>NW_016107338.1:1465239-1643384 GCF_001604975.1 Cebus imitator
GTTTCACCATGTTGGCCAGGCCAGGTTGGTCTTGAACTCCTGGCCTCAAGTGATCCACCTGCCTTGGCCTTTCAAAGTTCTGGGATTACTAGAAGTGAGCCAACATGCCCAGCCTTCTTTTTGTTTTTTGTTCAAGAGAATAATACATTAGAAAAATTACTAATCTAAAATTTGGTATTCAGAAATTAACAAAGAAGGTAAAAGACCCCATCACTAGGCTTAATAATATCCCATTGAATATATATAAAACATTTTCTTTCTCCATTGGCCAATAATGAGCACTTAAGTTGCTTTCATGTCTTGGCTAATATGAGTAATTCTGTAGTGAACATGGGAGTGCAGATATCTCTTGAGATACTGATTTCATTTCCTTTGGATATATATACCCAGAAGTGGGATTACTGGATCATATGGTAACTCTAGTTTTAATTATTTTTCTTTTCATTGTTTTTGGGTTTTTTTGAATTTTTTGTTGTTTTTGTTATTTTCAGAGACACAGTGTCTTGCTGTGTTTCCCAGGCTGGTGTTAGCCTGAAGCAATCCTCCCAGTTCAGCATTCTGAGTAGCTGGGATGACAGACATATAAGCAACCACACCTGATGCATTTTAATATTCTCGGGAACCTCCATTATCTTTACCAAAATGGCTGTACTTATTTACACTTCCAATAACAGTATACAAGGGTTTCTTCTTTTCCACGCCCTCACCAATGTTTGTTATGTCTTGTATTTTTGATGATAGCCATCCTAACAAGTTGTATGTAGGGTGATTATCTTATTGTGGTTTGATTTGCATTTCTCTGATGACTTGTGATTTTGAGCACTATTTCGTATACCTGATAGACATTTGTGTGTCTTTTTGGAAAAATATCTATTTAGGTCCTTTGCTCAAGCTAAAGTCTTGTCAATTTTGTTTATCTTTTCAAGGAAGCTAACTCTTAGTTTTATTGATCTTTTCTCTTTTTTTCTAGTCTCTATTTTATTTATTATGCTCTGATCTTTATCATTTCCTTCCAATTTTGTGCTTACTTTGTTCTTTTTGTAGTTGCTTGATGTCTGAAGTTAGGTTGTTTTTTTGAGAACTTTTTTTTCCCTTAACGTAGGTATTAACAAATACCTAATAATTCTGTTACCTAATAAATTCTAATAAGAATAAACTTCCCTTTTAATATTGCTTTTTATGCATCCCATAAGTTTTGATATATTGTGTTTCTGTTTTTATTTGTCTCAGTATGCTTTTTTATTTCCTTTTTGATTTCTTATTTGACCCATTGGTTATTTATAAGTGTGTTGTTTAATTTCCATATATTTCTGAGTTTTTATAACTTCTTATTTATTTCTATTTTTATATACCATTATGCTCAGAAAAGGTACTTAAGATTATTACAGTCATCTTAAATTTGTCAAGACATGTTTTGTGACTCAACATATGACCTATCCTGTAGAACATTTTCTGTGCACTTGAGAAGAATATATATTCTAATACTGTTGGATAGAATATTCTTATATATTTGTTAGGTTCATTTAGTCTATAGTGTCATTCAAGTCTGATGTTTTCTTATTGCTTTTCTTTCTGGATGATGTGGTATTGAAGTCCCCTGTCATCGTATTGCTGTATTTCTCCTTTCTGCTCTGTTAATATTTGCTTCATATATTAAGTGTTCCAATGTTAGGTGCATATATGCTTATAACTGTTATATCCTCTGGATGAATTGATTGCTTTATCATTATATAGTTACCTTCTTTGTCTTTTTTGACAGATTTTTCCCAAAAAGTGTGTATTTTGTCTTACATAAGACTTTTAATTATCGTTAGCATGGAATGTCTTTCCTCATCCGTTCACTTTGTTTATTGTGTCCTTAAGGCTAACACGAATCTATTGTAATAATTTACTGTATGTTCTGGATACAAGTCTTTGTCAGACATGATTTGTAGATATTATTCTTTTAAAAATTGTGGTAAGAACGCATACATGAAATTTACTCTCTTAAATTTTTAGATGTACAGTATTGAATTGTTAACGATAGGCACAATGTCCTACAACCCCCTGTCTTTCTTGAAGTCAGAGATCTAGTGAGTTTCATATTTAAAATATAAACAGGCAAATAATCGTTTACATCATACAGTCATACCTAGATAATTAATGGTATTTATTTTTTATGATTACATGTCCATACAAGAACACTTATAGTATACTCAGATGAATCTCCAAGGAGCTTTTCCCTTCTACCTCCTCCTCCTTCTCCTTTTGTCTCTCCTTGACATTGTTCTCCCTTTGTTCTTACTTCCTGATGTTCTGGCCGTCCTTTCTCTGACCAGTAGGATCTGAATTGGATTCCCTATGGAGTACATCAACTCCTTTCTGTAATTAGCTTAGTGGAACCACTGTGATGTGATGCAAGAGACTTGGCTTCCCCAGAGCCACATCTCATAGTCTGGCACACCCTTCATCTGTTGCTCCAGGGAGCCAGATACCAGGAAACCATTATGTTAATACAGCAACAACAGCTCTTATTTTTTCATTCCCACAAAAAAATACATGTGACCTAACATGATCTTAAGTTATAAACAAGTACCCAGTATACTTAAGTATAGCTTACCCAGTATATATACCCAGTATAGCTTACCCTGTATATGTACCAAGTAAAGCTTAAGCTTTATGGTACTGAGTTTTCCTACTTACCTGGCATTTTGGCCAAAACCAAATCCCTAATACAGTCAGCAAAAGGTGGTGATACTATCTTGTCCATTGTCTGAACGGGAAGTTTACTGGGAACAACAGTATACTGATGTGATCTCGGTTCCGAGATTGGTAACATTTTGCAGATTGTCGTCTCACCCTCCTCTTATTTGAACAAATTATTTTTTCTCCCAAAATTGCTATTTTATATACTTGCCAGACCTTGCACTAATTTTGCTTTTCTGAAATACATTTTACCTTGTTGCTCATCTTCCTTTGAAAACTGTTCTTGTTCTATGACATTTTGCAAAGATTTAGAAAATTTAGTTTTATGTTTTCTTCTCACAGTCTTCTTTTGATAAACTCCCAGATGTCCTATCTACATATATAGATTATAGACTAATGCAGTTGTTTTGACTTCTCAAAGCCCCTTCTAACTCTCACTCTACCATTGTATTCTAATTTAGTACTCTAATGCTCTTTTATATATGTTGCTTTCTTCAACCAAGTGTGAATGTACCAAATTAAAGTTAAATTTTTTTTCTTTCCCCTTTGACTAAGTGGCAGAGTTTGCTAATTTTAAGATCAGCCTTCAAGAAATCCAGGAAGCATTTTGAAATTGGTGGAATCCTTCCTTTTTCCCCTTTGGTAACTTCATTATAATGTGAAGATTATTAGAAATGTAAAATTATAGCATATTTTTGAAAAATTAATATTGTTTTTAAAAATGATTACCACATCTCATAGATGTTAGTGTGTATGAGAATGTGAAGGGTTAGATATTTGGTAAGTAAAGTATATTAGTGATTTTCTTTCTTCTCTTGTAGATTTACTGACAATATGCCTTCTTTCCTGTAACTTTGTATACCTCTTTTAATTTTTTTAAGTGAAAATGTTTCTTCTTAAATTTCAAATGAATTGGTAGTTTCTTCACTGAAAGATTTTACACATTTGCAAATAGTATCTTGGAGCCAGGTCCTGACACCAGCTTTGACTCTGTGGGTTTTTACCATGCATGATTGGACAGGGGCAGAGCAGAACTGCAGGGAAGAGCCAAGCTTTCTGGAGAATGGGTTGATACCTGTCAGAGGCTCTCCTATCCTGGACACATTTCCCAAGAAGAAGCCACCTTGCTAGTCTCACTGAACTTTGATTCAATCTTTCAGCAGTAAGAGTTGGTCAAAGGTAGGGTTTGGTTCTGCGTTGAATGGAGCAAGTACCTTGATTTCCTTGCTGATGCTTCAGAATCTCTGATTGCTGGCTTGGATCACTTAGATACTGAAAACCTACTACAAATTCTGGATTGCAAAGATAAGCCCAGAAAGGGAATTTCCATTATGACTCATGTATCCATTGGTTCCACTTGGCCAAAATTGCATGTATTTACCCCTTTCTATGATGTCAAAGAAGGACAATTTTAATTAGCAATTCTGAGAGAGGCTTCTTGTGTGTACATATAATCAATTTGTGGATGCATCAGCATATTATGAGCGACTGGGAGCCTCTTGCCCCTCTCTCATGTGGTAGTTTTTCTCTTCTCTTTCTGTCAAGCAGCATCTGAAAATTTGGGTTTATAGACCAATCCTAGGTGCCAATAATACTAAATCTTGAACAAATTATATCTCTTGTTTCTAGGGAAGGTACTGCAATATGAGTTCCACTACATAATGTATATGTATATGTATATGTTCTTCTATTTCTTTCTCTCAGGTTATAAAAGTAGTCTGTATTTATTTTTAAAGTTTATAAAATGTTAAGAAGAAAAAACCCACCCTCATAACCTTCCTCTCTGTAGCAGCCTTGGGTAAAATGATGAAGTGAGTGCTTACTATCATGTTTTCTGTGCATATTATATTTTATATGGTTGAGATTAGACTATATACAAATTCTCCTATATTTTTAAAAATATTCACACTTTCTAATACTATTAACATTTTTTAATGTATTTTAAATTTAATTATGTTTCTGAGGGCATATTGAGTCACAAAGTTACAAAATATCTATTTTATACATTTATTAAATTTTTAAAACAATACTAATGAAAATTACTATGCTGTAGCTAAAACACTAGCAATTAATAATATCAGTTTCCTTTAAATGAAGTAATTTAAATATGCACTTATAAATAAATTTGTAATGCCAGCTCACTAACTCATCATTGAACAATAGCTGAATTTTTTCCTCATGTTTTGTCCTTAATATAGAACAGTGTTTCTTAAACCTTTTTTGAGCAACCAACCCTCTGAGAATTCAGTTAAAGCTATGAACCTTCTTTGCAGAGAAATGGATACGTACACAAAAAAACTATATATTATAATGATAATCAATTATGATATACTAGGCACTCTGCCAACTGCTTTACATGTGTTATCCTGTTTAATCCTCATAGCAGCACTATAAGGAATGCTCTATTATCCTCATTTTTTAGATAAAGATATTGACGTATGAAGAGGTTAAGTAAATTGTGTAAGCCCATAGAGCTACTAAATGGAAAACTGGGGCTCAAATTCTGATTTTTTATTGCTCCAAAGCCTATCCTCTTAACCAATGTGCATATAATTTTAGGGAGCTCATGACTCCCTAAAGCCTGCTTATTGATACTCAGATTAAGGACCCCTTACCTATTGCAATCCAGAGATTTTCATTGGCAGTGAAGAGTACATGTGGCTAATGAATCTTGCTGTTTGTGTAACTTACTTAATTAAAACACAATATTGGTTGAACGTCTACTATTTTGAATGCATGTTAGGTTTTGTGAAATGGCCTTTATTCCTAAGGAGTTTGCTATCTATGTGGGAAGAGAAGAATTATACACATAAAGCAATGAGAAAAATACAAATGTGAAGTTGAACATATAGTCATTAGACATTTCCATGAGCTATAAGTGAAAATTAATGTCTTCACTTTGTCATACCTGATGCAACTGTCATTCTTTGATTCCTTGATTTATATAAGGGGCAGTCAAACCTAAAAGGCCACCATATCCTTTGGGAACCTGAAAGATTCAGTGTGTCATAAAAATGAGGTCTATAAAATGACTCTGAGTACTAAATATGTATCACATTCAGATTCCTAAGTTGTTTCATCAGCTTAATCTGTTAGCCCCAGGGAGCATGCCCAATAAGGAGATTCAAGAATGTGTAGCCAGCTCCCAAACATCCAGATGGCTGGTTCTGTTGAGTTGGACATATATAGGATGGCAGAACATCTTGATAGTTGCTGCCATCTTGACTCAAGTAGGGTTTGTACTTAGAGAGAAGACTTCAGATGCTTCAGGTGATACAGGCAGGATAGACTTGAGTTATGTAATACCAATAGTGATAATCTATCAACCTTGGAAGAAACCATCAAGTATGGGAAGCTTATTTTAGCTGACCACCTAACAATTCAGGCAGTCAAAAAGGATAGCCGTGGCTGTACTGCAAAGAATTGCTATTAACAAGAGCAACTGTACATTTAACTCCAATAACACTCATATATGAGGTTATCACAGATGGGCTATTGTAGATATAAACAAGGGATTATATCAAGTTTTTTATTAACATGGCCTTTATAAAATATTCATACAGTTTCAGAATTTTACTTTTTTTTTTTTTTGAGACTGAGTTTTACTCTTGTTGCCCAGGCAGGAGTGCAATGGCACAATCTCAGCTCAGCACAACCTCCGCCTCCCATGTACAAGCAATTCTCCTGTATCAGCCACCCAAGTGGCTCAGATTACAGGCATGCACCACCATGCCCAGCCAATTTATTTGTATTTAATAGAGACAGGTCTCACCATGTTAGTCAGGCTGGTTGAGAACTCCTGACCTCAGGTGATCCACCCGCCTCTGCCTCCCAAAGTGGTGGTATTACAGGTGTGCGCTACCACACCCAGCCAGAATTTGACTCTTAAAATTTTTATCATGTGGGCAATATATGATACAATTAATTTATATATGGCATTTGAATTTTCTTCTCAAAGCAAATAGAAACTTTAGTACTGCTAATCTTGCCATGTAGTTTATCTCTTTCCATTTATGAGGCATTTTTATTTTAAATGTCTACAATAAGAATTGTGTATATTGTTGTTTAATACATCTGTGCTATATTTTAATTAGTTTAATAAATTGACTTAAATTTCATTTTGTATAATGTTCTCATAATTTCTGGAAACTAAGTTGCTAGCATTATTTTGAAAAGCAGGACAAGGGTTTTATGAAATGCTGTTATGTCTGAGAAGCCGCCAAATGGAAACTTTTTGAAGAACAGAAGTTCCTACCCTTGTTCACAAATTATCATTTGGATGTATCCAGCCACTAGTTGTTGGAAGTAATTTTCTAGACATATATGCAAATATCTTGATAGATGTTATTGATTGATTCCAAAAGAATATGATAGCAACCCTGTATAGTTTCTTAAATTCAGTCCTGCTAGAAATGTAATTTAAAGGAAAACATCCCTTTTTATATTTGCTTTGAACAGACACTTGAGTTGCTTTTGAGGAAAACAGCAGATTAGATGTGGACTTCATAGAGAGAACTGTCCAACTTTTGCATTTGTTGTCTGTATATGTGTGTGTGTGTGTGTGTATGTGTGTATGTGTGTGTGCGTGCGCTTGTGTGCATGCATGTGTGTAGGGAACTTAAGACCTTTTGATTTCATAATAAGCAGGGCTCAGAGACAATAAAATTTGACATTCTTAACGGTTACTAGTTTTTGTCCCCATATCCCTGTACAGCCATCTTCTTTTTAACGACATAGAAGCCAGAGTCATAAACTGAGCATGCACCCAAGGCACCACTGTAAACTGCAAACAGTATTCATGAAGTCTCTTTAGGCTAAGATTAAATTGGGGTAGAGGAAGGAGAAGAAAGAAGTTTTGAGAGTGGAATGGAAGTAGAAGTCAAGGACAAAGAATACGCTAGAAGGACAGACATGTGCAAATGTTCCCTAAGTTTGCAGTGAGATTTATTCAGATGGGCTTTTTCATATCTGTAAATATTCCTTTGCTCAAAAGCCAAGCCGTGTGTGTGTGTGTGTGTGTGTGTGTGTGTGTGTGTGCGCGCGCGCGCGCGTGCGTTGGCAATAATGCAGTCATGAGATAATACAAATAATCAGTGAGGGAATAATTAATGATGTGGTAGGGAATATTTTTTGATAAATGCTTGGGGAATGAGGTGACAAGCGTGAAATTAGAAAATTCCTTCAGCGATCTAAAATATAAATAGCTTTCGGAACTGAAAAGAGTTTCACAGCTGAAGATTTTATTGTGTTGGGAGGAAAAACTTTTTTCTCTCCCCCACTCCCTCCTCCTTTGCAAGTTGTTTGTCCATTCACAAAACAAATACTCTGAAGCCCAGCGCAGCTCATGGGAATAAATTTCAGGTCGAATTAGTACAGTTTCCTTGCTGTCAGGATGCTGGAATTAATGGTGTTTTGATGACACGAATTTTGAAGGGC
The DNA here is from genome assembly GCF_001604975.1 of Cebus imitator. Lineage (NCBI taxonomy): Eukaryota > Metazoa > Chordata > Mammalia > Primates > Cebidae > Cebus > Cebus imitator. The sequence goes on from NW_016107338.1 coordinate 1,473,361, forward strand.
AAACAAAGAAGCTGAAGGGAGAGAGACATGACTCCTTAGAAGCTTGGTCCTCCTCTCACCCAGCTTCTCTTGTCTTCCCTGTCATCCGTCTGCCAATCTCCCTGTCCATGGTTAGTTAAAGGCGCTTTTTATCCTCTTTTCTTTCCCACAGAGTTTGCCAGATCCGGCCCGGTGCCTGGGTTCCAGGAGGACACGCTGCAGTTGGCCTTCATCGACTTGAGACAAGTAAGTCTTTGTGTTTTTGTTTTTTGTTTTTCTTTTAAGATGTGTGACTGAAGACCATCAGGTCTTAAGGAAAAGGAGAAGGGAGGGGGATTGGCGTTGGTGATTCACATTGGAGACCTAAGGGCTTTCCCTGTATTTGAGGCCACCTCTTTTATTTAGCTATCTGGGATCCTTAGCTATGGTGGAGTTAAAGGTTTTGTGGGTAGAAGGGAAGGCAGGGGGTGGGAGGAGGGACCCAGAGTAGAGGGACTCAAGTGACCCTCAAGTGATGCGACCCATTGTGCTGTTGTTGGCTTTTGCAGACATAGCAAAAAGATAACTCAGCAAACCAATGCTAAGCAGGTGCACTGATGCAGAGACTGCCTGCTTGGAGAACTTTTGTTTGTAGATAATATGGCCAGCAGCGTTTAAGAAAAATGAAATATTTTATATTCCGGATTGTTGGTTTGGTTTGTTGACCTTTTCCTATGGCCTTACGTCTTCCCACCTCCTCCTTTGTAGAATGTGGTCAGCCATGAGTAACTAAGTGATTGTTTTGAAGATGATTAAAGGTCTGGACCAGTCATGCTAATCCTATTAAAGTAATGTGATGAAAGCTGATATTTGGGCATACCTGAGCTTTGGCAAGCCCGTTAGATAGAACCAGTCATTCTCTAGGACTGTTTCTTGCAGATTGAGCTGGGTGGGTTGGTAGGCCTTGGTGGTTTGGATATAGGGAATAGGGTGGGTGGGGGCCTAGTGAGGGAGAGAGTTAACTAGGCTCTGTCATCTCTTCACTCTTAAGATGGATGGGGTTGGATAGAAAGTGTGAATAAAGTAAGAATCAATGACTGATGCTTCTTTCCTATTAAAACAATCTTTTTTTTTTTGTCTGTTTAAAAAAGGGGGCTGGCTTTGTTTCTCCTGCCATAATGATGCAGTGCCTCTTGTTTTCAGAGCTGACATAGTTTGCATTCTGAAAACTTTTAGATGCCCAGGGTATTTCTTAAAGCTGCAGGACCCCATGTATCGGTAGTTTCCTTACCACTGTGACTCGATTCATGCTGGAACAGCTTTTAACCCATAATGGATGGCCTGAGCTACCCCTGAATCCTTGTAGATGGGTGGTGTAATCTGTCATCTGATGACAATTCTGGAAAGCGCTGTTAAGCAGAAAACAGAAAATTGTGTGTCTATAGACCTGCCAAAGTTTGAGGATTCAGGCTGTGTCCCAGAAACGTGTGTCAACTTAATATTTGGGGGCCAAGGTGGGGGTTCTCTTACACATAAAGGATTTGCCAGCATGATCACAAATGGAGCTATCTCTTCCCACACTTAAGACCTTCCACCTGTAGATTTAGCAGCTCAACTGAGACATTCAGGTTTTAACCCCTTGACTGATATAAGATTGAAAGATTGGGATTTTGGTTTAGGGTTTTGTGGAGTGTTATCTGTTGGATTCCCTCCCACCCTCCTGTTTCTTCTCAGAAACTTCTTACCCAATTGGCTTTTCTTGGAAAGCAGAAATTGAATTTCATTGGAGAAACATGTCCAAGGAAAAATGTTTCCGTTCTCACTATTCAAGAGAAGGAAGCATGGTTATTCTCTCTAGTTTGTGGTTTTGGTCCCTATGGAAAGGAACTAGTGTTCACAGAAAATGTTAACTAAGGGAGTAAGTTAGAAAGCACAGCCAAAATAAGGTGGATCAGAGCCGGGAATGAATGTGCAAGTACTTGTAAGCTCTCAGTGAGCACTGTTGTTTATGCTTAAGTTCCTATTTTCTATTACATTTCTCTTCCCAGAGTTACTTTTATAATGTTTTAATGGTAGAAACCCAAAATTCAAAATTTTACTGGTAATGAAAGAGTATGCCTCTTTCTATTCAGTCTGTCACCTAATTTCTGCTTACACCTGTCTCTACTGAAGCAGCTTAAAGGGATAATTTTTCTAAACTAGAGTTTGAAAATTTTCTTTAGTTCTTGGTCTAGCTCATTATTAGTAGGCCTCAGGTAGATTGAGTCTTGTGAAAAAAAAGATCCCTTCTATGCTGAAGATATTTATCTCTTTGCAGTTTATCTTCATCCTTCTCAGAGCTTATTTAAAGTGAGCATCTTTTTAAAAGGAGACTTCTGAATTATAGAGATGTTTAAACTCTAACTAGAAAACCTGGGACTACGTTTTCCTAAACATTTAGGCTTCTAAAATAGAATTCTTGAAATTTGGGATTGGAGGCTAATCTTAAAAATTATGTAACACAACATTAGGCTTTATACTTCAATCCCTGTACAGCACCCCAGACTTTGATTGAATATCTTGCTTGAGGAGGATCCACTACCCCAAACCAGCAAGTTCCACCCTAGGACAATATGATTATTAGAAAGATATTTCTTAAGTTGGCTAAAATCTATCTCACTTAACCTTAATTCTTTAAATCTTTATATTTTTATTTTGGCATATTCAATGAAAGGAATGGGCTTTCTAGTCCTCATCTATTGAGCTTTCTATTTGCTAGTATTTGAGTCTTTTTCACATGTTGCATTGTTACCTATTTCTTATCTAGTCCTTACAGGGTTGATTTTATGGACCAGAACTGGAGACTACTCTCACTGTGTTTTTCTTTCAGATATACTATTAAGAACATAGATTTGTGTTTTCATTATATAATGAGCTATCTAAACCTGTAACTGACCTCCTGAGTCAGTTATCTAGCTTAACTGATTTAATCATTATACCCTTAATAAGTCAAAGATAAAAATATTAAATAGAAATGGCATAAGTTAAAGGAAGAAGCCAAAGTTAAGGCAAATTATAGGGTACACACATGTAAAAAGGGGATCTGCTCTAGTGCAGTACAGTGAGAATATTTTTTTACCATCATTGAGTGTGTTTGCCTCGCTGTTTTATATGTGTATTCTGAGCATGCTTTCATAGTCTCTTGCTTTAGAGAGTTTCAGACAGTATCAATTGAATGAATAATTTTAAAATATTCAAAACATGGAATATTTGATGAAATCATCTTTGTATGGATTATAATAACAGTGTCATTTAAAGGCTATAGAATTTCATTAGGAAGCAAATTAAATGCAGATAGCAAAACTGTTCATCCTCTTTCACTTGTCCTATTCTCACTTTTCTACTTCTTAAGAAAAAGAGAGAAATAACATTTTGAATATATAAGCTTTCATGATATTTTACATTTGTGTGGCACTTCATAGTTAAAGTACAAATAAGTTAAATCTCATTTGTCAGATTTCTGAGTTTGGAAAACCTCCTATTAATAATAATGTGAATTAGATAGTATAAATCAAAATCCCCTTCTCTAGCATTTTGTATTTTCTATCTTTATGAGTTCATAGAAGTAGGATTGCAATACGACTTCCCATGCAAAAATCAAATACATGTGTATGTTTCCATCAAAATTCAAATTTGGGTTAATGCTGAATTTGAAGAAGGACATCTCAAAGGCTCATTTAATTAGCTATCTTAAAGTGGTATGTACATACCAAGTGCTGACTTTTAATGGTTCATAACTGAGAGTTATAATATAGGATCAATATATACTATATAGAATCAACCAATATAGTAGATTCTCAGTACTTACTTTATTATTTCAACAGTGGCATGGCTTATCTTTTTATTCCGTGGTTAAGCATTAAGTAGATAATGCTGTTGTACACTAGAATCATGATTTTCATTTCAGTTTATTTTATCAAACTCTTAAGTGCCTACTGCTTACAAATGACAACCTAAATGTTGTAGGAATACACAGATGAATATAGTGTAATCTGTGCCCTCTGGGAGCAATGGAATGAATACTTGATTCTAATATAAGGCACACTGTGATAAGTACTACACTGAAGGATGAAGCCATTATGTATGTTTACTTCAGTGACTTTTGTTTACTTCAGTGACTTCAGTGACTTTTGCTACATAGTAAATTACTCCACAACATGTTGGCTTAAAACAAGAACCACTTATGAAGCTCAACTTTCTACAGATTAGCAATTTAGGGTAGATTCAGTTGGGCTTACTCATACTTTGAGGTCTGCTGCTAGATTGGCTAGGGACTGGTTGGTCTAGGATGCCTTAGCTAAGGCTACTCTTTTCTACTCCCTGTGATCTCTCACCTACAAAAAACCTAGTCTAGACTTATTCACATGGCATCTTGGCAGAGTTCGAAGAAAGTAACAGGAAGTGTGCAAACTCCTTGAGGCCTACACTTTGAGCTGGCAAACCATCACTTCTACCACATTCTTGTGGCTACAGCTAGTCACAAGACCAGTCCAAATTCAAGAAATGGGGACATAAACTCCAATTTGCACTCTAGTTGAGCTATAAGACATATACAAACAATGCAAATGAAGAGCAAGTTTGTACCTATAAGTGAAGAAAGAGGCCATGAAGTAGAGAGGCCTATGTGTGCCTGAGTCGCTATAAAATATCTCATTGGAAAAGGTGAAGAGTCACACTGAAAGTCAGGTATTGTAAAGGGAAGAAAATATTTAAACATAGAAAATAGCAGATTTAAGTTTTGTTTAAAACATGGTGTTTTTGTATGTTAGTTTAGTTAGCATCTAGATTGTCTTTTCTCTTTTAAGTATTAGGCTGATCTCTGGAAACCCCTATTTCTTGTTATATTATTTTTTGTTGTTTGGCCTCCTCATATACCTCTTCTTTTATGTCCTATGTATTCTTTTCCTCATTAAATGGTACTATTTGCAGGCTACCCTGAAACATTTCACATTTCTGTTATTCACATTCATTGTAAGAGCTTCTTGACTTCCTTAGATAGTTGTTTGCATTATTTATTTAATCTATGATAGTTCACCTTCCATATTTGACCGAAGGTTTGAGAGTGTTCCTTTTCTTAGCAACATCCCATTATTTTCTGTTCCTTGGCCCCAGCAGCTACTTACTTCTGATATATACTTAAGTTTTCATAAAGCTGAATGAATTGGGTTGTAACATTGCATCAGATCTTGTGAATGGAGCTTGTTGGCAACAACTCTTATACAGCAAACCATCCCAAGATATCTAGGGCTTTTTTTAGATTGAGCTGTTGATATTCCCCCTAGGCCAGTTATTCCCCAATTTCTAACCTACAATCTAAAGTAAACACAGTGCATTTCCATTGCCGACACTTAACCCGCCTTGAAAACAACTATAGGACCTAAGAGAAATAGTTGCATATTTCTTTTGAGTTACCTTCAGTTAGTTAACACCCATTAGGAAAACTTGAGAACAACTCAAGAACTTAACTTTATAGAACTGCCCCTCCTACTTCTCATCCTGTCATGATCCTCTTCAATAAAATTTTGGTTTTTAAATCAAATTGCCCAAATCTAATGAATATTATGTGTTCCTAGAAGGAACATTCCCCCTTTGCTTGGCTGCGGTGGCTCCTACAAAAAAATCTTAACTTTAATAATCATTTATATTTTAGCCTCAGTAGAAAACTCATTTATATCAAAAGCTGATTTTTGTTTCCTGATACAGCAACACACCAAAAAGGCATGTAGTCCACAGGATTTATGTTTTAATGTTTTACCATAACCAATCTAAACTACCCCCTAACTAGGAGGCTTCATAAGAGATGGGGCTGGGGTGGGGCAGGCCCACATCTCAAAAGGCCAGAGATAACAGTCTTCTCTTTTTTGTTATAACCATTAAACTATTAACAGGAAGCCATCTCCCACATGTACTTAATGTTGGTCCTGAACCTGCTGGAATGTACCTTAGGTTTTGGGAGGTGAACTGTAGTTTTCCCAAATGTTTACAGAGCAGTCGCCAAGGTGTTCTGATGAAGAGAAGTGTGGGGATAGGTAGTAGGGGCAAGTTCTTATGAAAAGATATTCTTGGTAGATAAAATACAGTTGTTTGCAGACCTTCTAGTTGGAAAATGTATGGACCAGTAATGTTGTCAGTAGAAATACTCTCCAAATGCTTAGTTGAAATATTCTGTTGACCTTCAGATTGTGTATGATCTTTAATAATGGCCTATAAAACTGGGGGTCATCTATACCATAGTCAGAAATCAAGTAACTTGATAACTCTTGGAATTAGAAGATGTCATTACTATGACTGTTGCGGATAATAGGATTAGGAGGAATGAGTTAAGCCATAACGTACATTATCTTAGAAGAGATTATCTGTACCACTGATAAAGTAGCATGTATACATGAGGAGGGCAGGTGAGACTTGAAATCTAGGGTCATCATATCCCAAAGGCATTTGGTGGTTAGAAGAGGATATAGTAATATCAGACCACCTGCACCATCTTTGCAGATACAGAGCCACTAAAAGTCCTGCAGACTATATTTCATACCTTGACAGAGCCATAGCAAGCACTTGGATATAGATATAGACCTCCATAATCAGGGAGTGTTCATTCATTTATTCAACACTGTGCCTAGCACAGTGGTAGATACAATGTGATGAATAAAACAGGCCCTCACCTTTATGACACTTGCATTCTTATATAAATTCCCTTCTTCCCATAGTCTCTCTTCAGGTGGCCTGGTGCTCCAAGAAATGTCACTTTATCTAGATTTTTACTTTTGGTATTGATGCTATAGCTCAGTTTTGGAAACAGCTGTAGAGTTTTCTGGCAAGATCTCTAGGGCAAGGCCAACTCTGCTGTACACAGATACACAGACTTTCGGAAAAGACATTTTAGCTGTGATTTAACAGCCTGACGTAAATAAGATAGTCAACTTCAAAAGGTGGTCCTTTGGTTTTTGGAAGCAGAGTTTTCTAGTCGTTTTGCTAAAATTGTTTTGCCCAAATTGTTTTGACAACATCAAAAAAGTTACAGACGCCTGTAACCTTCAAGGTGTTACCTCCAACATCAAAGGAAGCTCTGATGGGAAATAATTCCTATTCCTAAGTATGGACAGGGGAGAGGTAACAGCTTCTGGGCATGATTCTGTGAAAAATAGAAGAAGGAACACTATGAGAATAGGCTTCATTGAGCCAGACCTTTGACTTTATATCAAAGGTTGGATCAGCATATGCAAGGATAGGGCACAGGTGAATAAAATTTTCAGCTTCGGGAATGCTTTAGCAGTTTCTCCAAACCAGATCTATCTCCTTATCTTGCTTGGGACATTAATAACTAGAGCCATCAGAGGAAATTAGTAGGAGGAATTGCCAGTAATATTAACAAATTCTGGGATTTGCTGAATATCCTTGGTTGAATGGAGGAGAATCTGCTCTGGAACTGCCAAGACTTTGCCTCATTTCATACCGGCTTCTTAACTGGGGAGGAAATGAGTTTGGAAATTCTACCTCAGGGCATATTTTTGATTTAACACAGAGTTCATATTTTGCAGACCAGGATCTCATGAAATAATATCCAAACTGAGCATAACTCTTTGGTATAGAAAATCATGTAAGATGTCATTTAAGTGCCAGGAAAAGACCAACATTTAATATGGCATGATAGCATGTTTGGAAGACCATTTCCTATTCGTTATTCTCTTACTATGAAAAAATCATTTTAGTACCTCAGGGGTCTAACTTCCTAAAAGTCCTCATGGAATTGTTTCAGGATATTGGTAATCAGAAGAGAGGGAGTATTAGTAGTCGATGACAACCACACTAAGACAATGGTAGTCTTCTAAGAGGTAGACTCTTTTTTATTTTTATTTTAATGGGGAAGGGGTCCTGGAAGGGAAGGTGGAAGGGATGATGAACTCCACTGTGGTTTTCCTCAGGGAGCAAGCACACCCACGTAGTAGTAATGTAAGCCCCAAACAGTTGATTCTTTGCACAGTTGTATGTGGTAGAAAGGTAACTTCTGGACCTCTTTTAGGGTTCTTCCCTGGAGAGTTTGTGTGTCTGAAAATGCTAGTTCATGAATCACACAAACTGTGGGCCTCGTCAAAATAAACTATTGTAAATGGCAGATATGTGAAGACAAGCAGCAGCTGAAGGTCCTTCAGTCATGGAGCAGTTCTGACAACCTTTTGGGTAGCAAGAGATAAAATCCTAGGCTTTTGACATATTTCCCCATAAAAAATTAATGAGGTTTGGCCTTCTGACTCATGGGCCTCCCAGGCTAAGAGTTTCCATTGTTGCCTTCAACCCATATTGCCACTGTCTAACCTAACGCTAGGCTGTCCAGAACTTTCTACCTCATCCTGGAGGCAGGGCCCTAGTACTTAGAGGTTACACCACAGTATATTATGTTGGTACAAAAGTAATTGCACTTTTGCCGTTGTAAGTAATGGTAAAAACTGCAATTACTTTTGCATCAACCTAATAGAACACCCTTTCCATTAGGTGTTAGAAGGACCTTTTTCAGAACTGTCAGTCTAATCTAGGACAACTCTCCTACTCCTGTGCTTCAGTAGAACAACGACTGTAACTTTTGATGTGGACATGGTGCCAGCATCACTCTAGATAGCCTCACAGCAGTCAGTCAGTTCAGAGGCATTGGTTTCATTTCATTTCAGCTCTTGAGTGAAGACCTAACAAGCATAACATAGTAAGCCACCTAGAAATTTCTACCTTAGTCTGTAGACAGCATTGTCGATCTTCTCATGCTGTATCATTAGGGACCTAGGTAACCTGTGAGACGTCTTGCTGCCTGGTTAGCCTGAGACATTGCACTACTTTCGGCTTCTCCTAACAAATCAAGCCTGAGAGATTCAGGAGATTTCTCCCTAACCTCTACCATACAGCATGAATATGCACATCCACAAACATGGAATTTGTAAGTTTCCAAGACGATCACATCTTTATGAGAAGGGATAGGAGAGTCATTACCAACGAATTTCCCTGGGAGTCGCAGTGGTATCAGAGGCTGTTGTGGTGGTACTGGCTGAATGAAAACGGCTAGGTTCTGAACACGAATCTCATCTTCATTAACCATACTGTGTAGCTTTCTGCAAGAGGACGCTCAGGCCAAGGAAAAGCCTTGTATCTAATTTCTAACTACTGGTAGCCGCTGGAGGGCAGCAGAGAGTGACAACAAAGGTTCAGATTTAGGTAACTAGGACGTATTTCAGTGTATGAAGAAAGAAGCCCCCTTAGCTATGATAGAATTAACTACCTGGGAGCCACCGTTACAAGCATGGATTCCTGGGGAACAAGGACCAAAGAGAGAATCCAGAACCCTATCTGAGAGTTAAAACACTTCCTTTTGGGGCAAGTTTAGAAACCAGAATGGGTAAAGGTATGAGGTAGACTGATTAGGAAAGGGGAACTGGATAGCATCAGTGAAGATAGAAAACCAAAAGGACAGTCTAAAGTGTCAAGTCCCAAGAGGACAAGCGAAGATGGAACAGGAATCAGGTAGCTTCTGGACCTCTTTGAGGGTTCTTCCCTAGAGAGTTTGTGTCTAGAAATGCTAGCTCATGAATGACAGGCACTGTCAAGCATGGGCCTTATCAGATTAAACTATTATAAATGGCAGATATGTGAAGACAAGCAGCAGATGAAAGCCCTTCAGTTCATAGCAGTTCTGACAACCTTTTGGGTAGCAGGAGATAAAACACCAGGTTTGAATGAAAGAAAGATGTACAGTGGGAGGCAAGCCAGACCGAGTGAGTTAAAGAGGAAAAAGTACAGTCAGGAGAGATTGATTCTCTGAGGCAATGGTACCCAGGAAGGCGCCTCATGTAGAGTGCATATCAGCAAAGAGGGATCTGCGAAGGGAACAGTTTCACACACAACCAGCTATATCTATGGGATTCTCATCTCTTAAATAGTAATAGCTGCTGCTTGATTCACTAGCATCATTTCTTTCTTGGTCTGTTGATTTCAAGGGTAAAATAACTTGTTGAGAATGTGGAAAGAGTGAGAGAGATTATGTGACATTCTCAGTGTGATTAAGGGATTGTTATACATGAAATGAAATTGAACGTGGGCATAAAGCCTTTCTGGATAACATTTGTGTGAAAGGACATCCTGTTTTCCTAGAATAGCTTTTGATATTCCCTCTTCATGTTTTATACTGTAACACTTGCTTAGAATATACAGTAGAAAAGAAAAATGGGATCCGATGACTAGTTATATAGGCAAGATCCCAATCAGTCCAGAGACTTATGATCTGTTCCCAGTAGGTTAGCAGAGAGAGCTGTTTGGAGTCTCTTTATGCTGAATGCTCAGCATTTTTCCAAACCCCCTTAGGTATGAAGAAAGAAAATTCTTGCTCGGCCTGTTAAGTTCTAGTGTCTCCCTCTTTTCCTCAAGTCCTCAAGCATCAGAAAATAGGGCTTCTGTAACCACAAATTTCAGGAGCCCTCTACCAGGTGGCAGGGCAGCATGGTGGTTAGGTTTGGAACTAAGCAGACCTTGGGTTGCTAGCTGCGACATTCGGCGAATTATTTGACTTCTTTGAGATGCCATTTCTGAGACTATAAAATGAAAATTTTAAATAGCTTATAAGGCTTATGATGTTGGAGTAAGCATTAAAGGCAGTATAATTGTTTTTTATTATTTGGTAAGCATTTAATTAATGAAGTAGCTACCATTACTACTTCTACTGTTGCTGTCACTATATTGTAGTGGCCTACTTGAGAAGTCTGCCTGCATGGAAATGGTATCTAGATGAAAGTCAGGCAACCTGCAGTGATCGTTTAACTCTCGCTGATTCATTACATGACAGGATACTTGTGCCTTTAGCTACTGGCTCGTACTGGGGCTCCCCCCGTTTCTCGAAAGTAAGGCATTGAGGATGATAACGATTAAATGTTCCAAGTTCTGAACATAGAGGTAACTGAAAAGAAAATAAGCCTTGAGTTAATTTTTCATGTTTAACCAAATTATAAGTTATTTGCTTTATTTTTCTCTATTAAAAAGTACTGTTTATGAAAATATTATAGTATATTAAAAATAGTTTTCAAAGATGAAAAATAAGGCCTAACTAAATCTTTTATCTTAACATAATTTTTTTGTGTGTGTGTGAGGCTCTTTCTGTCTTTTTTTAATATGCTTATTTGTAATGCCTATGTCCTTTTATATTTAACTTTTAAATTTAACATATCCTAAACATTTTTAGGCTGCTAATTCTTAAATCAATTTTATTCAGGTGTAATCTAATGTAAAATATAATGTATAATAAAACGTGCCTATTTTAAGTGTACAACTACATGTAACCACAACCACCACCACCACCACAACCAAGAACGTTTCTATCATGCCAAAAATGTTCCTTATGTGTCTTTATAATTAATCCCATCCCTTTGTCCCCAAACAACCACTGATCTGCTCTTTATCACTATAGCTTAGTTGGTATTTTCTAGAATTATATGTAAATCCTAGAATTTATATTCTTTTGTACACCCTTTGTGTCTGGCTTCTTTCATTCAGCATATTTTGAGATTCATCCATTGTGTTTGGGGTGTCAATAGTTCATTCTTTTTTATTGAAGAGTTATATTTTTCATATGGATGTATCATAATTATCCATTTACCTTTCACATTTATGGACATTTTGTTCTTTCCATTTTGGGGTATTATGAGTAAAACTGCTGTGAACATTCATTTGTGTTTGTATGAACGTATATTTTTATTTCTCCTGTGTAATACTAGGAATGGAATTGTTGGGCCTATGATAAGTGTAGGTGTAACTTAATTTTTTTTAATGTCCAGCTGTTTTGGAAAGTGGTTGTACCATTTTCCATTCCTGCCAGCAGTGGATGAGCATACCATTTGTTCCACAAGCTCTTCAACACTTGGTGTTAACAGCATTTTGTTTGTTTGTTGGTTAATTGAGGTGTACTTTACATGTAGTAAATTCATCCTTCTTAAATGTACAGATTTATAAATTTTTACAAACTTACACTGTTGTGTAATCACTACCAAGATCACAGAATATTTCCATTTATCGGAAATTTATTTTATGCCTCTTTGCAATGACTCTTCTTCCTCTAGAGTACTCCCTGGCAACAACGCTCTGATCTCTGGCACTATATGGTTTCGTCTTTCCCAGAATGCCATATTAATGGAATAATACATATAAACAGAAACATACTTTCAATTTCCTCCTCTTTCACTTAGCATGGTGATTTTGAGATTCATCTGTGTTTTTGCATATGTTAGTACTCCATTCATTTTATTTTTTTGAGAAGTCTCTCTCTGTCTGCCAGGCTGGAATGCAGTGACACAATCTCAGCTATTGCAACCTCTGCCTCCTAGGTTCAAACGATTTCTCCTGCCTCAGCCTCCTGAGTAGCTGGTACTATAAGCGCTCACCACCATGCCCAGCTAATTTTTGTATTTTTAGTAGAGACAAGGTTTTACCATGTTGACTGGGCTGGTCTTGAACTCCTGACCTCTGGTGATCCACCCACCTCAGCCTCCCAAAGTGCTGGGATTACAGGAGTGAGCCACCGCACCCGACCTCCATTCATTTTTTTATTGCAGAACAAGTATTCCATAATGTGGATTACTTGATTACTCATTTACCAGTTGATAAATATTTGATTTGTTTCCAGTTTGGGAGATATTGTGAATAAAGCCACAATAAACATTTGTGTACAGGTTTTTATGTGAACAGATATTTTGATTTCTCTAGAGTTACTGGGTATATATACATATTGTAAGTGTATGTTTAACTTTGTAAGAAATTATCAAACTGCTTTCCAAAGTGGCTTTGCCATTCTGTAGTCCTACCAGCAATATATGAGAATTGCAGTTGCTCTGCACATTGCTAGTATTGTCAGTATTTTTTTCAATTTGGGCTATTCTAATACATGCATAGAAATATGTTGAGAGGTTTTAATCTGCATTACCCTAATAAGTAATGATGCCGAGAATCTGTTTTGTGTGCTTATTTGGTGTTTAATGTATTTGTTCAAATATTTTATTCAGTTTCTTTTCTCCTGTGTTTAATGCATTTGTATCTCTTCTCTTATGTTTAATATATTTGTTCAAATATTTTATTCAGTTTTAAAAATAATTCTTATTATTGAGTAGTGAAAGTTTTTTATATATTTTGGTCAACAGGCCATTTCCTTAACAGTATCTTTCAAAAAGATTAAGTTTTTTCTTCATATTTCAGTGATATCCAGTTATAAAGTCATTTTTTTTATGTCTCATGCTCTCTGTATCCTATCTTAACAAATCTTTGCCTAACCCAAGGTCCCAAAGGTCTATATCCTGTGTTTTCATCTAGGAGTTCATATTGTTAGGTTTTATACTTAGGTCTATAATGATATATTTTGAATTAATTTTTCAATATGACATGAGGTATGGCCAAGGTTCATATTTTTATATAGCATGCACAGTTGTTCCAGCACCATTTGTTAAAAAGACTATGCTTTCTCCATTGATGCACCTTGATACCTTGCTTAGAAATCAATTCACCATACAAGTGTTGGTCTCCTTCTGCATTCTCTATGTTATGTTCACTTGGCCTATATGTCTGTCCTTTTGCTATGTCTTGATCTTACTTTTATATTGTTTTGAAATCAAGCACTTCGAGCCCTCCAACTTTTCTTTTTCAAAGTTGTTTTGTTTATTCTAAGCCATATACATGTAAATATACAAACATATATGTAAAAAAATATGTAAATATATATATATATCTTAGAATCAATTTGTCAATTTCTTTAAAAAAGACTTGCTGGAATTTTCATTAGGATTATATTGAATTTAGAGATCAGTTTGGGGAAAACTGACGTTCTGACAATTTTAGTCTTCTAATCCATGAACACAATTCTATGTCTCCATTTATTTATTTGAATTCTCTCTTTAGTGCTTTGTAGCAAATCTTGCTCATATTTTGTTATTCATTCCAAAGTGTTCCATATTCATTGTAAGTGGTATTATTTTAATTTTGATGTTTAATTGTTCATTGCAAATATATAGAAATATACAATTGGTTTCTGTATGTTGATGTTGAATCACAAATTTGCTAAACTCACTTATCAGATGTAGTCATTTTTATACATTTTTGGGGAGTTTTTTGGTGGATAATTATGGCATCTGTGAATAAAAACAGTTTTCCTTCCTTCTTTCCAGTCTAGATAACTTTTGTTTTTTTGGTCTTATTGCACTAGGAACTCCAGTACAAGGTTAAATAGGTGCTGAGAGCAGGTATCATCATTGCCTTGTTTCTGATCTTAGTCTTTCACCATTAAATATGATGACAGGTGTAAGTTTTTTATGCCCTTTGTCAGTTAAGCAAGTTTCTTTTATTTCTTATTATCATTAAAGTTTTTATTATAAATGCTCCATCAGTTTTATAGACCATCATTTAATTAGCTATTATTGTTTCTAAACTTATATGTTATTTCTAAAATTTTTTATATTTAAATTATATTTATATTTAAATTATAATATATTCATGTCTAAAGCCTTTTTATCTGAATTACTCCTTAATGTAAATTATTTATATAAGGGTTATGAGCAGTTTTATGGGCTTTAAATGTATTGCTGATTCATAACAAAGGGTCGTACCAATTTAAATTACTTCTGGAAGTATAATCATGCATTCGTTTTACAGGCGTCCATCCAACATAGGTTCTTATGATTTTAAGGGTATTTTTGTTGTTGTTGTTGTTTTTAACTTCATAGGTGTAAGAGTGTACCCTTATTTCACATTCCACTTTTTAATGCTATACATAAAGTAGTATTAAGCGGCCGATGAACCTCAGTAAGGGTGTGAATTTACCAGTGTCCATATTTTCAAGTCTTAGTGCCCTATTCTGTGATAGAAGGTATTTTACACTTTGATTTGATGAATGTCTAATTTAACCTTAGCTTATTACAATCAAATAAGAAAATCAAAACTAACACTTGTAAAAAGTTAACTACTAGAGGTGGGTGGATTACTTGAGGTCAGGAGTTCAAGACCAGGCTGGCCCACATGGTGAAACCCAGTTTCTACTAAAAGTACAAAATTTGCTGGGCATGGTGGTACACGCCTGTAGTCCTGGCTACTTGGGAGCTTGAGGCAGGAGAATTGCTTGAACCTGGGAGGCGGAGATTGCAGTGGGCTGAGATCGCAACATTGCACTCCAGCCTGGGTGACAGAGCAAGACACTTGTCTCAAAAAAAAAGTTAACTACTGGTAAAATACAGCATGTAACTAAGTGCCAAATGAGGAGCATGAAAGCACTGTATGAGTTTGGAGGGGAGAAGTATTTCTGTGCCATTAGAAATGATTATTCTTGCTTTTTTTTTGTTACTGTTTTTACAATGAGTCAGTAGGAACTGATGTTGTTTCTTAGTTTTATTTTGGTTTTTAGTTTTTACGAAAGTGCCTTGGCTCTGTGACCAACACCTTTGATAATCACTATTCATAGTATCTCTGAAAACTATGGTCATCTGGGGAATTTAATCCCATGCTGATAATAAAAAATGTTCAAACCTTTGCTTGTCTCCAGCGGTGCTACAGAAGAGTCTTCTATTGGCCAGCAAAGTGAAGGTGTAACTTCTCTGTTTTCTGGACTGTGTTAAAAAAGAAATATGCTCTAAAAACCTAATCTAAGTATTGATCTGTTAATCTAAGCTAAGCATCAGTCTCAGAGAGGTCTCCCAAATTCTTCCCAGAGCTTTGATGCTTTGGGCCTAATCAAGACAAGAAGCAATATTATGGCCCTTATGGCAATATTATGGCCCTCTGACAAGCCACTATAGTAGTCTTTAGATTTAGTGTCTTGGAACCACAAGAGACTAGGAGTGACAATGTAGAGGAAGTAGTTGTCAGAAGCTACTGGTACACCAAGGCTATGTTAAAAAGAATTATCTCAAACAGTAGTAAATTGGCAGCATTATTAAAAGTGGGTGTGTGTGATGAGGTAAGATAGATATAATCATTCTTGGTGTTTATACTGCTTATCATTCTTATTTGTCAATACAAGCTGTGTGTGTGTGTGTGTGTGTGTGTGTGTGTGTGATGTGTTCATACATGCTTCTCTGTGTTCTACATCCATACGGTGTTCTTAATTATTTCTTCCCTTATAAACTCTGAGGGAAGTCATTAAAACGGAGAAGGTGGTTTTCTCTGTGTTTTTTTCTGAGGTACCAGCTTCTTCCATCTGTCTTTCTGTGTGGACATTTCTTCCCTCATTGCCTGCTTGATGAAATGATAGTGCGTGGAGATGTTTAATTTAATTAGTGGGAGGTAATGATAAGTTATGGGGATGGGAAAGGGGCACTGGGAGTGAATATGTTCATGGTTATTTCTCCAAAGTGTGAAATTATGTATTTTTTACTTCTCTTGTTCTGTTTTATGCCCTTGCAATTGATGACTTTTTTTTTCTTTTCTTCTCTTCTGCCACCTACTATTTAAACACACACACACACACAACACACACACACACACACACACACACACACACACACACACACACACAATTATCATCATATCATTTGCCTGCTTAAAAAGCTTAAGAGCTCTCTGTTGCCCAAAGAACAAAAGACAAATCCCTAGCAAAGCAAGTCTGGTCCCAGCTAGTCTTTCTAGTCTCCTCTTTCTGTCACTCTTCCCCATGTAACCTTTCCCCAGACAACTCTTAACACCTCCTTGATCCCAAAGCTGGGTAAGCTTTAGGCTGCCTCTGACTATCACAGAGTGCTCTCTCGGTAGAGTGACAAATGCATTCTCTTCCTTCACAGCTTGGCTCAAATGTCATCTTTATAAATCCTTCACAACCTCCTCAGGCAGACTTAATTGTCCCCCCTTTGGGTCCCTGACATTTTGTATGCCCCTTCATTACAAATGCTCTTGTAATTACTTGTTTAGTCATCTGCTTTCACCATTAACTTCTGAGTTTACTAAGGGCAGGAACTCTGTTTTATTTATCCATGAATGCCCCATCCCTCAGTGGGTAACATAGTTCCTATTTCAGAATTGCTTGCTGAATGTATTGACTTAATACCGTTGTGTGGCATTTTAGAAGTAAATGGAACTAGATTGAATTTCTGAATAATATTTGCACTCAAACTCCCATAAATAAATAGATTCATCGTTTTCCTCCTACTCTTTGCTCTTCATTGTTAGTTTACTTGAATTTTATTAAATAAATTGCAGAGGTCACAGCCCTGGAAAAGGCAGGACCAAATACAGGTAAAGGGAACTTAGGTGGCAGTCCCTGGAACCTAGTACGTAAGGACTTTCTCTAGTGAGAGCTGCTGAAGGAGGGCCATCAAGGAAGTGCTCCGTGCAGCTAGATGGTTTATGCCGGAGAGGAGCATAGCTCTTCACCTGATAAATCACTCTTACTGCTTCAACAGGAGATGAGTTTTCTTTCAGACTAAACACTTGATCATATTCTTCCAGTCCTGGTGAGCACTTGGGTTCAAGTGTCAGGTATTGCCTTTTTATACCTATGGGAGCCATTTTTCTTAATGTTAGTATACCCTTGGAGTTCATCTAGAATTTCATCCTTGTTCTATGAGACATATGTAGCCCACTTAACTGAGCTCCAAAATTATGCCAGAATGTCAATCCAAACTCTACAACCAATTCAAGATATTAAAATCCTTCTGGGAATGACTTCTAAAGTAGTCTACAAATAATCCTTGCTGAAGCAGTGAGGAGTTTTGAGTGAGACTGATTAATGTGTTGAAAATGTAACATAGCCTTATTCTCTATGCTAGAAATATAATTATCTTCATCAGATATGATAATAGAAAATTCTTTGTGTGCTGTAGTTTATTATAGGTTAAAATGTCCTAAAGATAAGTTCTCAATTTCCTCATTGCCCCCATAAAAAGCCTATTCATTTTAAAGCTCTCTTTGTCTCAATTAATGGCAATTCTACTTTTTCTTCTAGGAATAGAAACTATGGAGTCATCCTTGACTCTTTCCTCTCGCACATCACACATTTAGTCTGTCAGCAAATTATGTTTTCTCCCTCTTTAAAATATACCAGAAACCAACCACTTTTAACTATCATTTCTCTTCTCATGATTCAAGTAGTTAAGTATTCTCGCAATAGCTTTTTAACTGGTCTCCACGATTCTGCCTTTGCCCAGGCCATAATCAGTAGGACAATAAAATGTGAAACAGTTAAAACAAGTCAGATCATGTCACTCCTTTGCCTAAAATCACACAGGGGCTTCCTGTTTGATACTAAGTAAAAACCAAAGTCCTTTTAATGATCTATAAGATCCTATAGAGCCTTCACACACACATATACACCCTTTAACTCTGTGACTACTTTTTTCCTCAGTCATTCTGCTTTCACTCTGATAGGCTACCTATTGTTTCTTAGACATGCTGGATACACTCCCATCTCAGGGTCCTTGCACTTGATATGACTCCTTCTGGAGGGCTCTTTTCCAGATACCTGTTTTACTTGTTCCCTCATCTTGTTCAGGTCTTTACTCAAGTCACTTAAAGTTCACCTCATTGAGACATTTCCCATTTAAGATCGCAACTTCCCACTGACTACCTCCATCACCTCCTTACCAAACCATAACCAAAGCAAAACTCTATTCTCTTTCCTCTTCATTATTCTCTGAAGAATTTATCATCTTCATCTTCATCTACTCTGCATCTTACATATCTTGTTCTCTTCCCCCTACTAAAAAGTGATTTTCACAAGTGTAGGGATTTTGCCCATTTTTTGAACAATTTTATTCTAAGTGCCTGGAACAATTCTTAGTACATGGTAGCCCTTCAGTAAGCATTTGTTGAAGGAAAACTATAATCTCAACATACTTGCCTAGTTTTATGTACCCAGTGGTTAATAAACTTTAGGCATGAATTGTTCTACAAAGCAAGATAATGTACCATTAAAAGTAGGAATTTTAGAAAGAGTTTTGATCATTGGTTTTAAGGTTTGTTGTACATGTTTGATATAAGCTCCATACCTTTCTATGAAGCAGAGATAGGATTTTCCTAAAAGTGTTCTTGGTCCTGGATTTCTTTGATTCACAATATAGATTGATACATACCTGCTGATAAATGTTCCTCCCTAACAGCACATCACCCAGGATGATAATGTTGATACATTTGGTATGGAGAGAAAAACTGTGAGCCAGGTGCCAAAGTCTCTGTCACAGTTAGCAATGAGACTTAAGGAAACCCAGCTTATCAAGAAATGCAAAAGTCACTTGAAAATGGTCAAAGTAAATTCATAGAACATGTTTGAAAGCAGTGTTTTGGTAAATGGAAAACTGACTCCAGATTGGAAAAGTGTGTTGTGAATTTTAATATTGTATAGGGAAAGTGTAGCCTCTTATTCCAGCAGAGTACAATAGAGTATAATGAGACAGATAATTTAGTTGATGACCAGATGATTGTGACAACCCAGGATAATGAGTGTCAATATGCCAGAAAGAGAGAGGCAGGAGAAGTCCTCACTGCAAAGTGATAGCACAAGTACAGTATTTTGGATAACAATAATCATGATAACAAAGATATTTAAATGGAATAGCCTTAAGTTAGGATAATTATAATTCAGTAGTATTATCCTGAGAGGTGGCAGAGAAATCTAAGTAAGCTATTCAGGGCTAATTAGGCACCTTCTGTTACTTTCCTCCTGCCCTTTTCCTTCATTCCCTTCCTCAGTGTGGTTCTCAGTGTCCTGGAGGGCCTAGCCTGCTGAAATCTCCCACTGCTTTTACAGGGCATCTGGCAACAGCTCACTATTCTCAAGTAGCAAAATTGCCTGGACAGGGATTATAGTATTTAATTGCTAAATCTGTGACTGGCTAATTGCATAGATGCTTGAGTTGGGAGGCCCGGACAGGACAACCGACACTTCAAAATGTAATATTTAAAAATTTCATTCTGGATAAGAATGTAAAATCTGTGGTTTTACGTTAGTTGTGTCCCATAATATGCCGGACAGCATAAGTTTCAGAGATTTCTTTGTTCTGGCTCCTGCTTTTTGTGAGGTGATAGAGTTTTAAAAGTCTTGGCAAAAAGGCAGATGTGGCAGAGGTGAAGCCATTTTTTTGCTACTTTCTCTTTCCTATTGTCTTTCCCCAGAATCTAGTGATAATTTTACCTATACATACCCTTCTAAAATCTATTATGCAGAGATAGTAAGTTTTGAATTGTATACTGTCTATGGTTCTCTAAACATACTGGCCCCTGCACAAAATTAGCTCGTTGCTTTTCATAAGTCATCCCTTATGTTTTTTTTGTTATATAAGTAATGAATTTTTTTTAACTTTTATTTAAGTTCAGGGGTACATGTACAGATTGTACAGGTTTGTTACTTGGGTAAACATGTGTCATGGAGGTGTGTTGTTGTACCGATTCTTTCTTCACCTAGGTATTAAACCTAGTACCCATTAGTTATTTTTCTTGATCCTTTCTTATTTCCTGTCTGCCTCCCTCCATTAGACCCCAGTGTGTGTTGTTCCACTCTGTGTATCCATGTGTTACCCCTATTATTTTTTAAAGGTGTTCTTTATTGAGTTTCTAATAGTGCTGAGGCTAGAATTTCTTATATTAGTGATGATTAACATGGTTTTACTCATTTTTTCCCCCTCGTTGAGACACTAGAATAAAGTGGCTGAGAAATTAGCATCAACTTAGCAAAAATGGAGCCACCTCCTATGGATCACCTCAGGATGTGGAATACTGAAGAGGAAGTTAGAATACTTGTGATACTGACAGGACCTAGGTGATTTTGGGAATGTCTCTGCTTTGTATTTTTATTTCCCCAATGTAAAGTGAAAAAATTAGGTTAGATAATCCTCATTTTCACTTTGATTTTTTATGTCCTATGACTCTTTAATCATCCTCACTAACAATAGACTTTTCCTTTTAAAAGATGGTTTCACCCTTAACTTTTTATATATGCTTGCTAAAAATTTCTATATTTGAATTTTAGAAGATGGCATTTATTTAGTAGGAGGCGATTTATCTTTCCTATTGCTAATGATCCTCAGCTTATGACATAGGATCCACCCAACTCTTTTAATTAATACTTTTGAATTCACATGTCTCTACCTGGTAGAACTTAATTGACTCAGTAGGAAAAATGAAAAAAGTATTGACAACAGGCGATGGCCTGCTTGGTTTCTCCTTTTGAAAATCTGAGGTAAGGACCTTGACTGCCAGTAATGAAACCAACCATCTAGATGTGCAAGTTTTCACCAGGCACCTTGCTTTAGGAAGTTCTAGCCATGATCTATTACTCCATTGCCTGGAGCAAGAAGTTCATGGAGAAAAAGTCTCTGAATGTTCAGCCAATTTAGCAGTTCATGGGTTGAGTGTTCTGAGATATTTCAGGATATTATGTGCAAAATTAAAATTTGTGTGGTCACTGCCCAAGAATCAGCATCATTAAAGATGACAGGACCAGGAAGTAAAAGACTGGGCAAAAGAGCTTGAATAAAGTGAGGAAATCAGTAAGCATGAACAGCCAAAACATAAGAATCTTCAAGATCATTGTCCCTTTAGATCTAATCTAAGCCTATCCCTCTGATTGCTCCTTCTCAGGCTTTCTTTTGGGGCTTCTTTTCCTCTGTCCATCTCT
This sequence comes from Cebus imitator, assembly GCF_001604975.1. NCBI lineage: Eukaryota > Metazoa > Chordata > Mammalia > Primates > Cebidae > Cebus > Cebus imitator. The sequence goes on from NW_016107338.1 coordinate 1,494,962, forward strand.
TAATATTGCATTTCAGAGTTTTATCTTCAGTCTACTGTTCTTCATTTACTCTCTATGTTTTACCTGGCTGAAAATATGTCTGTTTGTGTGTGTGTGTGTGGCAGAATAATATCCTTCCTCCCCACGAGATATCCACATCTTAATCCCTAGGATGTGGGACTATGTTACTTTATAGGGTAAAAGAGATTTTGCAGATGTGGTATTAAAGACCTTGAGATGATAAGATTAACCTGATTATCTTGGTGGGTCCAATCTAATCCCATAACTCCTTAAAAGCCAAAGAAAGAGGCAGAAAAAGTGGTTCAGAGAGATGAGGTGGAAGAAGAAGGGGAAAGAGTTGAAGTGTGAGAGGAACTCCACCTGCCCTGCTGGTTTTGAAGATGGAGGAAGGTGGCCATGACCCAAAAGTATAGGTGGCCTCTTTAAAGGCTGGGAATGATCCTCAACTGGCAGCTTGCAAGGAAATGGGGATCTCAGTTCTACGACTGCAAGGAACTGAATTCTGCCAACAACCCACATGAGCAAGGAAACATACCTTATCCTGGAGCCTCCAGAAAAGAATGTAACCCTGCTAACACCTTATTTTAGTCCAGTAACATCCTTATTGTACTTCTAACCTGCAGAACTATCAGGTAATAAAATTCTGTTGCTTAAGCCACTAACTTTGTAGTACAATTATGGGAGCAATAGAATATTAATACCACATATATTCCCTCTTTTCTTGTCAATGTCAGTTTATATTAAGCTACTCAACAGTGGAATGCAGTACAGCAGAAAGAAAAACGTGTGGTCTGTGTAATTAGACAGAGCTGAGTTTGAATCTTGCTTCTGTTACGTCTTCACTGAATGACTTTGAGAAAATACTTTTTTTTTTTTTTTTTGAGATGGATTTTTGCTCTTGTTGCCCAGGCTGGAGTGCAATGGCGAGATCTCAGCTCACCACAACTTCTACCTCCCAGGTTCAAGTGATTCTCCTGCCTCAGCCTCCCGAGTAGCTGGCATGTGCCACTATGCCCAGCTAATTTTGTATTTTTAGTAGAGATGAGGTTTTTCCATGTTGATCAGGCTGGTCTCAAATTCCTGACCTCAGGTGATCTGCCTACCTCAGCCTCCCAAAGTGCTGGGATTACAGGTGTCAGCCACCACACCTGGCTAAGAAAATGCCTTTCTGAGCTTGTTTGTTTGTTTCTTTTCTCTAGAAAATGGCAGTAATATTAATACTAGCTCTGTGTGTGTGTATATGTGTATGTATGTGTGTGTATTAAATGAAATAACACATGTAAAATGCCTGGCATGTGGTAGAAGCTTAATAAATAGTAGTGATTAGTATAAGAAAAATTAAAGCCAACATTCCCATATCTTAGGTATCAAAGAAAGCATCATACTTACATAGGACATCGAAAAAGCAAGCAATAAAAGATAAAAATAAATTGGACGTCATCAAATTAAAAACTTGTTTCTTTTGTTTGCTTTTTATTTTTATTACAAACTTTTTTGTTTCAAAGGCCATGATCAAGAAAGTGAAAGACAACTCATACAATGTGAAATAATCTTTGCACATAATAAAACTGGTAAGAGACTTCTATCCAGAGTATATAAAGAACTCTTACAATTTCACAATAAAAAGACAACCCAATTTAAATATAGGCAAGGGATTTGAATAGGCATTTCTTCAAGGAAAGCATGCAAATGTATAATAAGCACATGATGAGATGCTTACTATCATTAGTAATTAGGGAAATGCATATCAAAGCACAATGAGATACCACTTTATACCCACTAGGTTGGCTATAATTTTTAAAAATGGAAGATAAGTTGACAAAGGTGTAGAAAAATTGGATGCTTACTAAGTTTTGGTGGGAATGTAATATGGTGCTGCCACTGTGGAAAACAGCTTGGTGTTTCCTCAAAAAATTAAAGAGAATTACCATATGACCCAGCAGTTTCTTTCCTGGGCATATACTGAAAATTATTGAAAACAAGTGTTTGAACAAAAACTTGGACATGAATGTTTAGAGCAACACTGTTCACCATAGCCAAAAGGCAGAAACCAACCAGATGTCTATCAACTGATGAATGGACAAACAAAATGTGGAATATTTCTACAATGGAATATTATTCAGCCATCAAAAGAAATGAAATACTGATACATGGATGAACCTTGAAAAAACTATGCTAAGTGAAAGAAGTCAAACACAAAAAGTCATGTATTATGTGATTCTTTTATATGAAATATTCAGAATAGGCAAATCCTTAGAGACAGAAAGGTTAGTGGATATCAGGGACAGGGGATTGAGGCGTGACTGCTTAATGGGTATGGATTTCCTTTTAGGGTGATGAAAAAGTTCTGGAACTAGATAGGTAATGGTGGTTGTACTACATTGTGAATGTACTTAATGCCACTGGATTTGTACATTTGAAAACAGTTAAAATGGTAAATTAAGGGCTGGCACCTGTAATCCCAACACTTTGGGAGGCAGAGGCAGGCAGATCATGAAGCCAAGAGATTGACACCATCCTGGCCAATATATTGAAACCCCGTCTTTACTAAAAATACAAAAATTAGCTAGGCATGGTGGTGCGCACCTGTAGTCCCACCTATTCGGGACGCTGAGGCAGGAGAATTGCTTGAACCCAGGAGGCAGAAGTTGCAATGAGCTGAGATCACGCCACTGCACTCCAGCCTCAGGACAGAGCAAGACTCTCTCAATAAAAAGGTATATTAAGTTTCACTGTAGATAGTCAGGAAATGGTAAGAAATAGTCAACTTATTTATATGTGTGCTGAACTAGGATCAGTGAGTGAAAGAATTTGAGAAATCTTAGAATAGGTAAAACTGAACATGGATGGATAATGACTTTATAGCATATGGAGAAATAATCCAGGCATGGGATTTAACTTGGATGCTATCATGATTTAGTATCTTTGTTTTTATTTAAATGGTCAGATTTGAGAGTAAATGAGGTTCAGCCTAATTTTCAGTAATTCCTCACCTTAGTGAGGGGCTTATATCAAGGATTCACTTGAAGGCAAAGTTTTGGAAAAAATTACAAGTATTGATCCTTAATTTGGCACCAAATGATAAAAGCCAAATGAATCCCCCATAGCAGACAAATCATTCTCCTCTTTCTAAGCTCTATTTCTTATCTGCTTCTTCTGTCTCACTTTCCTTCTAGAAAAGTCACTAGGTGATCATTTAAGATTAATCACAGAAATAAAGAAAAATGAAAGCAGGAAGACTTCAGGGCAATTTTGATTGGTATAGAAAGCAGCATCACCCCTTCGGTCATAGGGTTATCTTTTCCTCTCTCATAATTCTGCTTGAGATGACTTATATTTTAAGGTTTTAAATCAATCTCATTTCTATTTGATTTGTCATCTTGCACGTTTAATAGAAACTATTTTTCTCTTATGAAAATAAAAGCAGTTTGGTGTAAGTATTTCCTCTAGACATTTATAGTCATCATCTTCATTTACATTATAGAAAATTCCTTTCTTTTTCTACTAATAAAAAGTAAAAGAAAGCAGACAAGGTTGTTTAACTACAGTAGTTTTAGATATTATTATAAAGAATTGCCTGCCTGGGGATGGGAAAAGTCGTAATGTTGAAATATCAGAAACTTCCTTAGAAACGTACATATATGGAGATTGTTATTAGCCTTGAACAAACTAGATGATGTCTTTCTGACCCAGAATGTTAGCCCATTGTTTTTATTTACTTAAAGCTTTAAGTTCCAGCTGCCTAATTAAAGAAATGACAATAATTCCAGACATTCTCCTAAGCACTTTACATGTACTAACTCACTTAAACCTCACAACACCTCTGTGAGGTAAATACTACTGTTAGTCTCATTTTACAGCAGAAATGAATTAGCTAGAAAGGCTTTTTTACTTTAGCTTAATGTAATCTCCTTATCCATACCATTACTTATTTATTTCATCACTGTCCCTCTTCCACGTTTCTTAGATCTCTTGGTCTAGGTTTTCAATATGTCTAGAGTACAAAAGAATTGATTTTGAAAATTAGTAATGTCGTAAATGTATGACTCTAGAGCTGAGGTATTTAGAGATATGATCCACTGTCATGGAAAGTAGGTAGTATTTGGGGTTGATAGTTCTGGTTGGGCATATGCAGTGGACACATGGGCATTTCTTGGAGGGTTTAGGATTATTTGGATCTAATGAGGTAAGTGGAAAAAGAAAATATTGCAGTGTTGTGGTCTTTGCTGAGTGTTCCTACTTTAAGGCCTCTGCAGAAGAGATTTCTTTACCTATTCAATTTTATAAGGCTTTCAAATGAGTCAAATGCTTTAACTCAGCAATTCTGATGCATTTTCAACAATGGACTCTGAAAGTCAGTATAGCTATGTCTTTGCAATGGATGATTATTTCTTCTATTTTATATTACAAACATTAAAGAGTATTTGTCTGATACAGACTTTATTAAGTTTACTCTTTGTATTATTCCTCTGGAGTACATATTGATATAAATCCATTGAACCTTTATTGAATGCAAGGTATACTAAACTTTGAGTGGGAAAGATATATAAGAACTGGCCTTTAACCTTGGTTTATAGTCTTGCAGGGAAATCGTATATTCAGTATCATGTCCTAAAACTTCTGAGGCAAAGAATGCCTACTTGCCAATAGCCTGAAAAAAGCGGGGAGTCTCCGCTGTAGAAATTGGAGTTTTCTATAGTTTACCAGAGACAGCAGACATTCAATAAGTAGTTTTGAACAAATTGTACTGGATACCGAGAGAGCTTTAACCTAATGACAGATATTAATGATATTCAAGAGTAGCTCAGTAAAATGCAGCTGGAGCGAGGGGAGTGAAAATCCTACGGTGAGTGCACTTGAAGACACCAAAGAGGGAAAGGGCATGTGTGGCCAGATGATCCAGAACCATATGGATCAAGTTAGAATTTTGCACTATACTATTGCAGTAATGGGAAGCCACTGTAGATTTTAAGAAATGAATGTGATGAGACTTGAGTATTTAAAAGGTTGTTCTGATTGTAACGTGGAGGAGAGACAGGAAAAGGTCTTTTAAGGAGTTGGGAAAATATGTGAGAGGGTTCCTTAGTTTATTATGTGAAGTAAATTATTATGGTCCTAATCCTAAAAGGTATGATAAAATGAGCACCTAAAAAAGCAACATGAAGATTATCTCACTTGTGAACACAGATACAAATATCTTAAATAAAATAATCTAGTAATGTATAACTAGTTATTAGGAACTATTATCACGTTTTTCCCAGAATTTCGGAGATTAAGAGCATCTGGAAACTTCACTGCCCATTACAACAGACAAGGATGTTATGAAGTGTAGTTAGATATAATTGAGTAAATTACCAAGGTTGTTTTGTAGAAAAGTTTGGCAGTAGACAATGAGGGTCATAAAACTGACCACTATTTTTGACTTAAAAATAAAATTTATCTTTATAAAATTACTTAAAGAGGGTAAAAGAAAAGTACTACATAAGATGTTTGTAACTGTACCATTACTATTTTTAATAAAGAAATTTGAGAAACATTACAAATATCTAACAGTTGAGAAAAGTTAAACTATTGTATGTTAATTACAATTGAATATTGCCATTAAAATAACAAATTTGTGAACTAGGTTAATGTGCATGTGGGGCATAATACACATAAAATATACAATAAAGTAATGTTTTAAAAAGGTCAGAAAATAGCATATTCATAATGACACAATTATATAAAAATATATTTTTTAATGTTAAAAATAGAAAGCACTTGTAGAGTTTGAGTCATTATTTAAGGTTAAGTCACCTAACTCTCTTAGACTCAGTTTCATAAACTGTGAAATGAGAATATTTTATTATAAAGTATACATTTTCATTTTAATTCTGAGCTATTATTTACCTTTTTTTATAATAATGTTTAAATGAGTGAATTTATTAATATCTCTTTTTTAAAATGTTAATGTATCTTGAGAGATCCCTTAATGTGAGTCACCCTGTTCAGAGTAGGAAGTGTTCTTTCCCTCAACTGAGCCTGCTCTCCCCAAGAAGGAAAATGTATTCAGGATTCTCAGGACTCTGGGGCCATGCTGCTTGCTCCCCCTTTTGGAATAGAAGAACAAGACAGAAGGCCTTAGTCATATATTATGTAAACCAAATCAGAACTTCTGAGCCCTAGATTGTAACCCTTTTATTTCATTGGCTTCTTGGGACAACTTGAATCTAATTAGCCAATGTTCACAGTTTTAGCAAACATAAAATTATTCTGAAGAAGTGGTAGAGATTCATTTTCTAAAAATTTGGAGCATAATAATACTTTGAAAATTTTTTTTTATTACAGCAGACAGGAATTTGGTACAGTACATTAGAGTGAAACTTTATGAAACTGTTTAATCATTGCAAGTGCATGAGCTGTCTATTATTATCTATATTTTGTTAGTGAAGAAACTGAAGCACAGAAGCTTTTGAATTTGTCCAGGATCATATTAGATCTTATAGGTCTTATAAGATCTCTTATGTAGAATGCAGTATATAGTTGATAATCATAATCTACTTTGCATTCTAAGATGAATAATTTGATTATATAATTTTAATATTCACAGGCACCAATTACCTTTGCATGAAGACAAAACTTCTAACTTTCCTTCACACTGTTTACAAGGGACAACTGGATAAGAGTATGATTTGGAGAGGACCAAAAACCATGTCATACATAACATGTACACACACCCATATTTCTTCAACTGAACTGTCTAAGCATTTCCATGAAATAAGTAAGTTTCCCCACTAGCTTCAGAGCCAAAGCTAACCTGGCATTCAAATACATGAACTTAGGAATATGACCGTGGACAAATTCATAACCCTTCTGTGCCTCAGTTTCTTCACTAACAAAATACAGATAATAATAGCTACCTCAGGCACTGGATTACTACTTGTCATGTAGTGAATATTTAATAAATGTGACTTGTAGTTATGTGATTTAGTGTACCTCTCAGGAAATTCTTGGTCTTTTAGATATGTACTCACTTTAGATGTAATGATCAGAAATATATTATATGTCTGCTCCCAATACTTGTACCAGGACCTCCTGGACTCCTGTTTTCTCAAGAAACCTTTTCCTCAACTCAACTGCCTGATATTTGCCCAAAATAACCTAGCCCTGATCTTACTGTATTTGCTGTATAGGGGCCCTTGCAGCTTCAAAGCTGTCAGGTTCCTAAATAGCAGTTTTTCATTTTTGTAAAGGAGATTAATAACAGAACTGATATAACCAAAAGCAGGGCCACTACTGAATGCAGAGTCGACTAACCTTTTCATACCATGCAGAGTATTTTTTACTAGAGGATGATCTTTGAGTTTACTTTCTACTATGGAAAATTTACTCTTTCTACTCCAAAGTCTGTTTCATTTAGAATGACTCTTCAAATATCCCTCCCAAAATGAAAACATGCATACCTTTACCCATTATGGAAATTAAAATAATAATGAGATACCATTTTCCAACTATCAGATTGGTAAAATATAATTTAATCCTTAATATCTAGTGTTAGGCAAAGAAAAAAAAAGTTAAAACTGGGTGAAGCTATAGAGTATAAACCGGTGTACCATGTTTGAGGACAGTTTGAGTAATAACTATAAGTATTTTAAGCAATATCTTCTATTTCACCTCCCGTAATCTCTTCTGTTCAGTAATATTCTATTAAGGAAATACATATGTACAAGACTGTAAATATAAAATTTTCATTATAGTATTCTGTATAAGAGTAAGAAATTAGAACAAATTTAAATATCCATTAATAGAAGAATGGCTAAATTATGGATGAGTCATACTGTGGAATACTACACATTCCTTAAAAAGGTTGAGGCAGTCATATGTACTGACATGAAATGATTTCCAAGATTGGGGAATGGAGACAAAAAAGCAAGACAGGATAAATGTACACTTGGGAGTGACACAGAGACAGAGAAGCCTCCCCCACCAAGGGGAGCAGCTCTGCAGAGTCAGCAGGATCAGGGGCTAGTCTGAACTCCCAGCACAGGACACTCACCTCATGGAAGAGTGGCCAGAATGTTCTCCACGCAGGTCCTGGTCCTAACTTCTCCTCACTGGGCAGGGCTGCCCAACCTGGGACTCTTGCATGACTGCCCTGCCCCTGCCTGGCCACTTCAATCAGAGGCAACCCAGCAGTCAAAGGAACACCCACACACAGAGGTGAAAAAGAACCAATTCAAGAACTCTAGCAACACAAATGACCAGAATGTTTTTATGCTTTAAATGATCACATGACTTCTCCAACAAGGTTCTTAATTAGGTTGAGTTGGCTAAAGTGACAGAAATCTAATTCACAATATGGATAGAAACAAAGATGATCAAGATTTAGGAGAATGGCAAAACCCAATCCAAGGAAACTAAGAATAATAATAAAATGATACAGGAGCAGGCAGACAAAATAGCCTATATAAAAAAGAATATAACTGATCTGATAGAGTTGAAAAACCAAGCTGAGGAAAGAATCTTGGAACTTGAAGACTGGCTCTGTTAAAAAAGAAAGACAAAAGTAAAGAGAAGAGAATAAAAAAGAATGAACAAAACCTCCATGAAATATGGGATTATGTAAAGAGGCCAAATCTACAAATTATTGGCATCCCTGAATGGGATGCAAAGAAACCAAACAACTTGGGAAATATATTTTAGAATATCATACTTGAAAACTTCCCAACCCCAACTAGGGAGGCCAAGTCAAGTTTAGGAAATGCAGAAAACCCCTGCAAGATTCTACACAACAAGATCATCCCCAAGACACGTAATCATCAGATTTTCCAAAGTTGAAATAGAAGAAAGAATGTTCAAGATAGAGAGAAAGGGCAGGTCACCTTCAAAGGGAACCCCATCAGGCTAACAGCAAATCTCAGCAGAAACCCTATAAGCCAGAAGAGATTGTGGGCCTATATTCAACATTCTTAAAGAAAAAACTTCAACCAAGGATTTCATATCCAGCCAAACTAAGCTTCCTCAGTAAAGAAGAAATACGATCCTTTTCAGATAAGCAGATGCTAAGGGAATTTGTTATCACCAGACCCACCTTACAGATCTTGAAAGAAGCACTAAATATGGAAAGAAAAGACTGTTCCCAACTAATACAAAAATGGACTAAAGTACACAGACTAGTAACACTATAAAGCAATCACACAAATAAGCCTGCATAATAACCAGCTAACAACACAATGACAAGATTAAATCCACACATATCAAAAATATAAATAGGCTAAATGCCCCATTTTAAAGGCACAGAGTGGTAAGCTGAATAAAAAAATAAGTCTCAGTGGCATGCTGTCTACATGAGACCCATCTCACACACAGTGACACCCATAGGCTCAAAATAAAAGGATGGAGGAAAATCTACCAGGCAAATGGAAATCAGAAAAAACAGGCATTGCAATCTTAATTTAGGCAAAATAGATTTTAAACCAACAAAGATCAAGAAAGACAAAGAAGGACATTACACAATGGTACAGAGTTCAATTCAACAAGAAGACCTAATTATCCTAAATATATATGTACCCAACACAGGAGCACCTAGATTCATAAATCAAGTTCTTAGAGATCTACAGAAAGACCTAGAATCCCACACAATAACAACACTCCACTGACAGTAAGTGACAGATCATCCCAGGAGAAAATTAACAAAGATATTCAAGACCTGAACTCAACATCAGACCAAATGGATCTGACAGACTTCTATAAAACTCTCCGCCCAAAAACAACAGAATATACATTCTTCCCATTGCCGCATGGCATGTGCTCTTAAATTGACTACACAATTGAACATAAAACAATCCTTAGCAAATACAAAAGAATCAAAATCATACCAAACACACTCTTGGACCATAGTGCAATAAAAATAGAAATCAAGATTAAAATAGTCACTCAAAAGCATATAATTACATAGTAATTAAACAACCTGCTACTGCTTGACTTTGGGGTAAATAATGAAATTAAGGTAGAAATTAAGAATGTATTTGAAACTGAGAAGATACAACATACCAGTATCCCTGGGACACAACTAAGGCAGTGAAAAGATGAAAATTTATAGCACTAAATGCCCACATCAAAAATTAGAAAGATCTTAATTAACAACCTAACATCACAACTGAAAGAACTGAAGAACCAAGAGCAAATCACCCCAAAGCTAGCAGAAGACAAGAAATAACCAAAATCAGAGCTGAACTGAAGGAAATTGAGACACAACAAACCATTCACAGGATCAACAAATCCAGGAGTTTGTTTTTTGAAAAAATTAATAAGATAGGCTGCTAACTAGACTAATAAAAAAGACACAAGATACAAATAAATACAATAGGAAACAACAAAGGGGATGTTACCACTGACCCCACAAAAATATAAATAACCATTAGCAACTACTATGAACACCTACATGTGCACATACTAGCATACCTAGAAGAGATAGATAAATTCCTGGATATGTACACCTCCTAAACCTGAACCAGGAAGAAATTGATGCCCTGAACAGAGCAATAAAAAGCCCTGAATTGAATCAGTAATAAATAGCCTGCCAACCATAAAAAGTCCAGGACTAGATGGATTCACAGCCAAATTCTACCAGATGAACAAAGAAGAGCTGGTATCATTCCCACTGAAACCATTAAAAAAGCTGAGGAGGGACTCCTTCCCAACTCGTTCTATGAGGCCAGCATTATCCTGATAACAAAACGTGGCAGAGATATAAACACACTAAAAGAAAACTTCAGGGCAATATCCTTGATGAACATTGGCACAAAAATCCTCAGCAAACTACTTGCAAACCAAATTCAGCAGCACATCAAAAAAACTAATCCACCATGATCAAGTAGGTTTTTACCCCAGGATACAAGGTTGGTTCAACATTTGCAAATCAATAAACTTGATTCATCACATGAACAGAACTAAAGGCAAAAATCACATGATTATATCAATAGATGCAATAAAGGCTTTTGATAAAACTAAACATTCCTTCGTGTTAAAAACACTCAATAACTAGATATTGAAGAAACATATCTCAAAATAGTAAGAGCCATCTATAACAAACCCACATCCAACATCACACTGAACGAGCAAAACCTGGAAGTATTCCACTCACAAACCAGCACATAACAAGGATGTTGTCTGTCACCACTCCTATTCAACATAGTATTGGAAGTCCTGGTCAGAGCAATCAGGCAAGAGAAAGAAATAAAGGACATCTAAATGAGAAGAGAGGAAATCAAACTATCCTTGTTTGCAGATGACATGATTCTATACCTAGAAAACCCCACATTATTGGCCCAAAACCTCCTTCAGCTGATACACAACCTCAGCAAAGTTTCAAGATACAGAATCAATGTACAAAAATCACTACCATTCCTATACACCAACAACAGCCAACTGAGAGCCAAATCAGGAGTGTAATCCCATTCACAATTGCCACAAAAAGAATAAAATACTTAGGAACACAGCTAACCAGGGAGGTGAAAGATCTCTACAATAAGAATTACAAAACCTGCTCAAAGAAACAAGAAATGACATGAACAAATGGAAAAACATTCCATGCCTATGGATAGGAAGAATCAGTATCATCCAAATGGCCATACTGCTCAAAGCAGTTTTACAGATTCAGTGCCATTTCTGTTAAACTATCAATGATATTCTTCAGAACTAGAAAAAAACTATTTAAAAATGTATGTGGAATCAAAGAAGAGCCTGAGTAGCCAAGACAATTCTAAACAAAAAGAACAAAGCTGGAGGCATCATGTTACCTGACTTCAGACTGTACACAGGACTTGTGTAACCAAAACAGCATGGTACTGTTTCAAAAACAGGCACATACACCAATGGAACAGAATAGAGGGCGCAGAAACAAGGCTGCACACCTACAACCATCTGAACTTTGACAAAGCTGACATAAACAAGCAATGGTAAAAGGAATTCCTATTCAATAAATGGTGCTCAGATAACTAGTTAGCAATATGCAGAAGATTGAAACCCAACCCTTCCTTACGCCATATACAAAAATCAACTCAAGATGGATTGAAGACTTAAGTGTAGAACCAAAAACTATAAACACCCTGGAAAACAACCTAGGCATTATCATTCTGGACATAGGAATGGGCAAAGATTTCGTGATGAAGATACCAAAGACAATCACAACAAAAGCAAAAATTGGCAAATAGGGACTCATTAGATCTAAGAGCTTCTGCACATCAAAAGAAATGATCAACAGTATAAACAGACAACCTACAGAATGGGAGAAGATACTTGCAAACTGTGCATCTGACAGAGGTCTAATAGCCAGCATCTGTAAGCAACTTAAATTTATGAGCAAAAAAAAAAAAAAAAACAAAAAACTCTATAAAGAAGAGGGCACAGGATATGAACAGATACTTTTCAAAAGACATACATGATAAAGTTCAATATCACTGATCATTAGAGAGATGCAGATCAAAACCACAGTGAGATGCAATCTCACACCAGTCAGAATGGCTGTTATAAACAAGTCAAAAAATAACAGACACTGGCAAGATTGCAGAGAAAACAGAATGCTTATACACTTTTGGTGGCATGTAAATTAGTTCAACCATTGTAGAAAGCAGTGTGGCCACTCCTTCAAGAGCTAAAAACAGAACTACCATTCAACCTTGCAATCCCATTACTAGATATATACCCAAGAGAATATAAGTTCTTCTATGTATAAACACATATATGTGTATGTTCATTGCAGCACTATTCACAGTAGCAAAGACAATGAATCAACCTAAATGCTCATCAATGATAGACTGATAAAGAAAATGTGATACATATATAGCATGGAATACTACATAGCCATAAAAAAGAGCAAGATCATGTTCTTTGCAGGAACATAGATGAGTTAGAGGCCATCAGTTTTAGCAAACTAACACAGGAACAGAAAAGCAAGTACCACATGTTCGCACTTATAAGTGGGAACTAAATCATGAGAACACACAGACACAAAGAGGGGAAGAACAGACACATCTTCTGTTCTGTTCTTCCCCAGGGTGAAGGGTGGAGGGTGTGAGGAGGGAGAGGAATAGGAAAAAAAAGACTGTGAGTACTGGGCATAGTACCTGAGTGACAAAATAATCTGTACTGCAAACTCCTGTGACACAAGTTTACCTATATAATAAAGCTTCACATGTACCCCTGAACCTCAAATAAGAGTAGAAAAGATTTCCAAGACATATTAAATTTAAAAAGTAAGTCACCAAACAATGTAAAATTCCACCTTCACCTAAAAATTTATCTATATTTACCTACATATCTATATTTGTTAACAGCTAAATTATCTTTCCATCTTGAAGAAATAGGGTTTCAGGAGGGAAGAAAGGGAGAATTTCCACTTCTATTTGATTGCATTCTTTTAACCTTTAAATTACTTTTTCAAAATATAGCAAATTATAGAGAATAAATGTAAAGATGAAAAATCTTGTTTAGGAAATTTTGTAAATTCTTTATCCTCCTTCCTTCTGCAGGTTTAGCCTCTACAGAATAGCACCGAAAGAATAGTCTTCTTTTCAGACGACTGTAACTAATCTTCCTTGGAGAATTTAGTTCACAGGTAGAAGCTGAGGGAAAAACCAGAAAAGCGTTCTGTTTATCCTGCATCTTCCTTTGCTTAATTTCATCCCATTAGTTAGTTTTAGTCTCTTGAGGTATGTTTTACTCTTCTCTCCTCCTTGATAGTCACATTCCTTAAATACCTAGAGAATTAGTTATGATCATGTCTTTTCTATATCCATTTTCAAAGTATTATGTATACGTCCCTTTTATTGTGAAACACCTGGTACACTTTTTAGGAGGAGGAAATATAGAAAGAAAAATAATCATAACGAATCCTCATCTGTCTGCTCTACTCTCCACCTAAATGTATGCTATAAGAGGTTCTCAATAAATACTGAATGAATTATCTTTATCTATTTATGAAGTTTTTTAGAACTCCCTGTCTTCTCTGTTCATGTGTGCTATGAGGAGGACAGTGGCATTGTCCTTAGGAAGGTGAAGGAAATTTAACTGTCTGGTTTTTGGCAACTTAAAAGGCGTTTCCTCCCGCAGAGTCTGAAGGACCCATGTTTTTTCTCCCCCAAACATATTAAGGTACTATTTCAGCAAGGTCTGAATGTGATACTATATCACATTAGAAACTAACTTTTATATTAGAAACTGCCAGAATGAAGAAATATTATTGTATATTCAGCACTTCAGGATTATATGCTAATTTATTCAGGAACAAATCTATTTTAATATATTATTATTTAATATTATTCAAAATTGAGACATACATGTTGAGGATTCTGTTATAACCCTCTCAGGGTATCCTTGGACAAATTCATAGCCACTCTAGTCCTTGAATTCTTCATCTTTAAGGGGATGCCCTTGTATTTATTTCACAGAGAAATTATGAAGTAGTACTTGTCAGAACCACTCCTTATAAAATGTTTAACTTCTTCCTCTTTTGTGTAATTTCTTTTTCTATATTCTGAAAAAAATGCATATTTTAAGTCTGTTTATCTCTTCTTTTATGTATAATAATTTAATCTGTTATAAAATAAATATATTAGAAGGGACTTTAAATTGTGATACAGTCGAATGGTCAGCCTTTAGGTAGACAAATGCTTCAAGAAGTCAGAGCAGAGTCACCTTTTCTCTACTTGAAAACCTTCAATCATTCAGCATGTGGTTCCTGATATTCAGGAAGTGTTCTTTAAGCCTTGTTCCACTTCTTACTGTTTTAGTAAACACTAACTGTGGTGTGCCTTGACCATAATCAGCAGCTCAGCATCTACTCACTTGACAGGATCTTAAAACTTAAGAGACTCATTAAACTTAAGAGACAATTTTAACTTACCTGTTTATAATTTTTATTAGTTATCCACTGCTACTGAACAAATTACTCCAAGTTTGCTAGCATAAAATAACAGATACTTATTATCTTACAGTTTCTGTGGTTTAAGAAACAAGGGTGGCTTATCTTTGTTCCCTGGCTCAGGGTTTCCCCCAAGGCTGCCGTCATTCCAAAGCTCTGCTGGGAAGGATTCACTTTCTAGCTTACCCACATGGTTTTGGAGTTTCCTGCTACTTTAAGTTGTTGGACTGAGGCCTCAGTTTCTCAAGAGCTGGGGTCACAGGCCTCGTTCCACATGGGCTTCCCTATAGAGCTCCTCACAACGTGGCAGCTTACTTCATCAAAGCAAGCAAGTGAATAGGTAGAAAAGTATGATGGCGACTTTTGTCACAGTCTTTTGGAACCTAACCACAGAAGTGACATCTCATCACTTTTGCCATTTTCTATTCTTTTCTTCTAGTCTGGGTTTAAGGAGGTGCTAATGCCATACCTGCTGACATGTCCAGAAACAAGATTAAAAATATCCAATTGTTTCATATTAAAATAAAAAATTTCACCTACAAGTAGCTTTTTAGAGATTTAAGGTCCATACCAGTCAGCTAAATTTATACCTAGGATAAACATTCAAACTAGGGGTATTGGTTCAGCAAGTCACTTGACAGGATCTTGAAACCAAATATCCCCCAGGTGTTCCTTTTTTCTCTAGATCATTTAAAAGGTTGGAATAAAAGATAACTTGAGGCATGGCTGTCTGAGAAGTTCTAGTTTTTACAGATGACAGAACATCTGTATTGCAGAGTAGAGCAATACACGCTTAAAGCTCGGCTTATTTCCCTCCTGTAGAAGTGAACACCTGTAACGATTAACCAGTCAGTGACCAGGAAGTACCATTGGAACACTGTTACCATTGGAAGTTGTTCCTTATGAAGCAAAGCAGAAAATCAGATACTTTGGTAAGAAAGGGACTCTTGAGGTAACAAGGCTAGTAGGGCATCCCTTTCCCAGTATACCAAATCTTACTCATCTTAGGTGATTAGGGTGACAGTTTAATAGCATATGCCAGACAGGTTCATACACTAAAGGAACTTTCTTGTCTTCTAAAGGCTCCAATCTCCCCAGCTTTACTGTCCCTTTGTAGCGCTGTGTGCCATCTGTTAAACCTTGTGGCTGAAGGCATTCTTTGAATTTTTGGTGGATTTTTTTTCTCTATCTCCATGTTTTTGATAGCATTAATTTTAGATATTTTAATAGGTATTTCATATAGAAATGAGTTTTAAGTTCTTATAATTAAAATAGAGAGAAAAATATTATTAATACCTAACAAGAGTGTTTATTCTGGGAAATCTGTAGTAAATTTAGGAGAGAGAAAGAGGCAAACCAAGGGTATCTGCTTTAAAAATCAAGAGGGTTTTCTTGTTCCTATTTTATTATTTTTTATTTTTCTTTCTTTTTTATTTTATTATAGAGACAGGGTCTTGCTCTGTTGCTCACAGCTGGAGTACAGTGGTACTGTCATAGCTCACTGTAACCTCAAATTCCTAGGTTCAAGTGGTCCTCCCCACTCAGCCTCCCAAGTATCTAGGACTACAGGTGTGCACCAATTTTATTAAATTTTAAACTTTTTTTTTTTTTTTTTTTTTTTAAAGAAACTGTGTTACCCAGGCTGGTCTAGAAGTGCTGGTATTATAAGCATGAGTCACTGTGCCTGGCCCCTTGTGTCTTTTTTAAATGGTAAATTGAAGCTCAGAAGTTTATGTATTGATCCTGGTTGTACCTTTAGATGCAGTGAACAGTAAGTCACATTACATTATGCTGTAACTTTGTCTGGATTTATTATGAGTGCCATAATTCTACTTCCCTGATAGCTGACTCTTCTTTTATGCCCCTTTCTCCTCCTACCACTGTGAAGACACACATTTGGTAGTCCTTTTCTTACAGCTCCAATTTGGTGGAAGTGAGAGCCCTGCCAATTAGAAACATTGCAGACTTCATCCATACTGTAATATACCAAAAGATCTTTCCATGTCCCTTCTCAAATCAAGTTCAGGAAGCAGACAAGATTAAAGTTCTTACTCTTAATTCCGTATTCCAGCCTGGGTTTGTCATACTCATGAAATGAGTTACAGGAACTTAGGGCTTCACCCTAAAGTAAACTATATTGTTGCTACATTCACCAGAGCTCCATGAGACTTGTGACAAACCCTTAGGCCTGCGTTTATATTACAGAAAAACCAAGTTTTCTACTCTATAGAATGAACATGTCGAAAGAAATTAAGTAGAGATTTAAGAGACTGCTCTTCAGTGAGACCATATTTGAGTCATTCTAGTTTTAAAATATTCATTGAAACTCTAGTTTTACATTTTCTTCTTATAATTGTAGTAAATAATGACTATCTATTGGATATATGGCACAGTCTCTTACAAAAGTAATATGAGAGTAGAGAATATAGAGCTGTATTTCCTATTTCATATGGTGTCATCTAATATTGGAGAAGGATTTAAATCAATTAGGCTGACTCCAGACCTTTTCCCTATAGCAAGGTTCAGCAAACTCTGGCTCCTTGCCTGTTTTTATAAACAAAGTTGTGTAAGAACATAACCATGCCCACTTATTTGTCTATTATCTGTGTCTGACTTTGCACTATACTGGCAGAGTTGAGTACTTGAAACAGAGAAAGTATGGCATGCAAAGCCTAAATATTCACCTTCTGGCCCTTTACAGAAAAAGTTTGCCACTCCCTGCTCTACAGCATTATATACAAGAAAGTGAAAACACTTATAAACTTTTAAAGGAGAAAAGTTTCCATAATATAATCAAGTTGTTCCTGTTTTTAGACATTAGAAATATGTGTATATATTTTTAAATAAAAGGGTATGGTTGTATAGAAGTACTGGTGGGTAGCATTAAAAATTGATCGGCATTAAAATTTTTTTAAACATATTAGAGTCTGAGGAAATTTTTTTTTGAGATGGAGTCTTGCTCTGTCGCCAGACTGGAGTGCAATGACACGATCTCAGCTCACTGAAACCTCTGCCTCCTAGGTTCAAGTGATTCTCGTGCCTCAGCCTTCCGAGTATCTGGGATTACAGGAGTGCGCCACCATGCCCAGCTGATTTTTGTATTTTAGTAGGGATGGGGTTTCACCATGTTGGCCAGGATGGTCTCAATCTCCTGACCTTGTGATCCACCCGCCTCAGCATCCCAAAGTGCTGGGATTACAGGCGTGAGCCACCACTCCTGGCCAGAGTAAGTTTTGAGAGACATACTTGTAATGTTTAAAAACATTTAAGATGCTTTATGTAAATACTTTTAAATACTTAAAAATCAGGAACTAGGTCTGAAATCCCTAATTATATAAATCAGATTGGGAAATGAGAAGAAGTATGGAATAGATTGTCTTTAATTCTTGAAACTAATTGCTCATATTTTAAAAATTGAATTGGCATTATTTATATATATATATATATATATATATATATTTTACATTATTAGCAAAAACAAAATCAAAGAAGGTATCTATGTAGCAAATGAAAGAAAGCAAAGGAAACAACAAAGCATAAAACCATAAAAGAAGGCCAAAAATTATCATTATAATAAATGTTAGTCCTATTTTTGAGTGTGGATGGCTCATCTCAGATACATAGTTGAAGAGCACATTGATAAATACAATTCCAATCTACTTAGGAATTATCTCATTTTTAACAAATACTCATCTAATGAAACATTAATGGTTTACTGTTTATCATAAGCCTACCTTCATTGTCACTTTATCTGATATTAACCAGTAGGATAAATGGAAAAGCTGTTACCCCCAACATACCTTCTTCCTTGGGTCCTCTAATCTGTGCCCATTTTGTGTCTCCATTCTTCTACTATATTCTATAGTATATTCTTCTACTATATTATAAAAACATAAGCACTAGGTAGGGACCGAAATGAGTAGGATTCATTTAGGATATCCACCTTTGTGTGCCTCAGCAAATAGCAACTAATAAGCCAGCTGCTGGTGAGGATGCAGAGCAAGTGAATCACTCATTTATAAAATGCTGATGGGAACATAAAATGGTACTATCACTCTGGAAAATAGTTTGGCAGTTTCTTATATAATTAAATATATTTACAAACCATGCACATCAACAATTTCACTTCTGGCATTTTTTCTAGAGAAATAAAAATATGTTTGCACTAAAACTTGTACAAGAATGTTAAAAGCAGCTTTATTCATAATGACCAAATACTGGGAATAATCCAAATGTACTTCAGTGGATGAAAGGATAAACAAACTGTGGCCCATCTATACAATAGAATACTACTCAGCAATAAATGGTATTAACGTATTGATAAAAAACTTAGCTGGCTCTCAAGAGCATTATGCTGAGTGAAAAAAAAAAGCCAATTTCTTTCTTTTTTTTTTTTTTTTTTTTGAGATGGAGTTTCGCTCTTGTTACCCAGGCTGGAGTGCAATGGTGCAATCTTGGCTCACCGCAACCTCCGCCTCCTGGATTCAAGCAATTCTCCTGCCTCAGCCTCCCGAGTAGCTGGGACTATAGGCGTGTGCCACCATGCCCAGCTAATTTTTGTATTTTTAGTAGAGACGGGGTTTCACCTTGTTGACCAGGTTGGTCTCAATCTCTTGACCTTGTGATCCACCCGCCTTGGCCTCCCAAAGTGAAAAAAAGCCAATTTCAAAGAGTTTGATATTGTATGATTCCATTTATATAACATTCTGTAAGTGACAAAACGGTAATGATGGAGAACACATCAGTGGTTGCCAGAGATTAGGGATGCAGAAGGGAGAAGCTGTGACTAGTTGTAAGTAAAACAAAGGCCAAAGGAGTTTCTTTATGGTGATGAAACAGTTCTGCATTCTGATTGTTGTGATGGTTACATGGATCAACACATGTGATAAATTTTCATAGAATCATATTCAGCGCATGTGCACACGCGCACACACACACACACACACACACACACACACAAAGGGTGCATGTAAAAACTGGCGAAATCAAACAAGGTCTGTATGTGAATTCCTAACACTGTACCAACCATCAGTTAACTGGTTTTTGATAGTGTCCTATGATTACATGAGGTATTATCGTTGGGGAAAGCTGTTTGAAGGATATACAGAAACTCTGTGCTACTTTTGTAACTTCTTGTGAGTCTATTTCAGAATAGAAAGTTATATTTTTAAAAAGCAGGAACTATGCAACAAAAGGACAGCTACTCACTTTTATGGATTGATGTAGACCAGTAGTTATCAAACCTGGTAGATCTTCAGATTCACTTAAAGGGGTTTATAAGATACACACACACACACACACACACACACACACACACACACACACACACACACATGCACGTGCATACAAACACACACACATACACACACACACACTCAGGATCTTTAGAAACTGAGCCAAGGAATCTGTATGTTCAGAAAATTGTCCAAGGTTAGAAAACACTATGATAGAGCCTGGTTGTTCAGCCAGGGGTAGAAATGGAGGAAACTGGTGAGTCTGTTCTGTATTAACCGTTGATTGTGATTCTCAAATCTGTTCCATTCTTGTTAGTGTGAAAATCCTTTTCAAAATTGGCAGTAGGTTAAGCATCCATTTTAGAGTTTTGCATTGTTATGCATTTTAACTTTTTCTCTAAGTTTTTATGAATATTTCAGTGGAAAGTTTCTTGAGTCTGTGTCATTAGCTACTAATCAGTTGCCAATTTATTTTTTTATTTGTTTTTTTGTTTGTTTGTTTTATACCTAAAGCTGAGTGTCCTGTAGTACATTAGCTTTAAAAAAAAAATCACAAAAGATTGCGTGGGTCAGAAAATCCCAGAGCACTTTTCTTCGCGAAATTACAAAAGCCTAACAAATGGCTGGAAATGTCACTGCTCTTCCCTCACTTCTCATCAGTTGCCAATTTAAACCAGAAGCTGGACAATAGCATTCTTATAGATGTACCTTGTCTTTACCTCATTCACATGTGAATTGTGACTTGATTCCAGTTTTCCTCAGTGAGAGATTGGAGAGTTCTACTTTATTCGATCAGCTTTTCACACCGATATGGCATCAACATAAATAAGGTTTCCCTCAAAATTAGCTAATGTGCGGAAAGCAGCCAAGTCACACCACAGCAAAGACATCAGTTAGGAAAATTACATCCAAAACCTAACAGAGACTGTCACTGAAGTTTTGTTTATGAAAGTTGGAAAAGCTTTTCCCTCTCAGCCACTGACATTCCTGATGTATTGTTTTTCTGCTGAAAATTATCCAAAGATGTTTTCAGACATTAACTGATGAAAGCCAAATTTATTGAAGGTGGAGGAGAATGTAAAGAGCCCTTATATTTATGAATTCCTCAGACAGACATGGCAACCTTTTAATAGCTATAGTTGACCAGGTTATTTTGTGCATATGAAAAATCAGTTGTAGACCTAAGAATATGACCCATTGTGTAGAAGAGACAGATATCTGATGCTGCTGCAGAGAACACTGGATCACTGATCAAGAAACTTGCACATTTACCCTGACTCTGCCACTAACCAAAAATATGTCTTTGGCCAGATTGTCTAACTATTCTAGCCTCAATCTCTTTATCTATAAAAGCTGGGGACAGAGATTATACTAAGTTAACACTTTCAAACATTTATGAGTTATGAAATTTACAGTAATTGTAATTTCATGATCAGCCCTCTCTGGAACTTAAAAATCATGCTATTCTTTAATGATATATAATAAAGAAGCATACTAAAGAAAAATTCAGATTTTGCTTATTAAAAGTATTTCATGCTAGTAGGTGCAAGTATTTCTCTAAAAATAATAGTCTCAATATGAATAATATTTAATCCCACTGAATAAAAGTCATATTGAATATAAACATTTTATGTTAAGTATCAGTTTTTAAAGAACTAATGATATTTTTATGTATATTATAAGGATTCTGATCAATAAGTGTAATTACAAATTTTGTTGAAGATCACCTTTGAGACTTATTTGAAAAATTGTAATTATTCTTATGGTCTTCATTTATTATTTTTTTAACTGTTCTTCATGTTTTCTGCCTTTAACAAATAGTCTATTATGGATGAAATTTAGGCAATTTATGAGTGTATTAGTCATGGTTCTCTGGAGGAACAGAACCAATAGTCTATGTAAGATGTGTAATATATATCTATATAAGTTTATATGTGTGTGTATGTATATAATTTATATACGTATGTGTATGTATACACACACACGTACAGATTAATACAGAATTAGCTCACATGATAATGGAGGCTGACAAATTCAAAGATATGCAGTTAGCAAGCTGGAGACCCAGCAGAGCCCACTGAAGTTCAAAGGCCTGAGAACCAGGAGAGCCAATGGTGTAGTGCTAGTCCAGATGCCAGCAGGCTTGAGACCCAGAAAAAGTGAATGTTTTGGTTGGAGTCCAAAGGTAAATAAAAACTGATGTCTCAGTTCAAAGATAGTCAAGCAGGAGGAATTTCTCACAAAAAAAGTCAATCCTTTTGTTCTCTTCAGGCCTTCAAATGATTAGGTGAGGCCCATACACAATCGAAAGCACAAGCTACCTTTTTTTTTAGAGATGAGTTCTCACTTTGTCACCCAGGCTGAAGTGCAGTGGTGTGATCATAGCTCACTGCAGCCTCAATTTTTTGGACCTCCCACCTCAGCCTCAGGGACTACAGGAACTACAGGCATGAGCCACTGCACCTGGCTGGCAATCTTCTTTTCTCAGTCTACCAATTCAGGTGTTAATCTCATCCAGAAATACCCTCACAGAGAAACCCAGAATAATGTTTGACCAAATATCTGGGCATTCTATGGCTCAGTAAAGTTGATACATAAAATTACCCATCACAATGAGCAAAAATGAGAACATTTTCAAATTTTATAATAGTTAAAAAAATACAAACACACACACACACACACACACAGAGCACCCAGCTGTTATTAGCTGAGTGGAATACCAACGAAGTGTCTGGATCATGAGTACAGCTTTCTGATCTACTGGCTGCTACTCATGACTTACTCTGTATTCACTTAGAGGATCTCAAGAACTACATATTTAAAGAGGGAAAGTAAATATTCTATTTACTGACATTTTCAAGTAAACATTTTACTGTAGAACAGAAAGATCTATAAATCGTAATTATATGGCTTCATGCATTTTCACAAAATGAATACACTCATGAAACTGAGATCAAAATACCGAATATTACCAACATCCCTCAAAGCCCCCTTGTTGCTGCTTCCAGTTCCAATGCCTCACACCCAAAAGTAATTAATATGTATATTTCTCTCTTTTTTTGGTCTAT
Organism: Cebus imitator; assembly: GCF_001604975.1. Classification (NCBI taxonomy): domain Eukaryota; kingdom Metazoa; phylum Chordata; class Mammalia; order Primates; family Cebidae; genus Cebus; species Cebus imitator. The sequence goes on from NW_016107338.1 coordinate 1,518,166, forward strand.
GAGGCCTTTTATTTGTAAATATGTATTACATCTCTAGAAAAAGAGTCCCAGGATTTTCCCTCCCGTATGTTTTCATCTTGCTTCTTCATGGCCCATGATACCTACTGAGGTTGTCAGTACAATGAAGCCAAATTGGTGGGATGGAAGCAGATTATTCTGTCACTTTTCTAGATCTTTGAGTTGTACGTCAAATCTGGGGCTGATCACTCTATACTTGTTTAGCCTGCCTGAGAGGTTCACAATAGTTTTTCCAGCTCTGTGATTATCAATGATTTCAAATTCATCAATGTAACCATGCTTCATCAACACAATTATAAACTGGATGATGACTTTAGAGCACAGCCTAATAAGAACCTGGCATTTGCCTCTCTTTGGCATTGTTGATGCTCTTAGGAGCATCATCTAGGACATTCATGCACACCATTTTGGTGGTGTGGAAAGAGTTTATATGTATATATACACACATATAATATATAATACATATTTATATATTAATATATATACATTATATATATTTTAATATAATGTATATATATTAATATATAAATATGACACATATATTAATATATAAATATGTGTCATATTTATATATTAATATATAATAAATATGTGTCATATTTATATATTAATATATAATAAATATGTGTCATATTTATATATTAATTATATATTAATTATACATTATATTATATATAATATATATATTATATTATTATTATATATATATTATATAATATATTATATATATATTATATATATTAATATATAATGTATATATTATAATGTATTATAATATATACATTATATATTAATAAATATATTAATATATAATGTATATATTATAATGTATTATAATATATACATTATATATTAATAAATATATTAATATATAATGTATATATTATAATGTATTATAATATATACATTATATATTAATAAATATATTAATATATAATGTATATATATTAATATATAAATATGTGTATATATAATATAATATATATTATTTATATCATATATAATATGTAAAATATAAATATATTAATAAATATATTATTATATTTATATATTTATAGAAATCATTATATATTAAAATATATATAATGTATATATATTAATATATAAATATGTGTGTATATATGTATTTCTATCAGATTGACTAGTTGGCCAGTTTTGTGCTTTATATGAGTGAGATTATGTAGTATTTACTGTTTTATGTCTAGCTTCTTTCATTAAACATTATATTGATGAGAGTCATCCAAACTGTTGCATGAAGCAGTTTATTCTTTCTCATTTCTGTAAAGTATTGTATTATATGAATATGCCATAACTTGGTTTTTTTGTTTGTTTGTTTGAGACAGAGTCTCACTCTGTCGCCAGGCGCCAGGCTGGAGTGCAGTCGTGCAATCTCAGCCCACTGCAACATCTGCCTCCCAGGTTCAAGCAATTCTCCTGCCTCAGCCTCCCGAGTAGCTGGTACTACAGGCACATGCCACCACGCCCAGCTAATTTTTGTATTTTTTTAGTAGAGACGAGGTTTCACCATGTTGGCCAGGATTGTCTCCATCTCCTGACCTTGTGATCCGCCCGCCTCTGCCTCCCAAAGTGCTGGGATTACAGGCGTGAGCCACCACGCCAGGCCGCCATAATCTGTTATATTGATCTCTGTTTGATTGTTGGTGGGCATTTGGACTGTTTACAGGTTGGGTTTGTTTGTTTGTTTTTACAAATAATGCTGCTTTGAACAGTCTTGTATATATCTTTTAGTGTACTCATTTCAGTTGGTTATACACCTAGGATTGCAATTGCTGGTCATAGAGTCTATGCATGTCATAGACTCTGTGTATGCACTAATACTAGCTTTTCAAAGTGATTGTAATCAATTTATACCAAGAGCAAAGATAACTCAAGTTGTTCCATATCCCTAAAACACATGGTATTATATTGGCATTTTAATTTTAGCCGTTCTAGTGAATGTATTTGGTATCTCATTGTAAGTTTATTTTCTATTTCCCTAATACTAATGATCTTGAGCAACCCTTTCATAGGTTAATTGGCCATTTTGATACCTTATTTTTGAAGTAGCATTTCGTGTCCCTTGCCAAATTTTCTATTGGATTTCCTTGGTAAAATTGACTTTTCAGGTTTTAGTATCAAAGTTATACAAGTCTAATAAAAATAAATGGAAAGTTTTCCTTAATTTTATTTCTGAGGAAGAATTTATGTAAAATTGGCTTCTTTCTTCAGTGTTGTAAAGATTTACCAGTGAAATTATACGTACTAGGAAATTTCTTTATGGGAAACTTGTTAATTATGGACTTAATTTCTTTAATATATAAGTTACTAGTCATATCTCCTACTTATATCAGTTTTGGTAAATTGTGTTTTCTAGGAATTTGTCTGTTTTATCTGAATTTCCAAATCTGTTGGCATAAAGTCATTCATAATATTTTCTCATTATATTTTTAATATCTGGAAGATCTGCAGTTATATGTCCTTTTTCATTCCTACTATTGGTAATTGTGCCTTCTTTCATTTTTCTTCACATTGTTGATGGAGGTTTATCATTTTTTCTAGCCTTTTCAACAAAGCATTTCTTTGCCTTTGTTGGTTCCACCTTACATTTATATTCTGTTTCTCCAATTTTTTTCTATCAGCAGTAGCAGGAGAAGCAATAGTAGTTTGCTATTCTTTAACTTCTTGAGATGCATACCTAGATCCATAATTCTTCTTTAGTCTTTATTTTTTAATGTATGCATTTAAAGCAATACATTTTCCTTGAGACACATTTTTAGCTTTGCCCCACAGATCTTGATCTGTTTTTCCTTTTAGCATTCAACTCAAAATGTTTTCTCATTTCCATTTTAATTTCCTCTTGAAACATGAGTAGTTTAGTTGGGTGGATTACACTGATTTATTTTCAAATGTTAATCCAACCTTGGAATAAATTCCACTTAGTTATAGTATACAATTCTTCTTATGCATTGTTGGATTTGATCTGCTAATATTTTGTTGAGGATGTTTGCACCTGTGTTTATGAGCAATATTTATCTGCAGTTTTCTTGTGATATCTTTGGCAAGGCTTGATATTAGGGTAATGCTGGCCTCATAAAACAGATTAGGAAGTATCCTTCTACTGTGTTTTGAAAGATTTTGTAGATAATTCCTATAATTTTGTCCTTAAATATTTGGTAGAATTCACCAGTGAACTCACCTGTATTTGGAGCTTTCTGTTTCAGGTGGTTGTTATTATTGATTCAATTTCTATAATATCTATATGCTTTTTCAGATTGACTACTTCTTCTTGTGTGAGTTTTGTCAGACTGTGTTTTTCACAGAATTGATCTGTTTAGGTTATCAAATTTGTGGGCAAAAAGTTGTTCACAATATTTCTTCCTCATGGAATACTAGAGCTGGCTATAATTGGGTTATTTCCTCTCATCTAGGTCAGTTAGGCTCTGATAAAATCCCAGCAGATGAGGGATTAAGTTAGGGCCTAGTTAACTAGTTTCTCCTGGGGCAGACCTTGTTAAGAAATACAGAGTGCTCTGGTGTATTTCAGAATGGTTCCTTTACCCCTCCCCCTGCTGAAACTCAGAATAATTTTTTTCCTGATATTTACTGTGAGAATCTGGCCAGCCTCCTAGAGTTAAAGCTCACAAAATCATGCCCCTCCCCCTACTCTTCCATGACTGGGTTCTCCTGGAGATTTTATCTCTTAGACTCCTCCAATCCTAGCCTTCAGCAATTTCTCAATTACAGTTCATGTTTTCCCACTGCAGCACTGGTTCCCATAGAGATTTCTGCTTCCAGTATGTTGTGATTCTCTTTACCTATCTGTCCCTCCAATTTGAGAGGCAGCAGTTTACCCTGTGCTCTTACTTCTCTTACAAATCTAGGAATTGTTGATTTTTCAGTTTGTTCAGCTTTTACTTGTTAGAATGGAGTGGTGACTTCCAAGCTCCTCTCCTGCAGAAACCTGAAGTCCCTGTAGCTGTCTTTTTGTATTGATTTCTAGCTTGATTGTACTGTGGTTAGAAAATATAATGGAATTATTCCTAGTCCTTTGAAGATTTTCAGAGTTACCTTTTGGTTTAGCATATAGTGTATTTTGGTAAATGTCTTATATGCCCTTTAAGAGATGTTTTTAGCAGTTATTGGGTATAGTATTCTATAGACATCAATTAAATAGAGTTTGTTAATCATGATAGTCAAGGTTCTATGTCGCTAATGATTTTTTGGCTTTGTTCTAATTGTTTTGTCAGTTATCAAGAGAGATGTGCAACTTCAAATTATGATTATGGATTTATTTCTCCTATTAGTCCTGCCAATTTTTCTTAACATATATTAATGCTATGTTACTAGGTGCATATAAATTTAGGATTGTTGCATCTTCTGGGCAGATCAACTCTTCTAACATTATGATATTCCTTTTTTTTAATGCTTCTTGCCCAAGAGTCTACTTTGTCTGATATTGGTATAGTCAAGCCAGCTTTTATTTTGGCTAGTATTTGCATGATATGTATTTTTCCGTCATTTTATTTTCAATTTTCAAGATTGTTCCTTTTAAGGTATGTTCTAATAAGCAGCGTGGAGAGTGTTTGCTTCTTTGTTCTAATAAGGTCTGCTTTTTAATTGGAGTATTTAGTTAATTTTCATTTAAATTAATTACTGATATATTGGGCTTTAAATATACTCTTATACTTTCTGTTTTCCACTTCTGTTTCTTTTTTTAACTTTTTCCTACTTTCCTGCCTTTTAAAATAGTGATTATATTTACTGTTTTATTTTCTATTAGCCTGTTAGTTATACTGTTTTTTATCCTTTTACTGGTTATCCTGAACTCTACAACAATCTAATTATGTTATTAGTCTAAATAATTGTAACAAATCTCAGAAAATCTTCAACTTCAATCTACTTTAATCCAATTTATCCCAATTCTGCATTTTTATTGCTGCTATCATGTTTTTTGACTTCATAAATATTGTAAATCCCAAAGATCATTAGTATTATTTGTAGTATAGACAATATTTATTTACGTGTATCCATCTATTTACCCTTTTGTTGCTTTTCATATTTTAAAAAATATTTCTTTTAGTGTAGGCCTACAGATGTTGAATTATCTCAGCTTTTGTTTGCCTGGAAAAGCCTTTTTATTGGCAGGGGGTGAGGGGGCTTGATTATTGAAGAACATTTTCCTTGGTATTAAATTCTAAGATGCCAATTTTTTTTTTTTTTTTTTTTTTAAGGCTTTACCCTAAGAAGCCCTTCTCACCAAGTAAAATTTACTTAAAATTGCAGTTTATCTGAACATTTCACAAGAGTTTTTCATTTTTTTTTTTTTTTTTTTTTAGCATTCAAAAATGTAGTTCCATTGTCTTCTGGTTTCCATCATTTAAAAAAATAAAGTCAAGTGTCAATCTTGTTGCAGCTTCTTGGAAGATGATGTATCTTTTTTATTTGTCTATATTTATTCTTTTTAAAATTTTTATTGTTTTAGAGATGTGATCTCACTATGTTGCCCAAAATGTTCTCTTCATCTTCAGTTTTTGGCAGTTTTACTCTAATGTGCCTTGGTGTGGTTTTCTTTGTGTTTTTCCAGTGTAGGGTTTAAGATTCCTCTTGAACCTATGACTCGATGTCTCATCAGTTTAGAAAATTTGCAGTTATCTTCCAATTGTCTTTTTCCCCCATTCTCAATCATTCTTTGGGTCTGTATATGCACATATGTTGGCCCTTTTCACTATGTCCCATATTTTTGCTTTCTGTTTCAGTCTAGATTTTGCTTCTGTCTAGATATTTTGTACTCACCAGTATTCCAGTTTACTCATGCTCTATCCAATCTGTCCTTAAATATTTCTGCTATATTCTTAGCTTTAACTATTATATTTTTCAAGGCTAGAATTTATTTTTTAAATATTTTAATTGTGTCATAAAATTCTGCATTTTGTTCTCTATTTTAATGTCTGTTTTTGATTTCACTCATCTGTAGTACTATTTCTATTTTCCACTTTTCTCCTATTTCTGTTCTTGATAAGTCTGACAACTTTTTACTGAATCCCAGCTGTTAGACATGAAAAATTGTAGTGGCCCTAGATATTCTCTTCTAGAGGTATTCATTCTATTTTCTGGCAGGCATCTAGAGTAAAGGGGTATCATCACCTCAATACATTCAGGAACTTTGTAGTTCTGCAGCAGCAATGTAGTTTTGCAGCAATGTGGTTTTTCAAAGTCTCAGTCTACATTTTGCTGATACAAATTATTATAGGTATCCCTTTATGTGTCCCAACTGGGAACATGGAGCATTTTAGCAAAGCTCCTCCTAGGTGGAAACTGGACTCCAGTTTTTGTCTTCCTAGTATCAAGAGTCTTCATTTAACTCTATTTTTTAGCCATTTTTCTGCTTGGCTTTCTGTCCTTTACCTGCTACAGCTTAGCATTGGCCCATGCCAAATAGGCTGTTTTCTGTTCCTCTCTTTTCTCTGCATTTAGCTCACCTGGTATCATCGAACTCCAGTTTTGGTTTATCCACCTCTGTGAGTTTGTCAGAAGTTCTCTTAGCTTCTTTGCCTCTCTTTCAATACCAAGAATATATGGTATGTGGAATTTTGTATTCATCTCAGTGAGCTCCCCTTCTTTTCCAGATCTTGTATCCTCAATTTCTGGATGCCTCAGCAACTCTCTGATGCTTTCAAGCACCCTTTTTATTTTTAAAATGTTTGTCTCTGGTTTTTCTAATTGTCTCTGATAGAATATTAGTCTGCTACAAATTATTGCATGATACCCCAAAACTTGTTTAGTGATTTGAAGTAGAACTTCTAACTGATGTCATCACCATCTTTAACACTTTGAAACCTCAAGGGTTCCTAACCATGGCTAGACTAAATGATCTTTGAAGTTATGTTTCATTTTAATGATTAGTGATTCTTTCAGGTTAACATTTTAGACTTTTATACCCATATTGGTGTATAGGAAATGGTCATTTCTTTTTGCTTAATTCTAACATCTGTGTTATCTTGACATTTTTCCAGAAAAAAGGAGTTATAAGCACAAGCTATGTGAAAAGCAGAAAAAATAGTGAGTTCTGTGTTTGAAACATATCTGAATTAATTTATGAAACAGGCATAGGTGATGAAGGGCAATAAAGTGACTCTCAAAAAAATATGAAAATGAATCAGGGAAATACAAGTAAAGAAAAGAGGAAAAGGACAGAACTAGAATGCTAAAAAAAAAATTAATGAAGACCAGAAGTTGTAATGACTAAGGCCATATGTATATTAAGTACTCAATAAATACTTGCCATGAGACAAATGAAAAATGTATTTTTAAGAAGTCTTTCTTCGGTTCAGTAAAGCAGATTTTTGTTGTTGTTGCATCATGAGTTTCTAAATGACTCAGTACCTTTAGAAAAGTTGTCTAGACTTAGCATATAATCTCAGAACATTGGAAGGGTAAAGTGAGTGGATTGTTTGAGCTCAGGAATTCGAGACTAGCCTGGGCAACACAGCAAAACCCTGTCTCTACAAAAACAATAAGTTGTGCATGCCTATAGTCCCAGCTACTCGAGAGGCTGAGGTGGGAGCATGCCTTGAGCCTTGGAGGCAGAGGTTGCGGTGGGCCAAGATCACACCACTGTACTCCAACCTGGGCAATAGAGCCAGACCTTGTCTCAAAAACGTAAACAAAAAAAAGAAAAATTGCCTACACTTTTTCTGCTATTTCAATAATATTGATCCATAAGAAAAAGGTAAATTTAGTAGGATTTTGCTATCAAAATTTTGTGAAGAATATGGTCTCCAGCTTTCAGAATTATGTTTTATCACATACCAAAAAAAAAAAAAACAAACCCACTATTCTTCAATATTGGACCATTATACAACTTGTGTGTGGATCAAGGTCCAAATTCTCAAATCCATCTGATTCTCTACTCTAGCCATTTAAATTCTAATCTTAAGGACTGAGTTAGATAAGGGGAAACTAAAGTGTGATTTTATAACTCCAGAAGGCCTATGTACCTAGGGTCTCACACGAGGCCCCGAATCAAATATGCACTAGGAACAGTACTAGATATTTTCATAGTTTTGTTTTTTTTTTTTTTGAGACGGAGTTTCACTCTTGTTGTCCAGGCTGGAGTGCAATGGCACAATCTTGACTCACTGCAACCTCCAAATCCCAAGTTCAAGTGATTCTCCTGCCTCACCCTCCCATATAGCTGAGATTACAGGCATGTGCCACTATGCCTGGCTAATTTTGCATAATAGAGACAGGGTTTCTCCACGTTGGTCAGGCTGATCTTGAGCTCCCAATCTCAGGTGATTCGCCCACCTTGGCCTCCCAAAGTGCTGGGATTACAGGCATGAGCCACTGCACCTGGCCATAATCTAATTTTTTTTATCTGAAGAATAATCTTGTGAGGTAGAAATTATAATGCCACCTATAGAGATGGGAAACAGATACTCAAAATGTTCTCAATGCCATACAGCCATTAAGTAGCAAATTCTAAATTTGAGCCCCAGCGTTCTGACTTCAAGTTCAGTGTTCTTTTTAGGACCCCAGAGGATTTCAATATATATTTGGTTGATTGTTGACTGAGAAAGAACAATTCTCTTAAAATGAAAAGCAGACTTTAAATGACTTCCTTGCCTTGGTTTGACACTCACCACCTGCTTTTGAATGTCAGACAAGGGAAAAGATCAGTTTAATTGTTGCCATTTATAAGTGGGAAAGTTGAGACCAAATATGCTTTATTGAAGGCCTCAGCTTTCAATTGTCATTCTACATTTCTCATTAAGGAAAGTTGAGATGCATGGAGGTTGTCACCTTGTTGAAGGTCAAATGGAGTGTTTCTGCAATGAATAGAGTCTGATGTGATGACTAGTCTCATATGATCCCTGTGATGACTAAGGATTTCTGGGTGAATGCAGAGTGAGAAAGAGGAGATTTTATTCCTGCCCACTTAAAATGACAAATTCTGCACTGAAAGTAAGTTTTTCCAATCTGAGGCAGATTAGTGTATTTATTGAGTTTAATGTAGCAAACAATTTTTGAACGCTTAGTATGAGCTATGATTTATGAGGAGAACATATAAACAGGACAAAGTTCCTGCCTTCAAGAAATAATTTTTTAAATTTTTATAATTTCTGATTTTTATTTCATACATATATATTGCAATTGAGCAAAATTAGTAACCTTGGAAGAAAGATGAAAAGCAGCCAGTCTCCACTGGTGGTTACAGAATTGAGATGATAATTTGATGGGAAAAATGTTATTCCTATAGCTCTGGGTTAATAAAGTTTGGTAAAATGATTTGCCACTTAACAAATATCTACTTTCAGCCAGACACAGTGGCTCAAACCTGTAATCCCAGCACTTTGAGAGGCCAAGCCAGGAGGATCACTTGAGGTCAGGAGTTTGAGACCAGCCTAGCTGACATGGTGAAACCTCATCTCTACTGAAAATGCAAAGAAACTAGCTGGGCATGGTGGCAGGCGCCTGTAATCCCAACTACTTGGGAAGCTGAGGCACAAGAATCGCTTGAACCTGGGAAGTGGAGGTTGCAGTGAGCCAAGATCGTCCCACTGTACTCTGCACTCTAGCATGGGTGACAGAGTGAGTCTCTGTCTCAAAAAAAAAAAAAAGAAAGAAAAATGAAACAAAAAATGAATACCTACTTTCTAATTACCACTAACATCCACGTCTTACTAGCTTTGAAGCTGTGTTGCATAGAAGCCAATAGTTCTATTGCGCTCCCTTGAGTGTGATTCTGTGCCGTGGTGGTAGAAGTTAGGAGTTAGGGAAATGGAGGAAGGTTGAAGGGCTGAGCTGATAGGTCTCTGGGTGATTTAACCTAAATTTGCATAAGCAGCTTTGACACTATATTTTTATATATTGAACTTCTTTATAAAATGTATTTGCAGGGGGAAAAAACAGGCTCTACAACTGAAAAAACGTAAATCACTGGATTCAGCAAAAATAACAAAACAGTCTTTTATGTGAGGGCACTCAACTAAATGCTTTGTGGTCTTGCGGCAACCAAAAATTACCTCCCTGATTTGGAAAGCAGAATTGAGATAATCTGTGGTTAAGATTTAAGGGTGAAAAAGGCTGTTTTGTTTGCCAAAAAGATCCTCTGAAGAAGGAATGAGTGAACATGATAGAAATTATCATTTTATCAAAGAAGATTGACGAGGCATATCAGGCTGTAAGAAAGCAGACCAACCAGATGGTGATTTAAGTGCCAGGGAAGACTTCTAAGCAAGTTGGGGCAAGGTCCCATGCTACTCATAATTGTTTCAAGAGGAATAGATGGCCAAGAATAAAATATGCTATTGGATTTTATACCTACTTTTGGTCTCTTTAAGTCAACTTACAAAATGAACAAGTTAATACTATGAGCAGTTTAGTCATTTATATCATTTGGAAAAAAATAATTAAAACAAAAATCAGCTTAGCTTTGTGAAACGGGAAATGAGATTTCCATTTCACTTCACAGAGGATGAGTGATGAGGTAAGCAGAAAATATTCCTGAGAAAAAGCTTTCAGGCGACTTGTTTTTGGTTTGAGATTTTAAGTAGGAAAATGGGTCAGTTGGTCCTACAGAGCATTTCTACAAAACTTGTCATCCTGGCACACGATACATATAAAAAATAACATCTGAAATGACTCCTCTCATTGATGTTAACTGGGTTCTTTTAGCCTAAATGATAAGAGAAAGAAGACTTATCTGCAGAAAACACCTACCTCTCGGAGAAGTTCCTTTTCTATACCTACTCAATGAGAAAGTAGCAGGAAGTCCGCTTTTGTCCCAGGTTCCTTCCATACAAAATCAAGCTTCCACTATTGTGATCACCTAAGAATGTAATACAAGGCTGCTTTTGAGCCAGTTTTGTTTCTGGCAGTGATGCAGTCATCAGGTATCTAGAAACTCCTTTAAGACTCTATCCCAAAAGTGCTGGCCCTTCCCCCATGAGCCAGAATCACCTCACTGAAATAGCCACTGACACTGAACCCCTCAGAACTCCAAAGGTCTGGCATTGTGTCTCTCCTTCCCTTTTCCACCCTCCTCTGTCTCCGTCCCTCTTCCTTCTCCATCCCCCACTCCCTACTTCCTTCATAGCTACTAAGTGCTCTCTCAGGAATGTTTGAAGGTGAGGATTTAGGTCTGGGCAACCTGTTAAAAATATGAATTGTTACCATGAACTCTGAGTGGCCTTTCAGCTTTGCTGACAGAAATTTACTCCATGTAGACCACCCCCCACAAAAAAATTAAGCAGGTAAGGTCATTTGGAGTTGAAACAAGCATGTAGTCGGTGTGTTTGAAAATGAAATTATAATTAACCTGCTGATGGCTGTGAGGTGTTACCTTGAACTCTGTGTGGCCTCTTGGCACAGTGGCTGAACTTGCTTTATTGAATACCCAGAGACCTGAACAGGTGAAATCAGGATATGTCCGGGGCCAATTGTACTTTTAGAAAGATTATATCTTTTTTAGTGCCAATTTGTAAGGGGCTTGAGGATTAATTGAGCAGCACTAATAAGAAAATAAAAATGAGCTTGACCATCCTGAGGAAAATGACTTTACCTGCCCACTTTGTGAATTGATTTCTGAAGTGATGAGAGGTTACCAGGCCTGAGAGCGGCCTAGAAGATTATTGCAATTTGGAAATCATAGCATCTACATGTTTAGGAAAACTTTGTAATTACCAGCTGTGAGCCATGAAGTGTTGCTTGAATTCCAAGTGGTCTGTTGACAAATGGGTTAGACAACTTTATGGAATGATTCAAAATGAGGTAGGTAAAACCCTACAGCAGGAGCTTAGCATTCTTAATGACAAGGAGGAGTGGTGAGGTCATTTTATGGTGTAGAATGAATGCATCTCAGATAAACTTTAACTCTATCTTGTCCATGAAATGTTATTTTAAAGTAAATATGCAAATTACTAACTTACATAATCAGTGAAATTGAATAATGGTGCTACAGTTATCTAGTGGGTACTAGGTTAAGGGAATACTACAAATGATTTATTTGACAGAGCCACTCCTGACAGCTGGTCACTGCTTTAGAGTGGCAAAAAAGTCCATCTTATCCCTTTGTCACACTGAATAAAAAAGAACTCTGCATCATTCTGTTGCCTCTGTCTTCATATCTATTACCTCTAATTATGTAATATCATTCCATGGTAAAGTAACATTTTATAAAAGCAAAAAAATTTGGGTCCCTTTTTGTTTTGGCTGAGAACATCTATCGTTAGACTAAACAAACTGTTTAGTTTCACTCTGTGCTTTTGACAGGCTGGCTGGAATGAATGCTCCTGTTGGCTTAATAAACAAAGAATAATAATCCAAAATGGTTTTTATTACTGGGTGGATTTACACTATTCATGGGATTGGAATGATCTAATTGTTCACATCTCTGCTTAAAGTATTATATGTATAAGTAACACTGAAGTTTTCCTATTTCAAAAGAAGTTTCAGTTAGGACACACATATAAACCTGCTTTGCCTTCCCATCTCCTCCCTTAATAGCAGCTTGTGTTAAATACTCTTGTCTTTCCTGTAGAATACTTAAATGAGAAAGAAACTTCACATGGTACTCACTGGTAACCCAGGCTCCTTATCTCAAATGAATGTCATTTCACTTGGTTGGTGATTAAGGTTTGACATTGCAAAATACTTTGTATTTGTCAAGTGTATTTTATCTTAATCAAATGCACAAGTTTAGAAATGGACTAGATCCTTTACAGCAATTATAGGGGTGATCATGTCAGCTTAGTATTTTTAAAAAATTGACTGTCCAGTCCCATTTTAGGATCCTGTTTAGATTTTGGTGGACTTCTGTGTTATATTTCTATGTCACTTGGAATACTTGTCTGAATGTGTAGGACCTCAGGTAATTTTATTTCTCTTATTCCAATACCTAGTACATATTCTCCAACTTACAGATACATTCATATAGTTAAAAGCATCACAGTTTGTTTGTTCTGTTTCTACACTCTGGGCTGTTTCATTTGTTTCTCAGTATCTGCCTTCTTCTGAAGCCTTCCTTCCTCATTTCATTCCAAACTCTGAACTCTTATTATATTATCTATAGCATGTGTAATGGTGGCAGATATATCATAAAACTTACATAGATATCCACATTAACATCAGCATCTATCATAAACCTTATTGTAGTTATTTTACATATTTCTCTCAGTATTCCCACGGCTTAAGCTTAGTAGACCTGTCCCCACCCCCATTACTGCTAAAATGACCTTTCTGAAATACAAATTGGGTTGACAATTACTCTGCTTAAACCTGTTCAAGGTCTATCACCTCCAAGGAAGGTCCCTTGCATACAAGTACCTTCTCAGGCCAGCCCCTGCCTGCCTTTCCAGCTGCATTTTCTACCATTCCCTTCTTATATCCACATCAAATTTGTTGCTGTTCCCCAACCGTGACATAGTTTATTTCCTTTAGCTAGGCACCTATTTATCTGGCAAACATTTACTCAACTTTTAAGATTCAGGTCAGCTGTCTCCTCCCCTGGGAACCTTTCCCTGACTCTCCCAGGGAGGGACTGGCCCACCCTTTATACTTCTTGAACACCTCACACAAAGATTTGTTACAGCATATCATACTATACTGTGTTTATTTGCCTGTATGTCTCCTCTACTGGCTGTGAACTATTTAAGATAGAGATTGTGGTCTTACTCATTTTTATATCCTTATCTCAGTTCCTGGCACACAACAGCTGTTCAGTTAATGTTTGTCAAATGAATGAATGAATGAACAAACAAATGAGCAAACATCTTTTTTTAAAAATGGAATTAAAAGGAAGTCAAATAATTTCCAGTGAGAGAGATGCTTAGAAATTAAAGTGTTTTACATTGATATATGTCCTCCTTTTTGGGATAATTGTTAAGGGGCCTTTGTGTATTTCAGCAGGGAGTTGAATGTCTTGAAATGTGTCTTGACTATGGAAACCTTGATTTGAGAAAGTCCTCTAGTTTGAGTTGAAGTGATTATTGCCATTGTAGTTTGTCATACCTAGATTTCAAAGTAGGTCAGGTGGATAGATGTAAGGGCAATTTGACTGTAAGTAGGAGAGCAGAGTCTAAAATCTCATCTTTTACTTTCTCCTTAATGTGGCATCTCAGAAAATGAACACTTTTCCTTAGTGTTCTGCAATGTTTTTGGCCTAACCTTAATAGGAGGGAATTATTCACTATTCCTCTCACCTGCTTTGTACTTTTAATCATTCTAATCTAATAATAAGACCCAAGCAATGGCCAGTTCCATCAAAAATTAGCACAAAATAATGATGCCAGTAACATCCTATTCAGGGCCAGCATAGGGCTCCCCTGTCAGCCATCTCTCAGTCTCAAAATCCAGAAGCACAACTCTTAAAATTTGATCTTGTGTTTCTTTCCTGTTACTAAGACTTAGTTGTTCTACTCTCCAGGGCTCTCTAAGCAGGTAACAGAAGCAATTTAGGAATATATAGTGAGGAATGCTGTTTTATAGGAGACGAAAACACGGCACACCAAGGTTAAGTAGTTTGTGAGATGATGTTGAATAGGTTCAGGCACAGGTCAATGCCGTGGTGAGGAAAGCACCTAGGTATACTTGACAGATAGTCCTCTTTGCTAAACACCCAACTTCTCCACCCTGTGCAGTTTAACTTGTGCCAGTGATCACAGGATTTGCTGAATGAATTATCATAATTGGATTTAATTCAGAAGGAGGTGTTTTCTGTACACACCAAACAGGCTGCATACTGGATTCTTTTGCCTAGATGACAGGGATGAAGAAGCTCAACAGGAAATACATCTTTGCAAATTAGAAAAGTTGATGAGCTAAGTCCTGCAAACATTGGGCACTTATCCAAGGTGAACTCCTAGTGACCTCCTGGCACCTTGGCTCACCTCACTGCACTTCACAGCCAGAAGCATACCAGGTGGATTCACTTTCTTACCTCCCTGATAAGGCAATAGGACCTTGCCACACCCAGACTCACATCCATTCTCCCTTCCTGCTTCCGCTGACCTCAAGTCTGATAAAAATCCAGAGTGATAATGCTATTGAGGTACAGGCCATAAACTATATCGGTATGTACGTAAGTGGAGGGAGGGGAAAGGGGGAGGAAAAAGCAAAAGCCAAATGGAGAGTTCAGCTTTACCTCTAGGTGACCTTGGCAGTATGTGGAGTGGAAGGGAAATTGCCAGGAACTTTCAGCCTTTTTTTTTTTTTTTTTTTTTTTTTTGAGCATTGTTTTGTTTTGGCTTTGCTACAGAGCAACTTTTAGGGACTGGGGCAAAATATAGGTCATTGTGAACTGCAGGTGCAGTTTTGATCTGGAACTATGTATAATGTGTTGTGGTATATGTGCAAACCCAGAAGTATTTATCAAGATGAAAACGTGAGTTTTTCTGTATAGGTAAACAGGCTACTTTAAAAAAGGACCAACATCAGAATGTGTTTTTCCCTAAAATCAAAAGGATACAGTAGACCCTCTCTCTTTCTTTTTGTCCCTCTCCTTACCCTTCTTCTCCCTCGCCTCGCAGCCTCCTTCAGTCCCTCTCTCTGTACCCCTCTCTCCTTTCTCACTGCCTCTTTCCCGGACTCTCTCGTTTTGGTAGATCATCCTTCTCTATTGTGAAACATCTCATTTGACAAACACAGACTTTGACTCTTAAGGCCCCCTCCTCAGGAGATATTGCTTAATGTAGGCAGACTCACTCAAGGATGATGAATCAGCAAGATAATCAAAAGGCTAGGATTTTAACTATTACACTCAAGTAGTCAGAACATCAGACCAGTATACAAAACGAACATATCCCAACAAATGAAAGGGGAAGAGTTTTAAAACCCCTTACTCTTGGTCGCAATCATGTCACTTAATCCCTCATACCATCTGTTCCCTCAGTTTCTCAACATAATAGGAAACACGTCAAAGCACCTGGCTGCTAAAACAATAGGCACTGTCTCTGGACTGAGAGAAAGATCTAGAGGGGGCATTACTCAAGCAATTGTGTACTTAAGAACTGCTAGCAAACATTGCTTGAGTTGCTCATCTCTTCCTTCCAAACTATTCTGTACACACAAAGAAGATTCAAAGAGCAGAGGTTTAAATTTCAGCAAGAAACATTTAGATTACTTTAGAAATTTTCTGCCACCTATTTCTTTCTTTCTTTATTTTGTTTTGAGACAGAGTTTTGTTTTGTCACCAGGCACCAGGCTGGAGTGCAGTGGCGCAATCTCAGCTCACTACAACCTCAGCTCACTGCAACCTCCGCCTCCTGGGTTCAAGCAATTCTCCTGCCTCAGTCTCCCGAGTAGCTGGGACTACAGGCGCGCACCACCATGCCCAGCTAATTTTTGTATTTTTTAGTAGAGATGGGGTTTCACCACGTTGGCCAGGATAGTGTCGATCTCTTGACCTCGTGATCCGCCTGCTTCGGCCTCCCAAAGTGGTGGGATTACAGGCGTCAGCCACCGCGCCCAGCTCTGCCACCTATTTCTCTAGGGAAGGAACCATTTAGGTGAAACTTAATACAAAGGAAATTCCATTTTATTCATCTTCTGAACATTGTGATTTTTGAAGATTAATAAATTATTGAATTATTAAATTTAATGCATTATTATTATTTATTATTTTTTTGAGACAGAGTCTTCACTTTGTCATACAGGCTGGAATGCAGTGGCACAATCTTGGCTCACTGCAACCTCTGCCTCCCAGGTTCAAGCAATTCTTTTGACTCAGCCTCCTGAGTAGCTGGTACTACAGGCATGCACCACTATACCTGGCTAATTTTTGCATTTTTAGTAGAGACAGGGTTTCACCATATTGGCCAGGCTGGTCTTGAACTCCTGACCTCGTGATCCTCCTGCCTTGGCCTCCCAAAGTGCTAGGATTACAGGCGTCAGCCACTGTGCCCAGCCTAATGCATCATTATTAAAGCAATAAACTATTATTAACTTATTAAATATTAAAGGGGAAACAGAAAATGCTGATGAGAAGCAAGCAGTCAGAAAAGCAATTTTATTATGTCTTCAACAGATACTTATGATGTGTTCTGTATAGCATGGGTAGGAACTTGGGCGAGGATGTTGGGTAGGTAGATGGACTTCACTGGAGGTTTCTTCAAAGTTTGAGGTTGAATATGTCTGAAGACTTCAAAGTTTTTAGTCTTTTATTTCAAATGCTTATTGATATTTGGAGGAATGTGACATCTAGCATTGTCTCTATTATGGAGAGGAGTGATACTTGGAGTGGACAGATACTTTAGGAAAACTTTTTGGTCTTTGTTTGTGATTTGTGCCTTTTGATACCTGCCCAGGATCCCCTGAGACCACTCCTACTCCTTCCAGGCTGCTTAGAATGAAGACCAGTCACCACTACCTTCCACTACCCCAAATTTTGACCACCCAGGGGTTTTAGCACTTGCCAACAGGAAGCCTCATTGCTGTGACCTCTGGAACCCAAGCTTCTGGAGGGAGCAGTGGTCCAGAGTTGCCATCAGCTATACCTCTGCAGTTCTGTGAGCCTAAAATACCCAGGCCGAGGGTCTGCTAACCCAGACCAGTGATTATGGGAAGATATGAGGGGTTGGGGTACATCTGGGAGGCTTTCACTCCCTGTTTACCACCTCACATCCTGAACCTGTTCACCTCTTCACATGGCCCATTATTATGATGGGAATATGCCATAGTCTTCATATATGATGAATTAAGAAAAGAATAGTTCACTTCAAAGACCTCTTGAAAAATGCTTCCTCATCCCTTTCATTTTTTCCTATCATTCTTTGAAGATTTCCTGTGTACTAGGCAAATCTAGGTAGTGTATTCATATGTTTGTTATCTCAGGTAACTCTCCAAAGACCATGTGATATAAAAATTATTTCCATTTAATAGATGAAGACACTAATGCTCAAAGAGGTTAAGCAGCTTAGTCAAAGTCATACTAAGTGGCTGAACCAGGAGTTGAACCCATATATTTTGATGTCAAAGGTTTTTTTTTTTTGTTTGTTTGTTTGTTTTTTAAGAGAGGGTCTCCCTATGTTCCTGAGGCTGGTCTTGAACTCCTAGGTTCAACCAATTTGCCCACCTCAGCCACCCGAAGTGCTGGAATTATAGGTGTGAGCCACTGCACTGGCCAGAGATCTTAATTGTTATCTTGTTTTACCTGCTGTCTCCAGTGACCTTGCCTAGAACCAGTGTAGCTGAATGGCTGGCTCATATCTAAAATAGCAGGCATTCATTCAGATAGCCATGAGCTCTCTGCCTTTTCAGAGGAAATGTTAAACAATACTACTTTTTTACTTCTGTTCAGAATTCTTTACACCCAATATATGTATTTCTCCATACTTTAAAGTAAATACAGTCAAGTGACTGGCTCCTTTGAGAACTATTTTTTTTTGCATAAATTTAAATATAATAACAAATACTATATTCCCACTGTCCAGACTTGAAAATTAACATTTTGAGAGAAAGCATGGGGAAAAATGCCAAATATAGGTGAAGGGGAGGAAGGCAGCAAATCACACTGCCATGTGTGTGCCTATGTAACAATCTTGCATGTTCTTCACATGTACCCCAAAACTTAAAATGCAATAAAAAAAATAAAATTAACATTTTGTTTCAGCTTTATTTTTATGTACAACTCTATGTAGTTACTAAGAATAAATATAAAAGAAACATAGTTAAAGGAGAAGAAATAAAAGAAGGAACAATTATAATATATATAACATCCTGTTTGATCCCCAGGCCCAGGCAAGCCCATTTCCACCGTGAGTTTGGTATTTATTTTTTAGGGTTTTTTAAAAAATGCTTTTAAGCCATATATGAATATGTTCGTCCATTCTTGTGTTGCTATAAAGAGATGTCTGAGGCTGGATAATTTGTAAAGAAAAGAGGTTTAATTAGTTCATTGTTCTGTAGGCTGTACACAAAGCACAGTGCTGGCATCTGCTTCTGATGAGGAAGGTTACAGCCATGGTGGAAGGTGAGGGGGAGCCAGCATGTCTCATGGAAAGAACGGGAGCAAGAGATACAGGTGGGGAGGTGCCACACTCCTTTAAACAACTAGATTTCGCATGAACTCAGAGAACTCACTCATTATCTCAAGTACAGCCCCAAGTCACTCATGAGGGATCCTCCTCCGTGACCCAAACACCTTCTACCAGGTCCTGCCTCCTACATTGGAGCTCACATTTCAACATGAGATTCAGAGGGGACACATATCCAAATGATATCAGTTAGTATTTACAAGCAACAGATAGTGTTGCTTTGTATGTTTTCCAACTTATATACATATGTCACACTATGTATCATTCTGCAACACTTTTTCATTATTATTTTCAAGATTTCTTCATGCTAATAATGACATTTCATTTGCTCCTTTTATATGTTGAGCTGAGCACAGTGGCTCATACCTGTAATCCCAACACTTTGGGAGGCCGAGGTGGGTAGATCACCAAGAGTTCGAGATCAGCCTACCCAGCATCACAAAACCTCATCTATACTACAAATACAAAAATTAGCTGAGTGTGGTGGTGCATGCCTATGGTGCCAGCTACTTGGGAGGTGAGAATTGCTTGAACCCAAGAGGTGGAGGTTGCAGTGAGCTGAGATCACACCATTGCGCAGCTAGCTTGGTCAACAGAGCAAGACTGTCTCAAAAACAAAAAACCAGGCAAAACAAAATCCAAAACCTTTTATGTGTTGTATAGTCTTTCAGTATATTAATATGTCACATTTTATTATCATTTCTTCTATTAATAAACATTCAAGATGTTCCCATTTTTGTTGTGTTACAAATAGTACTTCATGGAACATTTTTATGTTTGTTTCCTTGTGCATATATATGAGTATTTCTTGGGGAGTTTTACCTAGAAGTAGAATGACTGATTCACTGAATCATTTTGTCTTGATGCATATCAGTTTTTTATTTGTTGAGATGACCCCAAGTGAAATTTCTTGGAAATGTCATCTGCCAGATACCCTAAATTATCTCTCTCAAGTTCAAAGTTCCACAGATGTCTAGGGCAAGGGCAAAATGCTGCCAGACTCTTTGCTAAAGCATAGTAAGAGTCACCTTTGCTCCAATTCCCAAAAAGTTCCTCATCTCCATCTGAGACCATCTCAGCCTGGACTTCGTTGTTCATATCACTATCAACATTTTGGTCAAAACCATTCAACAAGTCTCTAGGAAGTTCCAAACATTTCACATCTTCCTGTCTTCTTCTAAGCCCTCCAAACTATTACAACCTCTGCCTGTTATCCAGTTCCAAAGTCACTTCCACATTTTTAGGTATCTTTATAGCAGCACCCCACTCTCTGTGGTACCAATTTACTATATTAGTCCATTTTCATTCTGCTATAAGGACATACCTGAGACTGGGTAATTTATAAAGAAAAGAGGTTTAATTGACTCACAGTTCAGCATGGCTGAGGAGGCCTCAGGAAACTTAAAATCACGGCAGGAGGCACCTTTTCACAGGGCAGCAGAAGAGAGCATGAGAGCCAGCAGGGGAAATGCCAGATGCTTATAAAATCATTAGATTTTGTGAGACTCACTCATTATCATGAGAACAGCATGGAGAAACTGCCCCATGATTCGATTACCTCCATCTGGTCCCACCCTTGACACATGGGGATTATTACAATTCAAAGTGAGATTTGGGTGGGGACACAGAGTCAAACCATATTGTGGTATACATTGGTTTATTTAATTTATGTATTTGTTTTTTGAGACGGAGTTTTGCTCTTGTCACCCAGGCTAGAGTGCAATGGTGTGATCTTCGCTCACTGCAACCTCTGCCT
Source organism: Cebus imitator (assembly GCF_001604975.1). NCBI lineage: Eukaryota > Metazoa > Chordata > Mammalia > Primates > Cebidae > Cebus > Cebus imitator. Next base: position 1,538,971 of record NW_016107338.1, read on the forward strand.
CACAGGTTCAAGCGATTCTCCTGCCTCAGCCTCCCAAGTAGCTGGGATTACAGGCACCCACCATCACGCCCAGCTAATTTTTGTATTTTTGTATAGACGGGGTTTCACCATACTGGCCAGGTTAGTCTCAAACTCCTGACCTCAGGTAATTTGCCCGCCTTGGCCTCCCACAGTGCTGGGCCACTGCACCCAGCCTCAAGGTATATGTTTCTAGTAAGAGAACAAAGGAAGGAATAGTGTCAATGTTGAGCATAGAAACAAGAGACTCGGGGTCCCATGAGTGTCTTTAACATTGTTCTCATTCAATGGATGGAATGACAGTCTTCAGCTCTATAGGCAGGAAAGATCAACATGGTTTAGATGAGCATATAGTATATGACATCTGCTCTGTATTGGTTCATTATCTTTTTTTATATGCTTGAGTGTAGGCCCATTCTTTAATTCAGAAAAAGGAAGTAAAATGTCTTATGCCATGGAAACATCAGCCAACTCTGTGGTATTCTAAGCAAGCTCCTTTCAGAATCTTCATAGCATTCTGCCTGCCTGTCTGTCTGCCTGCCTATCAGAATGCTTTACTATAGTGCCTGTAGCAGAAGCTAAAGAGAATTACCCTTTGCAGGAGTGGCTGAGAACAGGGAGACTATGCATTGTCTGGATATTCTGCTGTATGGACAAAGTATGTATTTACTTTATTTAGTGGCTGTGGCTATGGCTGTGACTTTATCTTTTTCTAGCTAATTTTCCAGCATAACAGGATAAGACCACTCCCACCATTATGACTAACCATGCAGTGAACAATGAGGGCTTTTGGATTGCATTTTATAGAATTGCTTTATTCAACCTCTCCTTCCAACCCCTTTGGGAAAGAATTGACAATTGATATTTCTCTTTTGGATTTCTCAGTGGACTTGGCATTCCTAGGTTTAGTTTCTATTTATTATTTGGCTTGTAAAATTCATTGCTTTGGGGATAAGACTGGCTTGTGTCCAGCATAATAGTTTTCTGCTTACTAGTCTACACAGTGGCAGGAGGGGAAGGACAATGTGGCTTGCCCCAGCCCTTTCTCAGTTGTTCTTTTCATATTCTACTGCAAACATAGCAGTGCCCTACTCCCAAACAAACAGGGATTGAATATCACTTTTGGCCATGGAGCATAGTCTCTTCCCAGCAACCTATCTTCAGTCATGGAAAGTTCAGGTATATCATAGTCAAAGTACTACACAGCTGACCATACAGAGACATGCAGGCCAGGCCTGACACTGGCTACTATCTCACTCTGGGAGCCAGTTAATTTCACAGGGTAGGTTTAATCCATTGACAAAAGAAGAATTCCTGTATCTTTTGTATTATGAGACTTTCATGGAATTTCCAATCTGATATCAAAAATTAGTTCTGTTTCTAAATTGTCCACCCAACTCTGGATCTTGCTTTCAGAGGAAAATCTTCAGTGTTAGGTATGGCTATATTCTGTTTATCCATTCTCTAATATCAGTGTGGCTTGTTAGTTTATCATTAGTTGTTGAATTTCTTTAAGGCAGGCCTCATTCTGTTTTTTGTGAATTTGAATTCTCAATACCTTTTGTCTTGTTGATTTGCAGTCTGTATTTTGAAGATGAATCTAAAACTTGTAGGAGGTAGGAAAGATATACAGTGAACGCACCTAAGTCAAATCTCAGCCAGTATGAAACCAGAATGCTATTTTGCTCAGTGCTCTTGAACTTGATTTTAACTATTGCCCCAGAGGTAATATACATTCTTGCTTCATTCTACACCTTTGCTCTATACATTTTATATTCAAAATTCAGATTAAGAGGTGAATATACCTTATAAACCAAGACTTCCTCTCCCCACCACAACTCAGACCAATATTTAGTGCTTTGAATTTCTTCTGAGATCAGATAAGATTGGGCACATTCAGGGTGGTATGTCTGTAGACTGAATTTCTTTATTATTTGTAAGCTGTCTTTAATGTCAGGGGATACTGTTGCCTCGGTAAGTTTGAGATTTCAGCTAGGAGGTGCAGAGAACCTGTCTGGACTGTAGTAGCAGGCCTCTTTTTTTTTTTTTTTTTTTGAGACGGAGTTTCACTCATGTTACCCAGGCTGGAGTGCAATGGCGCGATCTCGGCTCACCGCAACCTCCGCCTCCTGGGTTCAGGCAATTCTCCTGCCTCAGCCTCCTGAGTAGCTGGGATTACAGGCACGCACCACCATGCCCAGCTAATTTTTGTATTTTTAGTAGAGACGGGGTTTCACCATGTTGACCAGGATGGTCTCGATCTCTTGACCTCGTGATCCACCCGCCTCGGCCTCCCAAAGTGCTGGGATTACAGGCTTGAGCCACCGCGCCCGGCCGTAGCAGGCCTCTTAAACAAGGACCAGAAGCCACTCATATGCTTTGATCCTCTGCTACTAGATCCTTCAAGACCTTTACACAGAGAGGTTACCTGAGATATATCTTGTTTTCTTTTGTGGGCAGGAATGGAGACCCAAGCCAAGGAATTAAGCTGGCCTAGGAGAAGGAAGTTCTTGATCCTAAGAGTCATTATTTTTCATTAATCCCTTTGTCATCACAAAAACTCTGTAATCCATATTGAAAAAGACAAATTCAGATTTTTTTCTAATGATAGGTTATTTTCAGTGTGATATAGGGAAAGAATACTAGCTGAGAATCAGGAGGTCTATGTCCTATTTCTATCTCTGCCACTACCTGGCTGTGTAAATGTGAGCAAGTAATCCAACCTTCCTGGGCATCTCTTTCATCAGCTGTAATTGGTGGCAGTTAGCTATGGTAATAAGTCCATACCTAAGGCATTGCGTTTCATTTGGGGCACCACATCTAAAGGAAGACTCTGCTAACGTACATTAGAAGAAAAAGTTAACCAGGTTGGCAAGAGGTCTAGAAACCTTGTTAAAAGAACTGGGGCTATTTCACCCTAAAAAAAGAGAAGATTGGTAGATTTATAATATCCGCCTTCAAATATATGAAAATCTAACTTATAGAGAACTATATAAGTGTACTCACTTTTGTGTTGCTAACTAGAACCTGTGATTCGAAGTTAAAGGAAAGCAGATAGTCTCAGTATAAGAGAAAAAAACTTGACAATAGCTGGAGTTCTCAAAAATTGGAACAGGCTCTATTTCCTATAACTAGAGGCATGCCAGCAGAAAACAGATTCGCATTTGCAAGGGGTGTTTTATATTGTGAAGCAAACTATACTAAATGACTCCCAAGGTCTCTTCCAGAGCTAAAAGTCTGTGATTTTCTTAGTAGACAAACTCAAACTTCTTCCAGCCTTCAGCTCTATGATTCTAAAAGATCTATATATTTTAACAAACTTTTCTTTAAAATTATAAGTATGAGAAGAATAGATACGGCATGTTGTTTTATTACTTTCCAATCTGGCAGGACTTCTCAGTGTCTGATATGATCACAAGTTCCCTGGAGGGGGTGCTCCAAGCGTGTTCTACTTATTCCGCCTCCCTCCAAGCACATCTGCCACTTTTTTTTCCTTCTTCTTCTTAGTGATTTTTGTATTTCTTTGAATCTTTACAGGTGGTAGCAATTTTGGTTCATCTGACTTGATGGTATGAAATTCTAAATAGTTGGGGGTCATTTGGAGTGATTACTTTTTTCTTTGTATTCTGGGAGCCTGCGGGAGTGTGTTTGGAACTGCTTAGTTTATAGTCCTTGTCAACATAAACTCTTTATTCATCTTTCCATGTCTCTTAAGAACAGACAGAGGGAGTTCATGATATCACAGATGTCATGCAACAGACACATGCGGAGTAACCAGAATTATAATAGTTCTAAACTGGATATATTTAGTAACTTTCATATTTCTAAGTCAATGGTTTAGGGAAAAGAAATTCTGTAGTTATCACCAAATAGAAAATAGGACCTCAATTTTGGTGGATCGTCTCTCTAATAGGAATTCTGTTGGACTCCCCTCCTGCATGTGGGAATATCTTCCCCCTACCATCCTTTCAAGGATTAAGTTACCAAGAATTGCAGCTATTACAAGGAAATTGCCAAAATCTTCTCTGTTCTCTTATCAAATGATCTGGATGGCTCTTTTTACTCCCCGATTTCCCTTGATGAAATCTTCTGGAGCCTGTGTTTTATGTGATATTTTTTTCCATTACACTTTCAGGGTGTTTGAAATCCTGTCTAGATTATTGGCCATGGGGCAGGAAAAGGGAATCTTTGAACTTGATCTGTGTGGTGACATATTTTAAATCAGTTTCTTACTACTTCACAGAGGTTGTGCTAATGACACTCTGCTCATAATTGTTGCCTTGCACAATAAAAACTAGATACAACTTCTGTTATCCTACAGGCTGGCTACAAAGCATGGATTTTTAGAAGTAGGTTATGTATTTTCTTAATGCCCTAATCAGCCTTGCCCCACCCTGTGATTTCGCTGGAAGTCCAACAGTCTCCATGGACCATAGCATTCCTCTTAGATACACACATAGTTCAATTTCCCTTCATATAACTGCATTTCTACAATATATAATTAAAGTGACTAGTGACTGCTTATTATTTTGTATAAACTTTATTATCTATAAACATGAAGAGGGATCTCAGTCACTGCTACATTACATTCCTCTCCTCTCTCCTCTCCTTTCCTTTCTCCTTTCCTTTACCCTTCCCTTTCCCCTTCCCTTCCCAACGGATTCTCACTATGTCACTCAGGTTGGAATACAGTGGTGTGATCATAGCTCACTGCAGCCTTGACCTTCTGGGCTCAAGTGATCCTCACACCTCAGCCTCTTGAGTAGCTGGGACTACAGGTGTGAACCACCATGCCTACCTAATTTTTGTATTTTTTTTTTTTTTGTAGAGACAGGGTTTCACCATGTTGCCTAGGGTGGTCTCAAACTCTTGGGCTTAAGCGATTTGTCTGCCTCAGCTTCCCAAAGTGCTGGGATTACCAGTGTGAGCCACTGTGCATGACTGCACTGCTACACTTTCAAAGCAAAAAATGCAGCATGGCATGCTAGTTGAATTATTCAGTAAAAAAATGGCTAACAAGAGCAACCCAATTAGAACTCTCATATATCATCGACGGGCATATAAAATGGTATAACTGCTATGGAAAATGGTTTGGCAGTTTCTTATGAAAGTAAACAGGTACTTAACTGTATAACTCAGCAAATCCAATCATAGGTGTTTATCCAAGATGAAAATATATGTCTACGAAAAGACTTGTAAAAGAATGTTCATAGCAACTGCATTAGTAATTTAAAGAAGTTGAAAGATCCCAAGAGTTCATGAATAGGAGAATGGATAAACAAATTGTAGTGTATTTAACAGTTGAATACTCTTCTTCAATAAAAAGGAAATAACTACTGATACACACCGCAACACAGATACTTCTCTAAAACATACTGAATAAAAGAAGTATGCAAAAGAGAACATACTTTATGCTCTTGTTTATGTGAAATTTTACAGGTGACAATCTATAATTGATAGATGAAACAAAACTAATCTAGGCTGGAAAAAATCAAAACAGTCGTTGCCTCTGAGGGGTGGTACTGGGTGATGAAAATATTCTATCTTCATAGGAGTTTGGGTTATATCAGTGTATGCATTTGTCAGAGCACATCTAAACTGTACACCTAAGATTTGTGCATTTCATTATACATAAATGTTACCTCAAAATAAAAAGTACAACTGTATGCAAATATTGAACTCTGGTTAATGATATCATGATAAAATTGTCTACAGCTTCAAAATGTGTCAAAGTGTAGTTGAAAAAAATATATATATATAATGAAAAACAAACACAGGTATTGATCCACCTACGACCTATGCAACTTAACGACCATTCGACTTTACGACCACAATCGCTAGCCACAACTTCTCTGCGTCTGGCAGCGCAAATGTTGCCCAGCTGGGCGTACGACAGTGCGGGACAATAAACATATATGCTATATCATATCATTATTCGTCATTTTCTTGCCTTTCTTACTAAAATGTGACTGGTTTATATCCCTATATCTTTAACAATATTAGAACGTACTAAGTTTAAATTATATTTGAACAAGATATCCAGATGACATCTTTTATGATGAATGCTACATATTTGTATCCCATGGAAAGTCACATAAAATTGTGATGATTTACTTTTCTATTTACAATGATAATAAATAAATACCTGGCAACTAGTCCTTTTTAACCCTAAGACTTAACATAGTTCATACTCTCCTGCTTTTCAAAACTCATCATGTGCCGTGGTTTTTCACTTCAATCCGTAGACCACCGTGGTTCAGTGATCTGTGAATATTCCACAGTTTTACACAAGGCTGCGCCTTTACCACCAGTTAAGGTGGCTTTTTAAAAATGAGATTTGACAAGAATGCTTTCATGATAAGCATTCAGGTCGACCTTTACTACTGGTAATGCAGTGTTTTACTTAAACCTGACAAATGTAAAAATAAGAAACAAAATGGTGTAGAGATGATACAAATGGCATAAAATGAACAAAGAAAATTATGATATATAACAATAATGAAAGAAAATTATGATAAAATATGACTTAAAGATTTTTATAACATCATTTCACAGTACTGTACATATAGCCTACTCAACTTACGACCAAATCGTGTTGCGACCGGTCTGTCGGAACCAATCGTGGTCGTTAAGTCGAGCACTAGCTGTATAGTAAAATACAAATTGTAGAATTTAGAAGGTGAGTGTATGGATGTTCACTGTTAAATTATTTCAACTTTCTGTATGTTTGAAATTTTTTGAATTAATGTTAGCAGGGGGTGATTAAGAAGCAGTAACAGGCACAATGACAAGAAAAGCCAAGCTTAAAGTTCTTAATGGAATAATTGCTGTCTTTGTATGTATTTGGGCCTTCTAAAATTTTTTATTATAATTACTCATTTATTTACTCTAAAAGCATTCATAGAGCCTGGTGTGGTGACTCATGCCTATAATCCCAGCATTTTGAATGGCTAAGGCAGGAGGATCACTTGAGCCAGGCAACATAGGGAGACCCTCATCTCTACAAAAAAAAAAAAAAAAAAATTAGCCTGGAGTGGTGGTTCATACCTATAGTCCCAGCTACTCAGGAGGCTAAGTTGAGAGGACCGCTTGAGTCCCCAAGGTCAAGGCTGCAATGAGCTGTGATTGTGCCACTGCACTCCAGCCTGGATGACAGAGTGAGACCCTGTCTCAAAGATAAAAATAAAAGCATTCATAAAGCGCCTATTCCATGTTGAGCCCTGGACGAAGTGCTGAGAACATCAAGATAAAACAAACGTAAACCCTGCTGTAAGGAGCTCACAGTCTAATGAGAGAGGTAAGGAATGTTCCAGTACTGTTCATGCTTGACTTTACATAAAGACGACCCTATTTTCTTGCTGTCTCTGTCAGACTAGTCTGAGAGTTTGAAAAGAAATAATTATGAGAATGGTGGGCCATTTAGCTTTAGAGGATGTGTAAGAATCTAATCATATATAGGCTTGTAGCCTTAAATTACTTACAAGACTGTGAATTTTAGTGAGTAAACCAATTTCCTCCTAAAAACTTTAGGATGGAAGTTCCCAGAGAGTGTCCTTTTTGCAGGACTTAAAAACAGAATCATGGGAGCCTCTTGATTGAGATATTTCTGTGCCCATTTAACTCCAGCTCTTCACAGAGACTGGAGTTGTAGGAACTAGAAAACTGTCTGGGACCATGTGACTCCCTCCCATCAACTTCATACTATTCTGTGGCTGTGTAGGCTATGGTTCACTAGCCCAGCCCTGGGAAATTGGGTGGTTTGAAATGAACAGAAAAAAATAACTCCTGCTTTGATCTTCCTCAGAATAGGAGGACATCAGTGTTTTCATTGATCTTTCTAAGTCATACTAATTCTGAAGAATTCACAAATCCTGTCTCCATAAGGATATTCTGGTGGCTGACAGACATGTAATTCAAGCTTTATGTGTTAACAACCCTTGTTAACACACTGCATTCAGCTAATGGTAAACATTAGAATAATACATTGCCTTCAGTATTGATTTAATGACCAAAGATTAATAATGGTTTTTTATTCTACTAAGACTGGGCTTACTCAGGATCAATTAATTTTGATGATTAAATTTAGGCTCTAAAACAAACGTAATTTATCCAATTCTAATATTGTCTGTTTGAGATTAAATTCAGGGGAGAAGAAGGTTAATCTGAGAGCCAAGAAGATAACCTAAGCATGAGTAGTTTTTTTCACTTATTTAGTCAAACAGAGCCTTTGCTAAGAAACACAGATTTTTTTTTTTAAGCTGCATGACTTCTAAAACGTGGAAAAGATTTTGTGAATATTATTCTCAGATGTGGCAAATCCATTTTAGGACTGGTTTATACTCAAACACTTTGAACAATACCTGTTTCACCTGGCCTGTGTCATGTCACATATGTGCATTCTATTTGTGGAGAGAAAACACTTTGCACAGTCATTTTGTTCCCAGAACATGATGAGATGGGGCAGGAGGGAGTCAGCCTAGGGACAGTGACTGCTTGTGCAGAACAAAGGATATTGAGGGTTACTTTATGCCCAAATTCCATGCCCCTGGAACCTGGAATAAATAGATTCCAGATATTTGCTTTTACATTCAGTCTCCTTGTGTTCATACAATACACAGTCCAAGCCATGCAAATATTTAAGTGCTGAAAATTATGAGAATATGTCTCTAATGCCAAATATAAAATTTAGCACTAGCAGGGATTCAGCACTCATATAGCTCTGTGATTCCCAAACTTGGTTAATCTTGAATTACCTTGCAGCTTTTTAAAAATAGATTTCAGAGCTGCAGTGATTCTGATTTAGCAGGTTGGAAGTAGGGGCAGTGTGAGGAGTGCTGAGAATCTATAGTTGCAAGTAAGCCTCCAACATGATTCAGATGATCAGCCAGTTTTAAACTTTACTTACCTGTACTCACTACCTCTCAGTTTTACAGAAGTAGCAACTAATGCCCAGAGAATTTGTGATCTGCCCGGTCACACAGCTAAAGCCAGAGCTAGAACTCTAATTGAATTCCCATTCCAGTGTCTTTTCATTCTACCCTGAAGCAGCAGTTGCAAAGATCAGCTATTTCATGCTTTTTCTATGTACTGAAGTCACTTAAGTTTTCTAAACTTTAGTTACTCTATCTGCAAAATGATTTGATAATATCTTCATTGCAATATTGCTTTCCTGTGGCTGCCATAACCAATTACCTATAAAATTCATGGCTTAAAACAAGAATTTTATTTCTAACAGTTCTGGTGACCACAGCCAAGATGTAAGAAGGGCTGTGCTCCCTCCAAAGCCTCTAGGGGAGAATCCTTCCTTGCCTTCAGCTTCTGGTGGCCCCAGGAACTCCCTGATTTGTGGCTTTGTATAACTCCAATCTCTCCCTCCATCTTTACATGACCCCTTTTCCTCGTGTCTTCTCTTCTTTCTCTTATAAGGACTTTTGTTATTCAATTAGGGCCTACCCAGTTGATCCAGAATGGTGTCACCTTGAGATCCTTGACTGAATTACATCTAAAAAGATCCTTTTTCCAAATAAGCTCATATTCACAGATACCTGAGGTTAGGACTTAGACAAATCTTTTTTGGTATCACCAGCCAACCAACTGTAGTTTATCCTCTGGCTCTCAAAAATTAACATTTATCCTACATGCAAAACATGTTTGGCCTTTCCCCACATCCCCAGAAGTCTCAATCCATTATTGCATTAACTCTAAATGCAAATATCAGCTGAATATCATCAGCTCAGAAGCCCTGCATTTCATCATCCAAATCATCTAATCAGATATGGGTTACCCTCTGGGGATGATCCACCCTGGGGCAAAATTCTTCTTTACCTGTGGAACTATGATCTTAGAAAAGAAATGATGTTTCCAAAATACGGTGGTGGCATAGGGATAAAATAGACATTTTCATTCCGAAAGAGAGAAACTGAGGGAATAAAGGAGCCACCAGTTCCAAGCAAATTTGAATCCAGCAAGGCAATTTACATTGGATTTCCAGGCCTGGAACTAGTCATCTATGGCTCTTGGCACTGCCCTCTTTGTGGCTTCATCAGCATCTACTGCACCCATGGCTCTGACTTAGAAGTCATCCTTTCCTTTTCTTGAAGGGTAGTACAGTACATATTTGCAGCTAAGTAGCTTTATCATCCCATTTTTCTGCTTACAGAATTTTGTTAAGTCCAAAAGCACTCCTTCACTTTGCTTGTCTCTGCCCTTTTTACTCTAAGCTGGCAGTATTTCTACTGATACAACATTCCTTAAAACCTTGTAGGTGTCCTGTGTATGTCACAGAAATCCATGCCATTAGACAGAAGGCTCCTGCCTAGATCTTTACCGCATAGCCCCATCTCTGTTTTTGGCTTCTGCTGAGATGGTTGAGTGGATAAATGTGTCACATGCCGAGTCTCTTCAGCAAAAGGTTGGCCAGCTACACCCTTGGCTTGATAGCCAGAGCATACTTTCCTTAAGAGTAAGTTTCCTAATTTTGGCATCCTTTGCAATCTGTATAGGCCAAGAACCCTCCAAATCATCAAGTATTCGTTTCTTTCTGCCTAAGATTTCCTTTTTCAATTTATCTCTTTTCAAATCCATTGCTTACAAGCTCTACTTTCTACTCAACTGTAAAACACAATTCAGCCGAGTTTTCTGTCACTATGTAACAAAAATCACTTTTCCTGCAGTTTCCAGTAACATGTTCTTCATTTCCTTCTGAAACCTCACAGAGCACCTTTAATGTTTATATTTCTACCAACCATTCTCTTCATGATGTTAATATGCATTTCATGATGTTAATATGCATTTTCTAAGATGATAGAATCTTTCTCTACCATGCTTCTCAATTATTTCTGAGCCCTCACCAGAATTGGCATATTGGCATTTTTCCTCTTTTTTTTTTTTTTGGAGACAAGGTATCACTCTATTGCCTAGGCTGGGTACAGTGGTGCAGTCATGGCTCACAGCAGCCTCGATGCCCATCCCCCCCACCAACCAGGCTAGGTGTCCTCTTACCTTAGCCTCCCAAGTAGCTGGGACTACAGACACATGCCACCATGCCTGGCTAATTTAAAAAAAATATTTTTTTGTAGTGATGGAATTTTGTCGTGTTGCCAGGCTGGTCTCAAACTCCTGGGCTCAAGTGATCCACCCTTCCTGGCCTCCCAAAGTACTAGGATTATAAGTGTGAGACACCACACCTGGTCCTGAATTGCATTTAATGTTTGTATGTATTTCTACCAACAGTATCTTCAGTGTAGGCTTTTTCTATCATTTGCCTCAAAAGTTTACCAGCCTCTGCCCATTCTCTAATTCCATAGCCATTTCTACATGTTTAGGTATTTATTACAATAGCACTTATCTTGTAGTTACCCAAATCTTTATTAGTTTCCTGTGGCTATTATGACAAAATTACTGTAAACTTGGTGGGTTAAAACAAAAAAAAAATTATTCTCAGGTCTGGAGGCCAGAAATCTGAAATCAAGGCATTGGCAGAGCTGTGGTCCTTCTGGAGGCTCTAAGGGAGACTCTTTCTTTTCTCTTCCAGCTTCTAATGTTCTTGGAGTTCCTTGGCTTGTGATTTACATAACTCCATTCTCTACCTCTGTCTTCTCCTCATGTCTTCTACTCTTCTGCCTCTTTTAAGGATACTCGTCACTGGGTTTAGGGATCCATTCAGTTAATCCAGGATGATTTCAAAGACCCTTATACCAAATAAGGTCACATTCCTAAGTACTCAGGATTAAGATTTGGACATACCTTTTTCTTTAACGTTTATTTAGGTTCAAGGGTATGTGTGCAGGTTTGTTGTATATGTAAATTGCATGTCATAGGGGTTTGGTGTGCAGATTATTTTGTCACCCAATTAATAAGCGTAGTAACTGATAGGCAGTTCTTCAGTCCTCATCCTTCTCCTACCCTCCACTCTGGAGCTCGCCCCACTGACGGTTGTTCCCTTTTTTGTGTTCAAATGTACTCAGTGTTTCACTTCCACTTGTAAAAGTGAAAACATGGTATTTGGTTTTCTGTTCTTGTGCTAGCCCACTTAGGATAATGGCTTCCAGCTCCATCCATGTTGCAGCAAAGGGCATGATCTCATTCTTTTTTATGGCTGCATAGTATTCCATGGTGTATATGTACCACATTTCCCGTATCCAGTCTACCATTGATGGGCATTTAGGTTGATTCCATGGCTTTGCTATTGTGAATAGTGCTCTGATGAACATACTCATGTGTGTGTGTTTATGGTAGAATGATTTACATTCCTTTGGGTATATACCTGATAATGGGATTGCTGGGTCAAATGGCAATTCTGTTTTAAGTTCTTTCAGACATCACCAAACTGCTTTCTGCAATGGCTGAACTAATTTACATTCCCACAGCAGTATATACGCATTTCTTTTTCTCTGCATCCTCACCAGCATCTGTTATTTTTTGACTTTCTAGTAATAGTCATTCTGACTGGTGTGAGATGGTATCTCATGGTTTTGATTTGCATTCCTCAAATGATTGGTGATATTGAGCATTTTTTCATATGCTTTTTGGCCACATGTATGTCTTCTTTTGGAAAGTGTCTATGGTCTTTGCCTGCTTTTTAATGGAGTTGTTTATTTTTTGCTCATAAATTCAAGTTCCTTATAGATTGGATATATTTTTTGAGGGTCACCATTCAACCCGCTGCAGTTTCCAAATGTAAGTGAAGCATATTACTTCTAAAGCTCCTTTCCAGTACTGTGATCTGTGATTTGTTTTTCAACTTTTATTATAGATTAAGGGTTGCATGTGTTGGTTTATTACATGGGTAGATTGCATGATGCTGAGGGTTGGGGCACAAATGATCCCATCACCCAGGTAGTGAGCATGGTACCCAATGGGTTGTTTTTCAAACCATTCTCCCCTCCCTCCCTGATCGGTGATTTTTTTGTCAGTGTGCTTAATGTGTATTATTCATTCATTCCTCACAACTTGTAAAGCAGGTATTATCATTACCATTGTATAGTTGAGAAACTGAGGCTCAGAACTATGAAGTGACTCACTCAGTATCACAAAGTCTACAGAAGAACCAAGATTTGAACCCAGATCTTCCAGATGACAAAACTTAAGCTTTTACTCTTTTCATTATATTGCCTTGCAACGTTTTTATTAGAATGGAGGAAAACTTTGTGGAACAGTATTTTACTCCTATGACAATAGCATAGTCCATCAGCCCCCAAACACACACATGCACACACACACTCAAGAAGACTATTTACATAGGCAATAGTGGCAGACACTTCACCCCTGTTTATATAAATGCAATTAAGTAAAATTATGTAATTCCAAAAGTTGCTGTAACCCCTTCTATGGCGCCAGTGCCCATCTTCCCTTTCCCCTGCCCTAATACTACTCAGTAGAATAATTGGAAGATAATGCAACATTTATGTGGTGATAGGAATCATCCAATAAAGACAGTGGGAAAAGTTGACGCTTTTAGTGAGAAAGGCGATAATTGCAGGAATAAAGCCCTTGAGTATACAGAAAGGAGTGGAATTAAGTGCGCAAAGTGATGGGACAAGGATTGTTTATTCATTGTAAGAGAAGAACAGGGAGAAAATATGGGTTCAGATGTGAGAGTGTTAATAGATTTGTTGGTAATAAAATTGTGTAAACAAAAATAGTTATCTAATGTTGATGTTGATCAGATGTGAGGTTTTACACATGCTAAACATTAAATGAAAAGTCTCAAATTTTATTTCAGTTATAGTTATGCTGATCATGACTATACATAATGGATAAAGTTACAAAAGGGCAGAACTAAGGAAATACTAAATCATTGTCATTGCATGCAATAATCAATACATTCTTTGTAGGAAAAATCACAATATGGGCAAATGTATATTTGCCTGGAACTCAATTGTCTCAAGAGCTATTGAAGTTATGTTTTGAAGCTTTATCCATGTCATTTATCCTACTTAGAAAAATTGAAATTAAAATGCTATCTTCAAACTCTCACATGTATCTCACTAACTAACTTCTTAGTGGTTCTAACCATCTTGCAAATGAATACCTTTAGTTTCACATGAATAACAGTGGGAATGGATGTGGTCCATATGTATTCCTACCCCTGGAGAACTAACTCAGTTGACATGCATGTGACAGCAGGTGTGTCATTGTCATACCCATTCCTTCTAGATAAGGCATTTTAATTAAATATTCCTTTAGATCATCTTAGTGTGATGGAAAACAAATTGTGTTACCTAAACATAAATTCCTGTATACGCTTTGAACACATAGTGCCTAGAAAACCTATTCTGAGATACTAGTTTATGATAAAAAGCTTGGGATCCAAGTAGGAAAAGTTCCTCAAAGAACAAGATCAGGAACAAGCATGCTAAGAAATAATGTAGACAGCAAAAAGAAAAAAGGCAACTATGGAGACGTTGCTAATATTGAATATGAAGTAAGCAAGTAAAGGCCAATGTGGACAAATTGCTTGAGCTCATGAGTTCAAGACCAGCTTAGGCAACACAGTAAGACCCTGTCTATAAAAAATACAAAAAATTAGCCAGCTACTCAGCTAACCCAGCTAGTCGGGAGAGTGAGATGAGACGGCTGAGAGGCGGAGACTGCAGTGAGCTGTGATCACGCTACTCCACTCCAGCCTAGGCAACAGCAAAACCTCATCTCGAAAATAAAAGGAAGCAAATAAAAACCAAAGCAAGTAAGTGAAATAGTGAAGACCTTTGCTTCCTTTATTTTCAGGAAACAAATTGAAATTGAGTGGGTTTTTTTAACAAGTGAAGAGGAAGAGGAACTGTAAATTTTCCAAAAAAATCATAATAGATTTCAAATCAAGTAAATTTATTGCTTACAGAAATCTGACTTTTCTTGCCGAATATGCTCATGTCTGGCTAGGTGCAGTGATTCACACCTGTAATTGCAGCAATTTAGGGGGCTGAGGTGGGAAGATTCCTTAAGCTCAGGAGTTAAAGGGCACCCTGGGCAACATGACAAAACCCTGTCTCTACAAAAAAAATACAAAAATTTGCCAGGTCTGGTGGCACACACCTGTAGTCCCAGCTCAGGAGGATGATGTAGGGGGATCGCTTGAACCTGGGAGGCAGAAGTTGCAGTGAGCCAAGATCATGCCATTGCACTCCAGCCTGAGTGACAGAGCAAGACCCTGTCTCAAAAAATAAAATTAAATTAAAATTTTAAAAGTATATTCCTGTCTAGACAGTACTATCAGGATCAGAAAGGTACTGATTAATTTGGTCTGATATAATAGAGGTTGTATTGCTACAACCAAGCAATACATTATAACTTTGATTGGTACTATGCTTATACAGGAATTTGGAGACTGTTTTCATCCTCCAAATTATAAAAATAATTGAAACTTGATCATAGATTTCTCTACTATGCCATTTAAGCTTTGTGTTATAATCTGCATGAAAGATTTTCTTGAAATAACTCGAGTAAAGCATTCATTTATTCAACAAAAAATTGCTATAAAGTGTATTACCACAAACCAGACGATAAGGATTCTACAGTAAATGGGATAAGCCAAGTCACTACATTCAGGAAGCTTACATTCTAGTGAGTAAATCAGGATTGAGTAACTCACCCCTTATGTTTAACCTAAATAACTTGAAAAAGCTATTATGTTAGGTTGAACTGTATGAAGCTACCAATATTCAATAAAAACAGCAATTTCATGCAGTTCAACCAGCTATTAATTAGGTAAATGCCTACCAACCATTCCAAAGAAGAAGAGATTTTTTTTTCCTGTGCCATTGACATAGCTTTCTTGTCATAAAACAGAAATGATCATAAGAAGCAAATAAATTATTGGGTAGTGATAGTGAAAATAAACTACACATTTGACTTTTGTAGATACTGACATTAGAAATATCCACTTGGAAGAAATTTTACAAATTTTTTTACAAAGTTAAAGATAAAAACCCTGTATACTTTTTTGTCTACCATCTTACATATCAGAATTCATGCAAAAAACAAAATTCTTTCCTAGAATCCAGTGCCAGGAAACTGTTTACCTCCTTTTTCTTTTTTTTCTTTTTTAAAAGGAGACAAGGCCTCATTCTGTTGCCAAGGCTGGAGTACAAGTGGTATGATCGTAGCTCACTACAGCCTCCAACTCCTGGGCTCAAGCAATCCTCCCACCTCAGCCTCCTGAGTAGCTGGGACTGCAGGCATGTGACACCATGCCTGGCTAATTTTTAAATTTGTTTTGGAGAGACAGGCTCTCACTATTTTGCCCAGGCAGGTCTCGAACTCCTGTGCTCAAGAACTCCTTGCACCTTGGCCTCCCAAAAGCCTGAGATTACAGGCTTGAGTTACCACACGCAGCCTTGTTTGCCTCTTCAGATGAATTCTACTGAGACTAGAAATTTGATGTATTTCCTGTTTTTGTTTGTCAGCCAGGAAGCCAGTACAACTACATTTAATGTTCTTTTACAGTGATCAATTCACCTAGATTCCTGGTTCATTTGTTTTTCTTTCCTAGTTTTGTAACCTATTCTTTTTCTATTTTGTCTTATATTGTATATATTTTAATGTTGCAGGCCACCTTATGTCTTTTCTTGGTAGTAGGTGGTATGAATAATAATTTAGATATTAATGTAAAACACTTTTTTGTTTATTCTACAAATACTAACCGAGCATTTACTCTGCTAGACACAAGAGATTGAGCAATGAACAAGACAGGCAAGATCCATGCAAGGTGTAATTATAGGTGAAAATGAACTTTTGGTATTCCCAAATAAATGGACAGAGTTTGATGTCTTGGTGGAAAACTTTGTGGATATTCAGAAAGTTGAGTCAACTTCAGACAACACTCTTTAAGTGAACCTATGCTGTTTATGGTTCATGGTAAAATAGTGAAAATTGGGATAAATTTAAGCTTAAGTGTCGCTCCCTGTGAAGAGTTTACAGTTTTGCGAATCCAGATAAAATTATTATGTTTGAAGTGTCTCTACTAAGTGCTATTTATGATAAAATGATGATTTATCACACCTAGATCCTGTCTTCAAAGAGCTTCAATCTAGTTGATAAATAAGAACACAAATTGAAGATTAAAGGAATGAGGATAGTACAGGTACTTATACCTGTCATGGGACATGGAATTATAATAAGGAAAAAATTGTAAGTTTTTAAAGTTGTTATTCTTGTCATCATCATCAGGTATTATGGAAATTATTTCTAAGAGATTAGAGAACAAACCAATATCCCAGAGTAACCTTGACAGAATCACTCTCTGAGATTTGGTTGTATGTTATTATAGAATCTTTGATGAAAGCCTCCTCAGGGACAGCTAGTCTGTCTCCCATTTTCCAGGCATCTTCCACCTACACCATAAAAAGATAGATGACTCTAAGATTCTTAAAAAAGAGATCCAAGTTCAAGTTCAGAGCATCTTAATATGCCTTCCAAACTTCCCCATAAGATGAATCAAAAAAATCATTAAAGGGCCAAAAGTATTTACTTTGAAAAAACTACCAACTGCCCTTACTTCCCTGCCTCCCAGAAAGAATGTTATCTGTGGGCCAATCATCATATTCTAATAAACTTGCAAATTTCCCATTTTTGCTTTCCAAGGCAGCTGTAGAAAAGGACCTGGGAGTTTACATGAGTAGTTGCAGTTACAAACTTCAGCCTGCCAAAAAGGATCTTAATTTCATAGCAAATCTAAAAGGGAGGACTTTTGACATCTGGGTGGACCTAGAAAGACCAGGGACACACCATCAGTTCATCACAGTATATTATCCTTGAGAAACCTTGGAAGAGCTACAGGGAGATTGGAAACTTTTGTAAAGGCACTAAGCAAGCAACTGCATCTGTGTGATAATGGCAGCAACCCCAGTGTCCTTTTTCTCTTAGGCAGTAGTCTCTGCTGAATTCTTTCCACTACTACTTTAGGTATCCTGTTGCTGTACCTTCAACAACTTTCGGATCCTCAGAGTTGGAGTTATAATTCTGTATCTTGGACACATGGTGGTATCAGCAGTACAACCCCCAGGGTCTGCCCATGTCTTCCTTTTCACTTCTTCATTTCTGAGATGGGAATAAGATTGACCAAATAATCCACAAAACAGTATCTGTGTTCACTAAAAAAATTAAAAACATTTATCAGAAAAATTATTTTTGTATTCTTAAAGACAAAAGATATTTGCCTTATAGCACATAGTCCTACCTTCTGCATTTCTAGATGGCAGATTTTGTTGCCCTCTTCTAGAAAAGTGTGTTTGGTGCAGTGTGGACCATTTTCATCTATAGGCAAAGAATTGTAAAATTGCTAAATATGGATCACACCATGGGGAACTGTATTGTGGAAACTCAAAAACTAAAAAAAAAAAATAAATAAACAAAAAGGACACCAAGTTCTTAGAAGGTCATCTCGTTCACCTCCCTGCCTTTATAGATTTAAGATGGAAAATGATTTCAGAGAAATGTTCTCCAACCTATTTCTCAGTATTCCAGATCAGTTTAGCTCTGTCTCTGTAGATAGGATAACAACTGCTTCCTAAATTAATGTATTGCAGGCTGGGTGCAGTAGCTCACGCCTGTAAACCTAGTACATTGGAAGGCTGACTCAGAAGGATTACTTGAGCCCAGGGGTTCAAGACCAGCCTGGGAAAAATAACGAGACCCTGTCTCTTAAAAAAACTCCCTTTGTTAATTAGTGAACCTATTCCAGAATTTATTGACATTCCAAACTTATATCAGTAAGTCAGTTATCTAATTCTGAGCACCTACTGTGTGCCAGGTACTACACATATAACAATGAAAACTATAGGTCTCCCCTCATGGAGTTACCATTCTAGGGAATAAAACAGGTAGTCTAATATGACAGTAAGTTGGATTCTATGAAATGGGAGGTATAAAGTGTTAGGGACACATAGTTTATAGGGACCTAGCTTTATCTGGAAGAGTTGGGGACAGACAGCTTTTGTTAAAAAGTGACATCTAAACTGAAACTTGAAGATGAGTGACACAAGGCTGGGCATGGTGGCTCACACCTGTAATCCGAACACTTTGGAAGACTGGAGTGGGAAGATTGCTTGAGGTTAGGAATTCAAGACTAGCCTGGACAACTTAGTGAGACCCTGTCCCTATGTAAAAAAATAAAACAAAATAAGTAAATTAATGAACTTCTTTAAAAAGAGAGGCAAAGACCGATGCATTTGAAGAACTATGAGAATCCCGCATTTTATCCAAAAAACAATTAGCCATCAATGGATTTTAAACAAGGCACTGATCTAATGAGTTTTTTTTTTTTTTTTTTAAATCATTCTAACTGCAGAAAGAACTAATGTAAGAGACTAACCTGGAGATTTTTTGGCAGTAGTTCAGTTTTTTGTTTTTTTTTTAAAAAGGTGACTTTTTAAAATTGGTAAGTGAATATTAACACATTATTTTTAAGTTCCATAATTTACATAAAAGTTTGCTCTTTGTATTGTACATTCTATGGGTTTTGGCAAATATGTAACATTTATCCACCATTATGTATCGTACAGAATAGTTTCACTGTCCTGTGCTCCACCTCTTCTTCTCTTCCTCACTTTCCCTGAACCCCTGGCAACTTTTTACTGTCTTCATAGTTTTGTCCTTTCAGAAATGTCATATATTTGGAATCATATAACATATAGCCTTTTCAGATTGGCATTTTTCACTACCAGTATGTTCTCAAGGTTGCTCCATGTCTTTCTGTGGCTTGATAGCTCATTTCTTTTTAACATTGAATAATATCCCATTGTAAGGATGTATCACAGTTTGTCCATTCATGTGGATGTCCAGTTGTTCCAGCAACTTTTGCTTAAAAGACTATTAAATTGCCTTTCCTTGTTTGACTATATATAGTTCAGTTTACTATATTTGTGTGAATTTATTTCTAGGCTTTTTCTTCTGTCCCATTGATCTCTTTTTTCTGTTCTTTTCCCAATACCCACCATTTTGATTGCTGCAGATTTATGGTAAGTTTTAGAAACAGGTAGTGTCTTTTGACATTTTTCTCCTTCATTAATGTGTTGGCTGTAATGGATCTTTTACCTTTCTATATAAACTTTAGATAATCAGTTTATTGATATTCACAAAATAACTTGGTGGGATTTCAATTGGGATTGTATTGAAACCATACACCAAGTTGGAAACAGCTAATATCTTGACAATTCTGAGTCTTCCTATCCATGAACATAGAATATCTCTTCATTTCCTTAGATCTTCTTTGATTTTTTTGACCATATTTTTGTAGTTTTCCTCATATAAATCTGTATATGTTTTGTTAATTCATACCTAAGTATTTCATTTTTGGAGTGATAATATAAATGATATTGTGTATTTAATTTCAAATTCCAGTTTTTCATTTCTGGTATATAAGATAGCTATTGGATCATGATTCAAGATGGCTGAATAGGAACAGCTCTGGAGCACAGTTCCCAGTGAGAACAGTGCAGAGGGTGAGTGCTCACTGCATTTTCAAACAAGTTTTCACTGCCCACAGACCAGGAGATTCCCGGGGCAAAAAGTGCCATGAGTTTTCAGCACGGCATTTTCAGCCAGTGCCGCATTGGCACACAGAAACTCACACAAGTCTGGGCCATTTCGACTACCACCTGGAATGCCTGGGAGACAGAGCTGCCCATTGAACTGGAAGGGAGGGGGCTAAAACGGAGCCAGGTGATCTGGCTCAGCGGGCATCACCCCCACAAAGTAAGCAATCTGAAATGCTCTGGATTGAGAGTTTCGCAGCAAGTGCAGCTGGACCCAGGACGGTCCAACTAAGTGGGGCAAAGGGCGTCCCCCACTACCAAGGTAGTTCACACAGCAGCTGGGCAGAGCCTGCGGCAGCTCAACAACACCTCTTCTGGCAGGCTGTGACTAGACTACTCCATGCATTGCAGGGCATCTGTGAAAAAAGGCAGCAGCATGACAGGAACTTATAAATAAAGCCGACCTTCCTAGAACAGAGCACCTGGGAAAAGAGGAGGTTATGAGTTCAGCTGCAGCAGACTTAAAGGTACCTGCCCAGCATCTCTGCAGGGAACAAGGGAGCTCCCAGCACAGCAACTGAGCTCCCATAAGGGACAGACTGTCTCCTCAAGCAACTACCTGACCCCCAAATACCCAAAGAGACACCCCATAAAGGAGAGTTCAGGCCAACATCTGGTGAGTACCCTTCTGGGATGAGGATAGCAGAGGAAGAAACTGGTGGCAACCCTTGCTGTTCTGCAGCCCCCACGGGCAATCCCCACATGAGTGGGGTCTGAAGTGGACCTCCAGTGGTCCTGCAACAGAGGAGCCTGACTGTTAGAAGGAAAACTAAGAAGCAGGAAAAAAATAGTTTCAACATCAACAAAAAGGATGTCCACTCAGAGACCCCATCCAAAAGTCATCAACTACAAAGACCACAGGTAGATAAAGCCACTAAGATGGGAAGAAACCAGTGTAAAAAGGATGAAAACACCAAAAACCAGAACACCTCTCCTCCTCCAAGGGGTCACAACTCCTCACCAGCTAGGGATCAAAGATGGATGGAGAATGAATTTGATGAATTGACAGAAACAGGCTTCAGAAGTTGGGTAGTAACAAACTTCTCAGAGCTAAAAGAACATGTGCTAACTGAATGCAAAGAAACTAAGAACCTAGAAAAAGGGTTAGATGAGATGCTAACTAGAATAAACAGCTTAGAGAAGAATATAAACAACTTGATGGAGCTGAGAAACACAGCACGAGAACTTCACGAAGCTTACACAAGTTTCAATAGCCGAATCGACCAAGCAGAAGAAAGGATATCAAAGATTGAAGATCAACTCAATGAAATAAAATGAGAACTCGAGAATAGAGAAAAAAGAGTGAAAAGAAATGAACAAAGCCTCCAAGAAATATGGGATTATGTGAAAAGACCTAACGTGTGTTTGATAGGTATACCTGAATGTGACAGAGAGAATGAATCCAAGCTAGAAAACACTCTTCAGGATATTATCCAGGAGAACTTCCCCAACCTAGCAAGGCAGGCCAACATTCAAATCCAGGAAATACAGAGAACACCACAAAGATATTCCTCAAGAACAGCAACCCCAAGGCACATAATCATCAGATTCACCAGGGTTGAAATGAAGGAAAAAATGCTAAGGGCAGCAAGAGATAAAGCTCAGGTTACCCACAAAGGGAAGCCCATCAGACTCACAGCAGATCTCTCAGCAGAAACCCTACAAGCCAGAAGAGAGTGGGGGCCAATATTCAACATCCTTGTAGAAAAGGACTTTCAACCTAGAATTTCATATCCAGTCAAACTAAGCTTCATAAGCAAAGAAGAAAGAAAATTCTTATGGACAAGCAATTGCTGAGAGATTTTGTCACCACTAGGCCTGCCTTACAAGAGATCCTGAAAGAAGCACTAAACAAGGAAAGGAACAACCAGTACCAGCTACTCCAAAAATGTAGCAAATGGTAAAGACCATGGACACATGAAGAAAATGTGTCAACTAACAGGCAAAGTGACCAGCTAGCATCAAAATGGCAGGATCAAATTCACACATAACAATATTAACCCTAAATGTAAATGGACTAAATGCCCCAATCAAAAGACACAGACTGGCAAATTGGTTAAAAGTCAAAACCCATTAGTGTGCTGTATTCAGAAAACCCATCTCACGTGCAAGGACACACATGGGCTAAAAGTAAAAGGATGGAGGAAGATTTATCAAGCAAATGGAGGGAAAAAAAAAAAAAAAAAGGGGTTGCAATCCTAGTCTCTGATAAAATGGACTTTAAACCAACAAAGATCAAAAGAGACAAAGAAGGGCATTACATGATGGTAAAAGGATCAATGCATCAAGAAGAGCTAACCATCCTAAATATATATGCACCCAATACAGGAGCACCCAGGTACATAAAGCAAGTTCTTAACAACCTACAAAGAGACTTAGACTCCCACAAAAAATAGTGAGAGACTTTAACACTCCACTGTCAATATTAGACAGATCAATGAGACAGAAAATCAACAAGGATATCCAGGACTTGAACTCAGATCTGAACCAAGCAGACCTAATAGACATCTACAGAAATCTCCACCCCAAATCCATGGAATATACATTCTTCTCAGCACCGCATTGCACCTACTCTAAAACTGACCACATAATTGTAAGTAAATCACTCCTCAGCAAATGAAATAGAATGGAAATCATAACAGTCTCACAGACCACAGTGCAATCAAATTAGAACTCAGAATTAAGAAACTAACTGAGAACCGCACAACTTCATGTAAACAGAACAACTGGCTTCTGAATGTAGACTGGATAAACAATAAAATGAAGGCAGAAATAAAGATGTTCTTTGAAACCAATGAGAATGAAGACACAACGCAGCAGAATCTCTGGGACACATTTAAAGCAGTGTCTAGAGGGAAACTTAAAGCAATAAATGCCCACCAGAGAAGCGAAGAACAATCTAAAATTGACACCCTATCATCAAAATTGAAAGAGCTAGAGGAGCAAGATTAAAAAGCTAGCAGAAGACAAGAAATAACTAAGATCAGAGCAGAACTGAAGGAGATAGAGACACAAAAAATCCTTCCAAAAAATCAATAAATCCAGGAGCTGGTTTTTTGAAAAGATCAACAAAATAGACCGCTAGCCAGATTAATAAAAAAGAAAAAGGAGAAGAATCAAATTGAT
This sequence comes from Cebus imitator, assembly GCF_001604975.1. NCBI lineage: Eukaryota > Metazoa > Chordata > Mammalia > Primates > Cebidae > Cebus > Cebus imitator. The sequence continues at coordinate 1,562,646 of NW_016107338.1, forward strand.
GCAATAAAAAATGATAATGGGATATCACCACCGACTCCACAGAAATATAAATTACAATCAGAGATTACTACAAACAACTCTATGCACATAAATCAGTAAACCTGGAAGAAATGGATAAATTCCTAGACACTTGCACCCTCCCAAGCCTAAACCAGGAAAAAGATGAAACCTTGAACATACCAATAACAAAGGCTGAAATTGAGGCAGCAATTAATAGCCTACTAACCAAAAAAAGCCCATGTCCAGACAGGTTCAGAGCTGAATTCTACCAGATGTACAAAGAGGAGCTGATACCATTCTTTCTGAAATTATTCTAAACAATACAAAAAGAGGGAATCCTTCCCATATCATTTTATGAGACCAACATCATTCTGATACCAAAACCTGGCAGAGACTCAACAAAAAAAGAAAACGCCAGGCCAATATCCATGATGAACATAGATGCAAAAATCTTCAATAAAATACTGGCAAACCGATTACGACAGCACATCAAAAAACATATCCATCACAATCAAGTAGGCGTCATTCTAGGGATGCAAGGCTGGTTCAACATACGCAAGTCTATAAACATAATCCACCACATAAACAGAACCAATGACAAAAACCACATGATTATCTCAATAGATGCAGAGAAGGCCTTCAACAAAATTCAGCAGCCCTTTATGCTAAAAACTCTCAATAAACTAGGTATCGAAGGAACATATCTCAAAATAATAAAATCTATTTACAACAAACCTACAGGCAATATCATACTGAATGGGCAAAAACTGGAAGCATTCCCTTGTAAATCCAACACTGGACAAGGATGCCCTCTGTCACCACTCCTATTCAATATAGTATTGGAAGTTCTAGCAAGAGCAACCAGGCAAGAAAAAAAAAGGGGGGGTATTCAATTAGGAAAAGAGGAAGTCGAATTGTCTCTATTTACAGATGACATGATTGTATATTTAGAGGACCCTGTTGTCTCAGCCCAAAATCTCCTTAAACTGATAAGCAACTTCAGCAAAGTCTCAGGATACAAAATCAATGTGAAGAAATTACAAACAAGCATTTCTATGCACCAATAACAGACTAACAGAGAGCCAAATCATGAGCGAACTCCCATTCACAATTGCTACAAAGAGGATAGAACACCTAGGAATACAACTAACAAAGTATGTAAAGGACCTCTTCAAGGAGAACTACAAACCACTGCTCAAAGAAATAAGAGAGGACACAAACAATATGGAGAAACGTTCCATGCTCATAGTTAGGAAGAATCAATATCATGAAAATGTCCATATTGCCCAAAGTAATTTATAGATTCAATGCTATCTCCATCAACCTACCAATGACCTTCTTCTCAGAACTGGAAAAAGCCACCTTAAATTTCATATGGAACCAAAAGAGAGCCTGCATAGCTAAGACAATCCTAAGCAAAAAGAACAAAGCCGGAGGCATCATGCTACCTGATTTCAAACTATACTACAAAGCTACAGTAATCAAAGCAGCATGGTACTGGTACCAAAACAGAGATATAGACCAATGGAACAGAACAGAGGCCTTGGAGGCAACGCCACACATCTACAACCATCTGATCTTTGACAAACCTGACAAAAACAAACAATGGGGAAAGGAGTCCCTGTTTAATAAATGGTGTTGGGAAAACTGGCTAGCCATGTGCAGAAAGCAGAAACTGGACCCCTTCCTGACACCTTACACTAAAATTAACTCCAGATGGATTAAAGACTTAAACATAAGACCTAACACCATAAAAATCCTAGAAGAAAACCTAGGCAAAACCATTCAGGCTGTAGGCATAGGCAAGGACTTCATGACTAAAACACCAAAAGTATTGGCAACAAAAACCAAAATATACAAATGGGACCTAATTAAACTCCAGAGCTTCTGTACAGCAAAAAAAACAATCATTAGAGCGAACTGGCAACCAACAGAATGGGAAAAAATTTTTACAATCTACCCATCTGACAAAGGGCTAATATCTAGAATCTACAAAGAACTAAAACAGATTTACAGGAAAAAAACAAACCCATCCAAAAGTGGGAGAAGGCTATGAACAGACACTTTTCAAAAGAAGACATACATGAGGCCAACAAACATACGAAAAAATGCTCATCATCACTGATCATTAGAGAAATGCAAATCAAAACCACATTGAGATACCACCTCACGCCAGTTAGAATGGCGATCATTAAAAAGTCTGGAGACATCAGATGCTGGAGAGGATATGGAGAAATAGGAACACTTTTACACTGTTGGTGGGAGTGTAAATTAGTTCAACCATTGTGGAAGATAGTGTGGCACCTCCTCAAGGACCTAGAAATAGAAATTCCTTTTGACCCAGCAATCCTGTTACTGGGTATATATCCAAAGGATTACAAATCATTCTATTATAAAGACATATGCACACGTATGTTCATAGCGGCACTGTTCACAATAGCAAAGACCTGGAACCAACCCAAATGCCCATCGACAATAGACTGGACAAGGAAAATGTGGCACATACACATCATGGAATACTATGCAGCCATAAAAAATCATGAGTTTGTGTCCTTTGTAGGGACATGGATGAATCTGGAAACCATCATTCTCAGCAAATTGACACAAGAACAGATAATCAAACACTGCATGTTCTCACTCATAGGCGGGTGTTGAACAATGAGAACACATGGACACAGGGAGGGGAGCATCACACACTGGGTCTGTTGGGGGGTGCAAAGGAGGGACAGCAGGGGAATGGGGAGGTTGGGGATGGATATTATGGGGAGAAATGCCAGATGTAGGTGACGTGGGGATGGAGGCAGCAAACCACATTGCCATATGTGTACCTATGCAACAATCATGCATGATCTGCACGTGTACCCCAGAACCTAAATTACAATTGAAAAAAAAAGATAGCTATTGACTTTTATATATTAACCTTGTATTATGTACTCTCACTATAGTTGCTTACTAATTCCTGTAACATTCCTTTATTATTTTAATGTTAATGATGTATCAGTCAGGATAGCCCCTCTTTCATTTCTGATATTGGTAATTTGTGTCTTCAATCTTTTTTTCTTACATAGCCTGGCTAGAAGTTTATTAATATTTTCAAAGAACCAGATTTTTGTCAATTTTCATCAGTTTCAATTATATTGATTTCTGCCTTAATTTTTATTGCTTTTTTTCTTCTGATTACTTTGGATTTAGTATGCTCTTATTTCTTCTAGTTTTCTTTTTTGAAAGCTTAGAATATTGATTTTAGATCTTTTTTCTTTGGCAATATATACATTGAGTGTTATAAATTTCCTTTTGAAAATTACTTTTGCTTCCTCCACTAATTTTAGTAAGTTGTATTTTCCTTTAGTTGAAAATATTATTTATTTTCCCTCAACATGACTATTTTGACTCATGCTTTATCCAGAAATGTATTGTTTAATCTCCAGGTTTCTTTTTTACATTTCTCATTTATCTCCATTATGGCATTATTAGAGCACACTTTGTATCATTTCTACTTGTTGAAATCTGTTAAGGTATATCTTATGGCCCAGAATGTGGCCATTTTTAGTGAATATTCTATGTGACTTTGAGAAGAATGTATATTCTGCTCTTGTTGGTTGAAGTTTTCTGTGAATGCCAATTTGGTCCACTTGATTGATGGTGCTATTCAGTTCAGCTATTTTCTTACTGATTTTTCTGCCTGGGGATCTGGCCATTACTGATAATGGTGTGTTGAAGCCTCTAACCGTAATAGTGAGTTAATATATTTTTCCTTGCAATCCTATCAGTTATTGCCAAATGTACTTTTAGATTCAATTCTTAGGTGCATACTTGGTGTTATGGACTGTTATGTCCTTTTGGAGAATTAACCTTTTTATCATTATGTAATGCTCCTCTTTATCCCTGATAATTTTCTGTGTTCTGAAACCTACTCTGTCTGAAGTTAGGACAGTTATTCCCATTTTCTTTTTATTAGTGTTAGCATAGTATATCTTACTCCATCTCTTTACTTTTAATCTACCTGGTTATATTGTTTGGCTGTGTCACCACAAAAATATCATCTTAAATTGTAGTACTCATAAACCCCATTTGTCATGGGAGGAACCAGGTGGAGATAATTGAGTCATGGAGGTGATTTCCCCATCCTGTTCTTGTGATAGTGAGTTAGTGCTTATGAGATCTGATGGTTTTGTAAGGGGCTTCCCCCTTCACTGGATACTCATTCTTCTCCTTCCTGCCACCATGTGAATAAGGATGTGTTTCCTTCTACTTCCACCATGATGGTAAGTTTCCTGAGGCCTCCTTAGCCATGCTGAGTTGTGAGTCAATTAAACCTCTTTTCTTTATAAATTACCCAGTCTCAGATATGTCCTTATAGCACCATGAAAATGGACTAATACAGTAAATTGGTGCTGCAGAGTGGGATTCTTCTATAAAGATACCTGAAAATATGGAAGTGACTTTGTAACTGGGTAACAGACAGAGGTTGGAATAGTTTGGAGGGCTCAGAAGAAGACAGGAAAATGTGAGAAAGTTTGGAACGTCTAAAAGACTTGTTGAAGGGCTTTGACCAAAATGCTGATAGTGGTTTGGACAATGAAGTCCAGGCTGAGGTAGTCTCAGATGGAGATGGTGAACTTGTTGGGAACTGGAGTAAAGGTTTCTCTTGTTATGCAAAGAGACTGGAAGCGTTTTGCCCCTGCCCTAGAGATCTGTGGAACTTTGAACTTGAGAGATTGACTTAGTGTATCTGGTGGAAGACATTTCTAAGTGGCAACACATTCAAGAGGAAGAAGAGCATAAAAGTTTGGAAAATTAGGAGTCTGATGATGCAACAAAAAAGAAAAACCTATTTTCTGGGGAGAAATTCAAGCTCACTGCAGAAAGTTGCATAAGTAATGAGGAGCTGAATGTTAATTACCAAGACAAAATGGGGAATATGTCATCGAGGCATGTCAGAGACCTTCATGGCATCACAGACCCTGAGGCCTAGGAGGAAAAAATGGTTTCATGGGCCAGGCCCAGTTGCCCTCTGCTGTGTGCAGTCTACAGACTTGGTGCCCTGCATTCTAGCTGCTCCAGCTGTGGCTAAAAGGGACCAAGGTACAGCTCCAGTCATAGCTTCAGAGGGTGTGAACCCTAAGCCTTGGCAGCTTTCACATGTTGTTAAGACTGTGGATGCACAGAAGTCAAGAACTGAGGTTTGCCAACCTCTACCTAGATTCCAGCGGATGTATAGAAATGCCTGGGTGTCCAGGCAGAAGCTTGCTGCAGGAGTGAATCCCTCATTGAGAACATCTAAAAGAGCAGTGCAGAAGTTAAATGTGGGATCAGAGCCCCTACACAGAGTCCCCACTGGGGCATTGCCTAGTAGAGCTGTGAGAGGAGGGCTACCATCCTCCAGACCCCAGAATGGTAGATCCACTGAGAGCTTGCACCTTGCGCCCGAAAATGCCACCAGCACTCAACATCAGCCTGTGAAAGTGCCAGGAGGAGAGCTGTACCCTGCAAAACCACAGATGTGGAGCTGCCCAAGTCCATGGGAGCCCTCCTCTTGCATCAGTATAACCTGGCTGTGAGACATGGAGTCTAAGGAGATCATTTTGGTACTTGAAAATTTAATGACTGCCATATTGGATTTCAGACTTGCATGGGGCCTACAGCCCCTTTGTTTTGGCAAATTTCTTCCATTTGGAATGGTGGTATTTATGCAATGCCTGTATCCCCACTGTATCTAAGAAATGACTAACTTGCTTTTGATTTTACAGGCTCATAAGTGGAAGGGACTTGCCTTGTCTCAGATAAAACCTTAGATTTGGACTTTTGAGTTAATGCTGAAACGAGTTAAGATTTTGAGGGACTGTTGGAAGGGCGTGGTTGTGGTTTGAATTGTGAGGACGTGAGATTTGGGAGGGGTCAGAGGTTGAATGATATGGTTTGGTCCCCACCCAAATCTCATCTTGAATTTTAGTTCCCATAATTTCCACATGTTGTGGGAGGGACCAGGTGGTGATAATTGAATCATAGGGGCAGTTTCCCTCATCTTGTTCTTGTGATAGTTAGTTCTTACAAGATCTGATGGCTTTATAAGGGGCTTTCCCTTTAACTGGGCACTTATACTTCTCCTTCCTGCCACCATGTGAAGAAGATGTTTGCTTCCCCTTCTGCCATAATTGTAAGTTTGCTGAGGCCTCCCAGTTATGTTTAATTGTGAGTCATTAAACCTCTTTTCTTTATAAATTACCCAGTCTCATGTATGTCCTTACAGCAGCATGAGAATGGACTGATATAATCTGTATATTTGTATTTTCAATGGATTTCTTGGCCAAGCACAGTGGCTCAAGCCTGTATTCCCAACACTTTGAAAGGCCAAGGTAGGAGGATCTCTTAAGCCCAAGTGTTTAAGACCAGCCTGGGCAACACAGTGAGAACCCATCTCTACAAAAAAAAAATAATAATAATATTAGCAAGGTATGGTAGCACATGCCTATTATCCTAGCTGCTCAGGAAGCTGAGGTGGGAAGATCACTTGACCCCATGAACTCAGGGTTCAGTGAGCTTTGATTGCACTACTGCACTCTAGCCTGGGTGACAGAGTGAGACCTTGCCTATAAATAAATAAATAAATAAATAAATAAATAAATAAATAATTTCTTATATGTAGCATGTAATTGGGTCTTATTATTTTATTCACTCTGAAAATCTCTGTCTTTTCATTGGCATTTAGACCATTTTATGTTTGAAGTAACTATTGATATTATTGGATTAATATCTACTGTATCTGTTACTGTTTTGATTATCTTGTTCTTGGTTCTTTTTTTTATCTTTCATTCTTTTCCTACCCTTTGTGATTTTAATTGAACATTTTAATAATTCTTTTTCCTTTTCTCTTAGCATATCATATGATTTCCGTAGAGCTTGCAATATACATTTACAAATAACACAGGTTTACTTTCGAATAACACTATGCTGCATCATATATAGTGCAAATACATTATAACTGAGTTTTTCCGATTCTTCCCTCTCATTTAACTTATGACAGTTAAATGAATAAACTGTCATTTTTTCACGTATTCATAACTATAGTTGCTGAATACATTGTTGCTATTTTTGTTCTAAACAAAGTGTTTTCTGTTAGACCAATTAAGAATAAGAAAATTAGGATTTTCTGTGACCTTTATTTATGCCTTATTTAGGTCTCTCTCTCTTTTTTTTTTTTTTTTTTTTTGAGACAGAGTCTAGCATCACCCAGGCTGGAGTGCAGTGTCATGATGATAGCTCACTGCAGCCTCAACCTCCTGGGCTCAAGTGGTCTTCCTCTCTCAGCCTCCCAAGTAGCTGAGACTACAGCTGTGTGCCACCATGCCTGGCTAATTTTTATTTTACTTTTTGTAGAGACAAGGTCTTGCTATGTTGCCCAGGCTAGTCACTCCTGGGCTCAGCAATCCTCCCACCTCGGCCTCCCAAAGTGCTGGGATTATAGGTGTGAGCCACCACACCTGGCCAAGCTCTTTCTTTAGATCCGCTTTTCTGATCGATATTATTTTCTTTCTTTTCTGAAGAGCTTCTTTTAAAATTCCTTCCAAGGCAGGTCTACCAGCACAAATTCCCTCAACATTTGTTTGTTTGAGGAAGTCTTTATTTCACTTTCACTTTTAAAGGATAATCCCTCCAGGTCTAGAATTCTTTATTGGTGGATTTTTTCTTTCAACATTTTAAATATTTCTATCTTCTTGCTTCCATGGTTTCTGAGAAAAGTCAGATGTCATTCTTATCCTTGCTTCTATATAGATAAGATACTCCCCCATCCCCCTCCTCGGGTTCTTTTAAGGTTTTTTTTCTTTTCCTTTGATTTTCTATAGTTTGAATATATCTCTAAGTGTAGGAGTTTTTGGTATTTATCTTGCTTTGTGTTCTTCCAGCTTCCTGGATCTGTGGTTGGATATCTCTAGGAAAATTCTCAGTTACCTCAAGTATTTCTTCTGTTCCTTTCTTTCTTCTCATTTTGATATTCTTGTTACAAATATATTACACCTTTAGCAATTGTCCCACGATTCTTAGAAATATTGTCTGTCTTTTTCATACTTTTTCTCTTTGCATTTCAGTTTTGGAAGTTTCCATTGACATTCCTTCAAGCTCAGATTCTTTCCTTAGCCATATATGCAGTCCATTGAGGAGCCCATCAAAGGCATTCTACATTTCTGTTACAGTGTGTTTTTTATTTCCAGCCATTCCTTTAGATTCCTTCTTTGAGTTTCCATTTCTCTGCTTATATTACCCAGCTGGTCTTGCATGTTGTTTATTTTTCCACTAGAACCCTAAGAATATTAATCACAGTTGTTTTAAATTCCCAGTCTGATAATTCTAACATCTTTGCTATATCCAAGTCTGTTTCTGACACTTGTTCTGTCTCTTTAGACTGTGTGTTTCTTCTGTTCATATGCCCTGTAATTTTTGTTAAAAGCCAGATATGATGTACTGGGTAAAAGAAATGGAGACAAAGAGGCCTTCGGGGTAAGATTTTATGACTATCTGGATAGGGGTTAGACTGTTTACTGTTTGCTGTAGCCATAAGTGTCGAAGACTAAAATTTTTTCCTGGTGGCCTTGTATTTTGTCTCCCCTGGTGTCTTTGGGTTCCATTAGACACATCTTTTAAAATAAGGTCTGTTTACATCTTTAATATATGACCATTTTCAATAGTGAAATTAGTAAACATACATTTACAATTACTGATTTATTTATTTATGCCCTAATTATTTTTTTGTAGTTGATTTAACTTGAAGCAGTGTTAATAATTGTATTTTTATTAATATCATTCATCTAATGTATAAACATTTAACTTTAACACCATCAGATTCATTTAAAAAAAACATGGATCATTCACAAAATGAGTCATATATTGGGCTAAATAAGTCTTCTCCTAGGCAAAATATCATTAAAAAAATAAAAAATAAAACAGCCAGATGTGGTGGCTCATGCCTGTAATCCCAATACTTTGGGAGGCCAAGGTGGGTGGATCACAAAGTCAAGAGATCAAGACCATCCTGCCAATATGGTGAAACCCCATCTCTATTGAAAATACAAAAATTAGCTGGGAGTGGTGGCATGCACCTGTAGTCCCAGCTGCTTGGCAGGCTGAGGCAGGAGAATCACTTGAACCAGGGAAGGGGAGGTTACAGTGAGCCAAGATTGTGCCACTGCACTCCAGCCTGGCAACAGAGTGAAACTGTCTCAAAAAATAAAATAAAATAAAATAAGGTCTGAGATACGCTGTTCTTTCAGTTACATTCCCCTGTTATTATATAGGAATCCTGTTGATATAGTCATAAGGTATGTAGGGAAGGGAAGCATTTTATAGTCCTATGGTGAGTTCTCAGTCTTTTAGTGTAACTTTGCCCCTGGGATGTGACCCTCACAAGTGCTTCTTAGTTGATTTCCTCCCCCAAACCTTAGGTGACATATGAAAGCTAGAGGAGGCTGGAATTCAATATTTCCCTTTCCATGTATGGAAGGATAGAGTAGGCTGGAGCTGAATATTTCTCTTCCCCACGTTGGCTAGGTTCTAGTAAAACTCCAGTCAGTTTCCTCTTAAAGAAAACATTAAATTTCGAAAACTGCTTAAAAAGCAAAGGCCTCCCACTATGACCTGTAACAAGACAGGGATATCTACTTTTATCATTTCTGTTCAACACTGTACTGGAGGTGCAAGCTAGGGCAATTAGGCAAGAAAAGGAAATAGAAGGCAGTCAGTTAGGCTCTTGTAAAATAGTTGCTGTTGAGGGCAAGCTTCAACAATAGAACAGAATGTTCAAGGTATATTTCAAAATGGCTACCTTTCTCCTCTCCCTACCAGAAACATGAGGAAAGTTTTCTCCAGTCTTCACTGAGAATAATTTGGCTAGGTTTCTGTGGGTAAAACTCATGAAAGTGTGAGGATCCCCCTAAAACTGCCCCACTGCCAGAGTTTTTATCTTTCAATCTTGTCCACAACAAGCCCTCTACCTGTTTACAAATTACAGCTTCAGTTTTTCTGTCCTAGTACTGACTCCAGTGGTGATTTCCAATCCCTTGTTTCTGCTCCAGTAAAATGTATTCTCTGTATCCACCAGCATGTCGGTCCAATTTTTGAGGCAGTCACTCTAATATCTAATGGATCTAAGGCGACTTACTGATTTTTGTTTACTTTTTCCTTGTTGCAAGAACTGTAGTGACAAATTCTCAGCCTCTTATATGCTAGACTAGAAACTGGTAGTCATTATCTCTCTTTTTAACTTATGCTACATGGTTTAAATGTGTTTCTTTTCTTTCTTTCCTTCTTTCTTTCTTTTTTTTCTTTATAGTAACATATAGCCCTCCTATTAAGCAGCCTGGTAAGTGCCTTATCTTATCCAGCAGATGATTGTAGGCCAGGGGTCTGACCAGTCACTGTCTTTGTTCATCTCAAATGACCCCTCATGGACAACCTCATCCTTTTCATTTTTTTCTAACATTCGGGCTCAAGACAACTTCAGAGTAAAAGTCATTTGGAATATATATAGGTCATTCCTATGTATATTCGCTTGTTTGCTCAACAGTCAGTTGGAGCACTATACATTTTAGTGTTGCTTTTTTTTTTTTTTTTAATCTGTAGGTGTTAAATTAGAATGGTTTTCTGTTTTGGGCTTTGATACTCTGGAGGATAGGAGTCAAATGCATTCTTCTCTTTGGATATATTGTATTGTTATTTGTTTTTGCCTCTTGAAGAAAGTGTTAAACCTTTCGAAAACAGCTTAAAAAGCAAAGGCCTCCCCCTATGACCTAGAACAAGACAGGGATATCTGCTTTTACCATTTCTATTCAACACTGGACTGGAGGTGCTAGCTAGGGCAATTAGGCGAGAAAAGGAAATCAAAGGCATTCAGATTGGAAAGGTAGAAGTAACACTACCTTTATTTGTAGATGACACAATATTATATTTAGAATATTCTAAATAATCCATTAAAAGTCTATTAGAACTGACAAATGAAGCCAGCAAGGTTGCAAGATACAACCGTGTATTTGTATCTTTGTATATTACACAGAAAATATGTAAATTATTTCTATTTCTGTACAGTAGTAAGAACAAAGTAAAAATGAAATGAAGTGACATAAAATCAAAAAGAATGAAATATTAATACATAGCAATAAATTTAACAAATGAAATACAAGATTTATTTTTAAAACTATAAAACATTATTGAAAGAAATTGAAGAACACCAAAATATATGGAAATATATCTCATGCTCATGGATTGGTAGACTATTGTTAAAATGGCAGTATGCTCAAAATTGATGTATAGATTCAACACAATTCTTATTAAAATCCCTGTTGGCTTATTTACAGAAATTGATAAGCTGATCTCAAACTTTAAAGGGAAATACAAGAATAGTGAAAACAATCTTGAGAAAGAACTAAGTTGGAAGATTCACACTTCTTGATTTCAAAATTTTGTACAAAGCTATAATAATCAAGATTACATTATACTGGCACTAAGGATAGACATGTTGCACAATAGAATAGAGTTGAAGTTCAGGAAAAAACCCTTGCATTTGTGGCCAGTTAATTTTTGACAAGTATGTGAAGACAATTTAGTGAGGGAAAGAATAGTCTTTTCTGCAAATGGTACTGTGACAATTGGATATCCACAGGCAAAGGAATGAAATTGGATCCTTTAATACACAACAAAAAATTAACTCAGTGTGTGTCAAATACCTAAATGTAAAACTAAAACTATAATCCTGAGAAAGAAACATTGAAGTAAATCTTCTGACCTTGGGTTAGGCAACACCGTCTTAGATATGATACTAAACACGCACATGAAGACGGGAAAAGCAGATTTGACTTAATCAAAATTAAAAACAAGCTGGGTGCAGTGGTTCACGCTTGAATCCCAACACTTAGGCCAAGGTGGGAAGATTACTTGAATTTGAGACTAGCCTGGGCAACATGGTGAAACCCCAACTCTACAAAAACTTAGCCAGGCACGGTAGTGCACACCCGTAGTCCCAGATGCCCAAGAGGCTAAAGTGGGAGGATCTGAGCCCAGGAGGTTGAGGCTGCAGTGAGCTGTGATTGCTACACTGTACTGTAGCCTGGGCAACAGAGTGAAACTCTGTCTAAAATACAAACAACAAACTAAAAACATTTGAGCTACTAACAATATCATCAAGAAAATACAAAGACAAACCACAGAATGGGAGAAAATACTGGCAAATCATGTGTCTGGTAAGGAAATTATATCTAGAATACATAAATAATTTTACAACTCAATAATAAAAAGATAGCATAATTTTAAAATGCAAATGATTTAACTAAACATTTCTCCAAAGAAAATATACAAATGGCCCATAAATACATGAAAAAATGCTTAGCATCATTAGTCATTAGGGAAATTAAAATAAAAACCACAAGAGATACCATTACATACCCACTAGGATAGCTAGAATAAAAAAGACAAGTAACAATAAGCATTGGTGGGGATGTAGAGAAATGGAAACTTTCATACATTGCAGGGGAAATGCAAAATGATACAGCCACTTTAGAAAAGAGTCTGGCAGTTCCTCAAAAAGTTAAACAGGGAGTTACCATATAACCCAGCAATTCCATTCCTATGTGTTTACTCAAAATGAAAATATTTGTCCATACCAAACTTGTACATGAATGTTCATAGCAGCATTATTCATAATAGCCAACAAATGAAAATAACCCAAATAGGCTGGGTGTGGTGGCTCATGCCTGTAATCCCAGCACTTTGGGAGGCCAAGGCGGCAGATTACACCATCAGGAGTTCGAAATCAGCCTGACCAATATGGTGAAACCCCATCTCTACTGAAAATACAGAAATTAGCTGGGCATGGTGGTGCACACCTGTAGTCCCAGCTACTCAGGAGGCTGAGGCTGGAGACTAGCTTGAACCCAGGAGGCAGAGTTTGCAGTGAGCCAAGATTGTGCCACTGCACTCCAGCCTGAGCAACAGAATGAGACTCTGTCTCAAAAAAGAAAAGAACCCAAATGGCTGTGAAGTAATTAATGGAAAAACGAAATATCCATACAATGAAATATTATTTAGCAATAAAAGGGAATGAAGTAATGATGTGTGCAATGAACCTTGAAAATCACACATTAAGTGAAGGAAGCAAGCACAAAAGACCACGTTATGTGATTCCATTTACGCGAATGCTCAGAATAGGCAAATGTATAGAGACAGAAGTAGAGTGGTAATTGCCAGAAGCTAGGGGATGGGAATGAGGAGTAACTGAAAATGGGTACAGGGTTTCTTTTTGGAGTGATGAAAATGTTCTAAAGTGACTGTGGTGCTGGTGGCACAATTCTGTGATTAGTCTAATGACCATTGAGATGTATACTTTAAGTGGGTGAATTATATGCTATGTTAATTATATCTTAACTAAGCTGTTTTAAAGAAAGAAAAGAAAAAAAAGCAAATGCTTTCCCAAGTCCCAAAATGAGAGAAACTTTTGTTTCCTTCTTTCTTTCCAGTCTTGGCTCTCTCCTGCCTCTTCTCCACCCACACTTCAAGTCAGCAGCCTCCAAGGATCACTCAGTTTACAGTCTCTGCTGCCATAATGTCAAACTCTGTAGAAATATATTATACAAAGCAGAAATCAAAAAGTTGTAGCATGTGAAGTCCGACACAAACTGGCAATTACACAGAGATTCGGAGGTCAGGCAGGGGGTGAGGATAAGGACAGGGTTGACTCTGTAACACATTTAAATTCACTTTGCCATCTAGCAAATTGTAGCATGCTTTAGATTTTCAGCCAGAAGCTTCACTTCATTTATAGTCAGTTTTCTTAGTGTTTTGTTCATAATCTATATGTTGGTTTCTTTGTGTATTTTTTCTTGGGTATATTTGCTGAATCTTTGTTTCCTTGAAATATTTGCCCTCTTGTATTAAATATGTTTGATTTGAAATTTTTATACTTATTTTCAACCTCTTGATTATATGCTCTAAGAGAAAAGTATATCTGGCCAATAATAAAAACCAATGAGCAAAAGTGAAAAAGGTGGCATCCCAGTGACCAGATACCTTTCACACAGCACATATGCCTTGCTAACTTGGAGAAGTTCACATCTTAGTGATACATTGAACTTCAGGAATTTAACGTTTTGCATTCCCACTGCCTCATATAATGCCTGTTACTTCTTATGTGCTCCTTAAATATTTATGAGTGAATGAACCAATGAATGAACTATGTAATAGCCTCTACCTGGCACTGGCACATCTACTTTCTTCTGTTTTCCATGGACCACTTTTTCCCAAGTCTGTCTTTCTACCTTGAAATCTCAGGAAGTATTGACCATGTGTAGATTTTATAGCAATATCATCTTTCTACCTAGCAAGTAGGAAGTCATTCCAGAAGAGAGAAAAACAGGACTATTCCTCTGCTGTGTTTAATTATGGGACTCATAATCTGTTGTTGATAGTTACCAGAGGTAGCACAGACTTTGCCAACAAGCAGTGGAGTCACCTGAGACACTGCAGGAGAAACTAAGACTGCCCATGGGCCCCTGAATTTTGATAGCCCTCTTTGCTTGTCCCAGTATTAATCTATTTATACTAAATCTGGCAAGATGACAATTAAGTCAAGAGTTGCCAGGAAAATAACCATGTCTTTCAAGACTCTTCTGCTGAGTCACAGAAATTTCAACCACTTTGCCTTTGAAATGCATTGCTAATTGATTGAATCATCATGGGCCAAACATGTCAAAACAATTCAGAGACAAGAACAGTGCTAGCATGAAGTTTCCAGGAGATGCTGTAGAAACTAAAATTACTTGAATTTATTGGTAGCTGTCTTGCTGGAAAGTGTGTTGAAAATTACATTGCATCTAAAAACCAAATATTTAGTGATTTTGGAAATCTAAATTTAAGATAGTAATGACAAGCCAGTGCCAGGATGTGATTTTTCTACTTCTCTTTGCCCTCAGAATAACATATCCAGTTGGTCATTTCCAAGCTCAGAGAAAACCAGGATTCAGAATATTTCAAACCATTTAACCTCCTCTTGTGTATTAGTGGCCTAATATTACTGCCCTGTTCTCCAGCTGACATACTCCTACAAGCATAAATCAATACTGACTATGCTGGTAAGCAACCACTGTTACCGAAGAGATTATGTACTTTGATTTGCCAAGAGGCTGCCTGCTCTGGTAAGGAGAGGACCATTCTCAGTTCATTTTGGTTCAGCTTAAGAAGTAAAGGGAAGTAAATTAATTCTTCTAGACATCAGTTTTCATTTCCATAAAATGTGAATAGAAATCCTTTCTTCTCAGAATGATTAATACAGCATTTGCTAGATCTTTTAAGCTCTATCATCAGCTGACATCTGTTAAGCACTTCTATATAGCTATTTTAGCCTTTAAAGGTTTACAGTGCCCTTGAAGGAGAGGCAAAATATACCTATAAAAAGATAAGCCACAGTGCAAAGTGGTGTATTATAAATACAAAGTAAACAGTACAGATAGTGGGAAGAAAAGGTGATGGCAGAGGCTGCACTGGTATGGAAAGGCCACCTGGGGAGACCAAGGACCTTAACTATGCAGCAAAGGGGCAGACAAGGATGGCACCACATGAAAGAAGCAGCACTCAAAGGACCGTGGCTGAGAAAGAGGTCTAGAGTAAAAGAAGTTATAAACAGGAAAGTCCCATACACCTATGAAGAGGGATTATTATTATATTTCACTCAGTTTCTAGATAGCACCATTTAGAAGCTAGATTTGTCATTTAGATTCAGGGATGCATGTGCAGGTTTGTTATATAGGTAAATTGCATGTCACAGGGGTTTGACGTGTAGATTATTTTGTCACCCAGGTAATAAGCAAAGTACCCAATAGGTAGTTTTTCAGTCCTCTCCCTCCTCCCAGCCTCCACCTTCAAGTAGGCCCTGGTGTCTGTTCTGCCCTTTGTGTCCATGTGTACTTGATATTTAGCTCCTAAGTGAGCTAAATAAGTGAAAACATGCAATATTTGGTTTGCTGTTCCTGTATTCATTCACTTAATATTATGGCCTCCAGCTCCATCCATGTTCCTGGAACGGACATGATCTCATTCTTTTTATGGCTATATAGTATTCCATGGGAGATATGTACCACATTTTCTTTATCCAGTCTACTGTTGATGGGCATTTTGGTTGATTCCGTGTCTTTGCTATTGTGAATTGTGCTGCAGTGAACATATGTGTGCTTGTGTCTTTATGGTAGGATGATTTCTATTCCTTTGATATATTTCTATACCTAGTAGTGGGACTGCTGGGTCAAATAATACTTCTAATTTAAGTTCTTTGAGAAACCGCACATGCTTTCCACAATGGCTGAACTAATTTACATTCCCACCAGCAGTGTATAAGCATTTCCTTTTCTCTACAGTCTCGCCAACATCTGTTGTTGTTGTTGTTTACTTTTTAATAGCAGCCTTTCTGACTGGTATGAGATGATATCTCATGGTTTCGATTTGCATTTTTCTAATGATTTTACATGTTTTCATATGCTGGTTGGCTGCTTGTGTATCTTCTTTTGAAAAGTGTCTGTTCATGTCCTTTACCCACTTTTTAATTGGCTTGTTTTTTACTTGTTAACTTATGTTCCTAATAGATTCTGGATAATAGACCTTTGACAGATGCACAGTTTGCCAATATTTTCTCCCATTCTGTAGGTTGTCTGTTTACTCTGTTGATAGTTTCTTTTGTGGTGCAGAAGCTCTTTAGTTTGATTAGATATCATTTGTTAATTTTTGTTTTAGCTTTTGCAACAAAATTTTCATAAAGAAAAACAAGATTTTCATAATGAAATCTTTGCTGGGGCCTATGTCCAGAATGTATTGTCTAGGTTATCTTCTAGGGTTTTTATAGTTTTAGATTTTACATTTAATTCTTTAATCCATCTTGAGTTTATTTTTGTATATAAAGAAGGGGTCCAGCCTCAGTCTCCTGCATATGGGAAGCCAGTACCCCTGGGCCGGATACTCTAGCAGGCATTGTCTGGCTACCAGTGTCTGTTGGATGGGGCACATGCCCTACCATCCAGGTGCTTCCTGGGACAATAAGAGGCCACAGACTCCAGCTGAGTTCTCCCAGAAGTGGGACTGCTGGGCTGGAAGCTCCAGCAGGCATTGCCCACCTGACTACCAGTGGTGGAGGAAGGTGGAAGTACACACCTGCTGCGGCTGCCAGCCAAAGTCAGGCTGAAACAGGACCAATAGGCCAGAAGCTGGAGCGAAGCCCCATCCACTGAGGGTGTGGAGCAATCTTAGTGCTCCCAGGTGCCACATCTGTGGTCTCTGTTGAGGCTGTGGCACTGGTTCTGGTCTGCTCTAGGACGTAAGGCTTGTAGAGGTCCCCCTGGACTCAAGAGTTGCCCCCACAGAATATCCAGGTGGCTCCCTGCCTCAGTCTAGAAGCACAGTAGGGGGTTGCGAGGAGGATGAGGGAGATTCTCCCATTCCCATTCTTACACAAGTTCCTTTGGAGGGTGTGAATCCCCCAGGTGGCTGTCGTTCATCCCCCTTTTCCCATATTGGAGAGGTTTTCCTGGCTCCTCACAGAGCCCAGACAGGCTGGGGCCCAGCTTCACTCCTCTGTGCTCTGTGTTCCCTCCTGCCTTGATGGGTCCTGACATGGTTTCTCAGACGATCAGCCCACAGGGTCAGTGTTCACCAACCCTTTCCTTTCTTCGCCATCACATGGCGTACTTGAGCTGCTTCTAGTTCACCACCCTGGCCCCTCCTACCAATCTGCCTGAATATCCTAGTCTCTTTTATTTAATCACAAACTATGGTTCCACAGTTATGTGATCCTTTGAGACTTTTGGTCTTCATCGTAGCTTTTATTTTTTTGGTGATGGAGTCTCACTCAGTCACCCAGGCTGGAGTGCAGTGGTGCAATCTTGGCTTACTGCACCCTACACCTTCCTAGTTCAAGTAATTCTCCTGCCTCAGCCTCCTGATTAACTGGGATTATAGGAACCTGCAACCATGCCCAGCTAATTTTTGTATTTATGTTAGAGACAGAGGTTCACCGTGTTGCATAGGCTGGTCTCGAACTCTTGACCTCAGGTGATCCACCCACCTTGGCCTCCCAAAGTGCTGGGATTACAGGTATAAGCCACTGCACCCAGCTCAGGTTTCTTTACAATAAAAGTAATACATATTTATTATGGAAATTTTGAAATATGGCATATCATAAATTTGAAATCATATTGTTTAAGATATTATTTACATAGATTTCTGTCTTGTATTTTTCACTTAATGTTATGAGCATCTATTAAAAACTACACAAACATTATTTTTTATATTCTGCCTTTTAAACTGTAATTTTTAATGATTTTTCTGTGGTTAGACATTTAGATGGTTTCTAGTTTGCCCTAGTATAAATAACATTACAATGAACATCCGGTATTTTTATCTTTATCTAGATTTTCTCAAGAGTTTCTTACAATCAATTCCCAGAAGAAGAATTACTAGGTTAAACTGTGTGACTGTTTAATGACTCTTACGTATATTAACAAATTACTTTCTAGAACATTTTTACCAATTTGCTCCCATATATAATACATGAGAGGGCCCATTTTAATCTCACCATAACCAATATTAAGTATTCTCAGTTTTAAAAATATCTTTGCTAATAGGCAGAGGTTGAGTGCTGTGGCTCACACCTGTAATACCAGCACTTTGGGAGGCCAAGGCAGGCAGATCACTTAAAGTCAGGAGTTTGAGACAAGCCTGGCCAGCATATTGAAACCCTGTGTCTACTAAACATACAAAAAATTATCCGGGAATGGTGGTGCATGCCTGTAGTCCCAGCTACTCAGGGGGCTGAGGCAAGAGAATCATTTGAACCTGGAGGCAGAGGTTGCAGTGGGCCAAGATTGCACCATTGCACTCCAGCCTGGGTAACAAAGCCAGATTGTGCCCTTCCTCTAAAAAAAAACAAAATACACACACACACACACACACACACACACACACACACACACACACACACACACACACATATATTTGCTAATAGGCTATATATATATATATATATATATGTATATGGTAATAGATAAAATATATCTCATTGTTTCAATTTGCATTTCTTTGATTACCCTTGCAGCTGAGCATTCTTTAATGTTTATTATGCATTTGTGTTTCTTCATTGGTGGAGTTTTTCATAATGTCCATTGAACTTTGCCCATGCATGTTTCATGGGCATATCAAATTTTCATCAGTTGAAGCTCTTCACATAGTAGAGTTACTTACTCTTTTGTCATATTTACTAAAGAAAGATTTTTCCCAGCTTATTTGCCCATTTTTTGATATACTTGTTTTAAATTTGTATGTATTCAAATTTATAACTTCCTTTTGTGATTTCTGTTATTGCTTTTATTCTTCAAAAAGAATAAGAATTTCTCTTGTTCTATTCTGATTCTGATTCACAATCATAAATAACATTAATACCCCCATTTTCTTCTTTATTATTCTGTTTTAAAATATTTAGATTACAAATGCATCTAGAATTTATTTTGGAGAAGGGTCTGAAGCTAGGATTTAATTTATTTTTGTTTCATACAGCCAATTTTCCCAGCACTCTTGTTGACTAATCTGTTTTCCCAGATTTGGCAATCAGGTCCCTTAAATTTACAGTGCTATTAATTACTTAGAGAGAGTGAGAGCAGAGAAAGAGAGGGAGTGTATATACGCATATGTTCGTGGGTAATAGGAAGTTGGGAAAGTTGGGAAAATCTTTCACTATGTTAAACCAGAAATAGATTCCACTTTTCATGGGCACTCTTGAAACATATTCAGTAAGTTTAATTTTATTAAATCACTGTTAACTGCTTTATTCTTTATCTCTGTCTGTTCTCGTTGACTGGAAAAGCATTTTAACTGTTTCTTTTGACTTTTTAAAAACTACTGTTCTCCAACACATACCTGCAAAGCCTGTTTCTTCACTCTTAGAAATATGTAATTTTTATTCCTGCTTTCATTCATATTGTTCCTTGCCTAAAATATTTTCTATTTGCCTATTCCCAGCAGTACTTCAATACTTACATCAAATTCTAATTCCTACAGCTAGCTTTAATAGTTCTTTGCTCTGAATTCTAGTAGCACTCAGTGTCTATATCTAACAATTGAACACTTACATTTATTTTATCCTATATGTAAATCTTATTTTACCAGCTATTGTAAGCTTTTCACAGAAACTATTTCTTCTCTTCCCAGTACCTAAAAAAAAGAAATTTTTAAAACCTTGTTTAAATATATGGACCAGGTCATTAGTTAAAATGTTAGATTCATTGTAATATATTTATGACCCTCACTGCCAGCATCTCGTGTTAGTATAAGAGACTGTAGAATAGAGGCAAAATAAATTCTTATCCTCATTTGACACAAGAAGGAATTGCATTGCCAAAAGATAGTGATATGCCTTTAATTACTTAAAGACATCATTCATAAGTTAGACCTCCCAAATTCAATTTTGTCTTGCTACTAGTTCTTCCCTTTCCAAAGCTACTTTATCGAATTATTTTTTCTAAGTCAGTTCATGTTTCTCAAAGTTCGTTCCACGAACTATAGTTCCATAGCATGCTAAGTGTTCTGTGGTGAAGGAGTTCCATAGTAAATAAATTTGGGACATGCTGAGTTAAATTGTATTGAGTTTCTTTATAGCAGGACTTGTCAGAACCCTTAATATGGCACTGACCATAGTTAATCACATTTACTAGTTGCAGAACTTCCCTCACCCCCTTTTTTTCCATAGAGACTCTGTGAATGTACTTTGGGAAATAGTGCTGCTCCTTTCCTTCCCCTCCGTACTCAACTCATTTCTTCCTGCTTTGTCTGTTCCTTCTTTGGTTTTCTGTCTAGGGTACATTGTTCAGTAAAGTGATCTTGCCTTTTAAGATGCTTTGAGATGGGAATACCTGTCAGAAAGAATCCCTTGTTGTGATATAATTATATATACAGTACCACAAAAATGGCCAAAGCTTCCCTAACGGTAAATTTTAAGGCAAGTTATTAGGTAGCACATGGTATCTATTTGAACACAGGCAACTTTTCTGAAAGAAATATTTGAGTTAATATGCTGTAATTTACTGATTTGAATCTTTATTGGGAATTCAGGTTGTCTCTTAATTTTGCTTTTTCAGGTGACTCTATAATAAACATTTTCATGTGGTATTAGCTATAATAGAATGAAAATTGAATAGATATTTGCATTTGTGGATTGTCTCTCTCTTCTTCCTTTTATGGATGCTCTACAGCCTTCACTGGGAACTCCTTGCCTGTCTTACTCCGATAATACCTGGCTTCTTTCAGGTCTGGAAAGAGATGTCTTGCTTATTGTTATAATCATAAATTGTTGCACTAAACTTGTCCCTTTGTCGTAAAGAGTCTAGCTTTAAAGCATATGGTAACATGACCCTGCTTTGCTCAATTTCAGGCAACTTGAATTTTCTAACTCCTAATCTCCGCCAGCTTCTCCTGGTTCGTAATCTTCATAAATTCTCTCATCACTGTCAGAGCTAGATCTTCTTAAGGATGTCTCCCCTGTCTCAAATGTAGTATGTCTTGAACTCCATGCTTTACTTGTTCTCCTCTTCCTACCTCCTTTACCATTTTTCTCTTTTCCTCCTCCCGATTGAAGACATCACTACTCAATAAGTCACTCAAACTAAGAAACCTGAGATTTATTCTTGATTCTTTTTCTCCCATTTTACTCATTTTCCTAGACATAGGGTGCATTATCAAGTGATATCAACTCCATGCCCTACCATACCTCATCAGCCCCATGCTTAGACACTTTTGGTCACTTCCGTTTGTCTAAATGATCAAAACCAAACTTCCTTCTCCTGGATTAAATCTAAACTTCCTGACTCCAGTTGACTTTAGCAGCTTTTACTTTTTCTGTCTCATCTATGCTTCAATCATACCTTCCCCCAATGCCTTGCCCTTTTATATCTTTGTATCTTTGCAATCACTGTTCCTCCATCATCAATACCCTCCTTGGCCTGGTGAAGAACATTAGGAAGCCACATTACTTATGTAACACTAAAATGAAGCTATTACCTCCTTAGTTTTGTCTTTAACAAAACAACAAAGTTGTTTTGCTAAATTGAGTAAAATTATAAGCATCCTAGGGAAAGAGTCTTGTTAAAAAGAAGACATATAGATTTAAATTATTTATTTGTAATTTTATTGCAATGATTAAAGAAAGTGGTATTTTTTCAGGTTTGCTTTATAGCATCTTGTGGCCAATATTTGTAAATGCTCCATAGATGCTTGAAACAATGTGTATTTTCTAGTAAATGAATGCAACATTATATATCCAGTGGATAAAACATACCAGTTGTGCTATTCAAATCTAGTACATTTTTACTAATTTTTAAAAATCTGCTTTATCAATTACTGAAAGAAGACTGTTAAAATCTCCCTCTGTGACTACGGTGTATCAATTTACCCTTATAGTTTCTGTTTTTACTTTGTGTAGTTGTGTATTTTGAGACTATGTTATTGGGTATGTAAACATTTAGAAATTTTATGTCCTCTTGGTGAATTATGATTTCTTCAATGTGTAGTGACTTTTTTATTCCTGTTAATGCTTTTTACCTGATAGTTCTTACTGTACCAATTTTCCTTTTTAGTATTTGCTCAATGTGTCTTTTTACATTGCTTGACTTTGAACTTTCTGTATCCTCGTGTTTTAAATTTATGTCTTCTAGGCAGCATAAAGTTGGATCTGCTTATTAATACAATCTGAGAACCTCTATCTTTGGACCATTGAATCGGATTTAGATCATTGCTATCTTTTTAACATCTTATTGAGCTATTTACCATACCTTTTATTTGCTTATCTTGTTTTGTTTTTATCTTTTATTTTGTATATTTTGGTTTTAAAATATTAACATTACAAGTATGAATGTATGGAATGCAGACATAATTCTTTTTGTTTTACATAGTGGTTGTCGATTCAATTGCTTCCTACCTATCTAACAAATTTACAATTTGCTTCTGGTTAAGAAGGCAGAAAACATATAGTCCCAGATCTCAAAGCCCTTGTTTTGCTTTTGACATTATTTAATTGACTGACAGAGATGTCAAATATATATTATCATCACCAGCTGGCTGTTCACTTACTGTACCAATTCACTGATGTGCCAAGTCTAGTGACAATGAGGAAAGTTAGTCCTTTCGTAAGTGCCGCCAGAATGAGAGTGCTTTGGTGATGGCATTATGACCTAGTCAAAGTGAACGTAAAACCTAGATTCACACTTTTCTTTAAAACATTATAACCTAAGTAAGCCTAGATTTTTAAAGGGAATGGCAGGGAAACTGGAATAATGAAACAACTTACACATTAGGAGTACGACTTTACTTTCCGTTAACACCAAACTGCCCTATTGCTGCTTGCGTGCATGATGCTGTTTTCTTCCTTCCTGTCTTTCCTTCTACTGCCTCCTCCCCTGCTGGGAGAGTCTTGTCTTTTTCCCTCTTTTTAAAAAATAAACTTTTGGGGGAATAATTTTAGATTTACAGAAAAGTTGCAAAGATAGTATTTAAGAGTGCCTGTGTGCCCTTACTCAGTTTCCCCTAATGTTAACATCTGTTTTTTATTACAGTGAAACATTTGTCACAACTAAGAAATTAACAGTGATACATTACTATTAACTAAACTGTAGACTTTATTTGCATTTCACTAGTTTTTCTACTAATGCCATTTTTCTGTTTTAAGATCCAACTGAGGATACCTGCTTGCATTTAATCATCATATCTCCTTAGTCTCTCTATCTTCTGATTGTTTTTTAAATCCTCATTCCCCTCTTTTTCCAACAAATGGTTGTTTTACATTCTCTTTATATTCTTTTAAAAGGGGTTTTACATTCTATTTCTAGTCTTTTAGAAGTTACCAACACACTGTTTCTTAGGGTGTGGAGAGAGAGTCACACATGTAGCTGTTGCTGTAGTAGTATAAATGGACACCACTTCTAAGGAGGGAATTTAATGTGCATATGTGCGTGTCTTGATCCAGCGGCTCCCCTCCAGGGACTCAGTCCTACAGATTTATATACTTGCATGCATTTACCAGATATTCACTGTGTCATTTTTATAGTTGTTTAATATGATACTAATAAAGAGGTGCTTTATATATGGATAAGAAATGATGCCCACTATATTGTTAAATGAGTGGGGATGGGGGTGAAAAATGTAAAACAGTATATTTAGTATGCTACGATAAACAGGTTTTCTTATCATCTCCCTATACCAAGGGGTAGATTTGTTTTCTGGTCTACCCTTTCACATAGGTTCAGCTCTTGAAGAGCCCTGTCTTTACACAGGAGTCTCATTTCTAACCTTGCTCCATAGACAAGTCTAAGTAATTGTCTCCAGTCTCCATGTAGGCTTGTAAATTCAAGCCTCAGATACCTCCCTATCCTGTAGGGCCACTAAGTAAATTTTCATGTTATTATCTCATTCCAGTAATGATTTTTTAATTCAATGTCAAATGTGTCAACAACTCTTTCACCTAGAAATATGAAAATTAAGTAAAGAGTAATGTCTGTAAAGAACTTAGCCCAATACCTGACACATAAAATGCTCAGTAAGCATTAACTTGT
Source organism: Cebus imitator (assembly GCF_001604975.1). Taxonomy (NCBI): domain Eukaryota; kingdom Metazoa; phylum Chordata; class Mammalia; order Primates; family Cebidae; genus Cebus; species Cebus imitator. Next base: position 1,587,260 of record NW_016107338.1, read on the forward strand.
CATTATTATTTTGTTATACTTTTCTGACTGTTGTTAGACTTGTTATTGATATTTATATTGCCATTTCTCAAAGTTTCTTTACTTACACTTCTTTTAATGAACATAAAAATATTATATCCTATGTAGTATTATTTCAGATTATAAAATAAAGCAGTTTTACATCTAAAATAAAATAGGCTGGGCGCAGTGGCTTATGCCTTTAATCCCAGCACCTTGGGAGGCCACAGTGGGTAGATCACTTCAGCCTAGGAGTTTGAGACCAACCTGGGCAACATGGAGAAACCCAGTCTCTACTAAAAGAAGATATATGTATCTGTTGTATATATATATACATACATATGTATATATATATATACACACACACACACAGAAATTAGCTGGACATGGTGGCATGCATGCATAGTCCCAGCTACTTGGGAGACTGAGGTGGGAGGATCGCTTGAACACAGGAAGTTGAGGCTGCAGTGAGTGGAGATTGTACCACTGCACTCCATCCTGGGCAACAGAGCGAGACCTTATCTTAAATAGATAAATAAGAACAGTGATACTTCTCAATATGCTTTTTCAAACTATAGACATATTTGTTCCTTCCTCTTTTTCTCCCCAAGAAGATTCTGATGTACATCCTTCCCATGAAAGAGTATTTGTACCCTACTTGACACCCATTTATTTAGTGTGTTTCCAATTTTGTATTGTCCATCTTATTTTTAAATTTTTTTCCTGAGAATTCTGTAGTATATATCTTTGTACATATGGCATTTTTGGTCTAGTAGATTATTCCATTCAGGTAAATCTTTATGAGCGAAATCATTGTGGCAAGGGGTAGAAATATTTTTGTGATTTACAAGAAATATTTTTGTGATTTTCAAAATGATTTGTCATCCTGCTGTTTGCCGTGGAAGAATATACTGATTTTACAAAAATGTTGCAAAGGAGTTAATACTTTTAATTTATTTTCTAATCATTAGGTATAAAATAGAAACTTCTCATTGCTTTGCTATTTCCTTGATTACTAGCAAATGCAAACTAGATGTTTATATAACATACATATCTGATATCTTTTATTAATTTAATATATATTGGCAGGCATAAATCTCAAAAATCCTCGTTTAGGTTCTGAAAAAATTTGGATCTTAAATAAAACAAAAAAGGAGAGAAAATAAGCAGAAAGTGGCTATGTGTATCAACAAGCAGTCTTTAAACATAAGACCATTGTGGTAATTGGAATAGTCTGTATTCCAAAATGTCCTGCTTAATAGATGCCAAGTTCACCAACTAGCTGGGAAAAGACAGAGCAATGTGTTTACCCCCAAGGTAGTCATACAAGGCAAACCTGAGTCCTAGGCTCCACAATTACTCTCTACCCAAAAACTTATGCCCCAGTCCATCTGAGTGTTTGCATTAGAGAGTCTATCTTCCTGAAGTGTTACAAAACTCTTGCTTTAAAACAAACAAACAAACAAACAAACAAACATAAAACAGGTTTTCACTAGGTCTGACAACCTTCTGTCTTTATAAATGTATTTAATAATAAATCAGAAACACATGTTCTTTTTCCAAACACCATTTTAATTCAAAAAAGCCATTTTCATTAGATGATATATACACAAGGGCTACAGATTACAAAGGCAAAAAAATTAATTGTAAACTATACAAGGATGCTTGGGGAAAAAATCTTAACAGGATAGTAATCAGAGATGCTAACCCTTCTGGCTTGCTCTGTTTGCAATCTACCATTCATCAGAAATACTGTCTAGGGAGAGCCTGAAATGGTTTCATAATCTGTAGTCACAAAAGGATAACTCAGATTTTTATCTTTTATAAACTGCACTCATAACTTGAAGGTTTACTCACTTTCCTGAAATCTGAATGTGTATGGTCCAATTTAAAACAAGCTGAATGAGTCTTTCTGTTTTGTTGTATTGTTTTTCCACTGTATTTTCTGAGTAGTGGTCTCTCAGTGGCTGTTAGCTATTGAAATCAGTTAACCCTCATGACTTCACCAAAGAGCCTGTTGGGCTCTTTCTACATTTTCACCAAATTAGAGCAGAGCCTGCTGACCAAGGAACAGGCAGCTGTGGTTTTTGGCATGGGGTTGGGGGAGGGGTATAGATCAGAGAAGATAAATCTCAGAGACATACTGAACACAGATGCTATTGCTGCTACACACTTTCAGTGCTAGTGACTCACATATATAACCACTAATCTGTGAAGACAGACTGAGTATATTGCAAACCCTCACATGAAAGTACCTCCTCAATGCCTTAGCCTCACCTTGTTGCTTCAGTTACTAAAGGATAATGAATACGTGAGACGCCTAGCAGGAGAGTTCCCTCTGCTGAGTTAGGGTTCAGAGTAGCTTGTGATGAGTTATTTGAAATGCTGCAGATGTGTTAAGTGAGGTACACAGCTCATTGGGCAATAATAATATTTTCAAAAAATGACCCATGTAGCCCAGCAGCTGTATGACCCATCTCTAACACAGGCCACTACTAGGTATTTTCTGAGAAAGATACTGGTACCCCATAAGGACACAGTTATGGAACATTACATGTATCATAAGAAGAAAGGTTATGTGCTCTCTCCAGCTGATAATCAGCTTAGCTTCTAGTCCAGGGCATTTTATTTGTTTTTGAGATTATCCATAACTAGGTACAGTGACACTCAAATATATAACAAGGTTTTTGTATTTTAAAATGATTAAGAACCTTCTTGAATAAACTGTCCCTTGCCTTTGGCTCCGCCTATAAAAATATAATTATTATATGCTTGTTCTTATGTCTACACACAAAAAAATTTTCCCCATACCTTAAGGGCCACCTTTCCTGTAGAACGCCTTTTCCGATCAAATCTGGACACAGAGCCAGCCCTTTGAACTTTTCCACACATTGCATTTTCCTAGAGCAGTGTGTACTGGCAGTCATAGTATTCCCTATATCTTCTAGGACTCACTATTCAAGTACCTAGAACATACCAGGTAGTGGGATCCACCAAACAAAAGAACAGAAGTTGTAGATGTTTAAGAGTCCCCATCTTTCCTGACTATTCCATTAGTGAATTCTCCTTGAAGCTCTTACTGACATGTCATTGTGAGTTCACGGGTCATTTCTCAATACTTCTGGATCTCTGCTCAGTCGTCTCTTACCTTTTCCTTCATCTCCCTTGCCTTACCCAGTTTCACCTCCTCATCTTGATGCTTTTAATTGGCTGGCTAATTCACAAGAGTTTTCCCAAACCAAAGAGAAGACAGATAAAAGAATTTAGTCAGAGTATTTATGATTTTCAGATATAATGTCAGTCAAATAGAACATGATTTTAAATATCTTCTGGGCCCAAACCCTGAGCTGTGTATAGTGACCATTCAAAAGAGATTAGCTCTGCCCTTGGGTAATTTGAAAGTTAATTATTCTTAGAGGATCATTCATTCATTCAACACATGTTTGCTAAACCTCTTCTATGTCCCAGGCAGTTGAGATACATCAATGAACAAAACAGGCTGAGATTATGGAGTTCACAGTTTAGGGTAGTTTATAGTTCATGGAGTTTACAGTTTAGTGTAGAGGAGTAAGGAAATAGGTAAATAATAAGCATAATTAATAGATTCTGTAGTTGTGGTTATAAATAAGTACTGTGGAAGGAATTAGAAAGCAGAAGAAGGGAAATGGACTGGAGGGTATGGGGATTGGGAGGACAGGTTGCAGTATTAGATACTGCAGTCAGAGTAGGCCTGATTGAGGTGAGAGATGACAATGCCTTGAGGGAGATTAACTAGGGGAATATCTGAGAGAATAGCATTCCAGACAGTGGGAGAGCCACGATTTATCACTTAAAATATACAGGCACTTTTACATTTAGTAATCTAACGTAGATTGCTTTTCTTTCACATGTAGAAGCTCATTGTACCAACTGATCATCAATCTTGGCTTAAAGTGGCTTTCATTTGAGGCAGATTTTAGACAGAAGCCATTGTCTTTGTTTTACAAATTGGGAAAAGTAAGTCACAGGAAAGAAACAGGACTAACTAAGGGGTGGGAGAAGGATGAAGAGACATTGAGTAATGGGTACAAATATATGGTTTGATAGAAGAAATAAGATCTAGTGTTCAATAGATCAGTAGAGTGACTGTGGTTTACAGTCATCTATTGTACATTTCAAAACAGCTAGAGAGAATAACTTGAATGTTTTTAGCATACAGAAAGCCAGATATTTAAGTTGATGGATAGCCTAAGTAAACTGATTTGGTGTTTACAAATTATGCGAATGCATTAAATTATTACATGTACCCCAAAACTGTGTATACCTATTACACCTCAGTAAAAAAAATTAATAAGAAAAGAAACGTCTTTAGAGTCACAAAACTGAACATTACCCAGGGTACAGCGTTTGAGGTTAGTACTGCAGTAGTGTATTGTGCATAGATTGTCTTCATTGGTCCTTAGAGATTTTTTTTTATAAAGTAAATTGGTTTCAGGTATTTTCTTTGATATGATGTTGTCACCAATTTCCCTATGCAATCTAATAAACTTGTTTTAAAGTAAGTTAAATGAATTTCATTGAAGAGACGTAATATATTGCCTGGAGATCTTAAATACAAGTCTATATCACTTTTTAGTGGCCAGTACCACACTGTACTTTCTTTGAATGCCCTGCAAATTATTAGGGATGTTTTCATGCAGGTCAGAGTGCCCATCTGGAAAGGTTCTAGGGCCAATAATAGGAGTCTGCTTGTGATCATCACTGCTGCCCCCAGGGGGCATGAGGAGGCAGCCCTCCTTCCTGTATTTTCTAGTTGCCTTGGCCAGATTCTAGAGAGCAGCACATCTGCTTGGGCTCAACTGGGGGAGAGGCAGCAGAGATAGGACTTGCAAGTAGCAGGGCCAGCACCTAGGAGCAATTGAGAAAGTATGGAGTATAGTCCTTAAACGAGCTCAATCCACTTTCTCCCGGCCCTGGAAGATACGAATGCCAGCAGATACATTCACCTAATTTCCATCTATGGATACCTAGTGGAGTCTTAACATTAAAAGTTTATTAAAACATTTATGTAGTATTTCAAATTTCCAAATCCTTTTACAGTTGTTTATTGGCTACTTAATCTCTGCAGCTTCCCTGAGAAGCAACTTGGTACTTTCATCCCCATTTTAGAGATTAGACATAAAAGGATTAAGTGCCGTGAGTCAGGTCGCCAGTAACTTCACAGTATGCAAACCCGTCTTCAACTGTGACTCTATCAGCACAAATCACTTAACCAATCTGAGCCTTAGTTTTTCATAAATACATGGGATACTAATAACCTTTGTACTACCTATTACAAAAAATGGTTGTGAAAATAAAATGAGGCAAACTGAAAGTACTATAATGATAGTTATAATTAGGTAATGGATTAATGCAGAAGGACGCTGCAGCCTCATTATTTCATATTTAGGGAGTGCTACTTGTTTGGGGCCAGAGCAAAACAAAATGAAAAGAGAAAACCTATGGCTGACCGTCTAACAACGCTAATTCCTTCCTCCCCCTGTTTGACTTAGCTTAGGTTAGAGTAGGGAAGAGAAGGAAAACAAAGAATAGTAAACTAAATATTTAAAGATGGAGAAATGCTAGGAGGAGAAAAATGAAAGAGGTAAAAATGTGAGCCTTCAAGACTAGAATGACAATATTATAAACTGCTAATCTTGTCATAAGAATTATTGTATGAACTCAAGCAGTATTGTGGCACAGAGAGAGGGACTTAAAACGCGAGAGCAGAGAATTCTTTAGTAGCTGGATTCTGCTGTCCAAACCATTGGTCTGTGTCTCAGATCTGGTAATGTTCATATAGTCCTGCTCTCTTCCCACTCCTTCTTCCCCTTGCTCCCTCCTGCCACTGTCTGAGCCAAGCTTTAGAAAATGAGACCAGTAACAGTTATCAGTGTTCACACACTGGCTAGGCACTTCTAGGCACTTGATAATTACAATCGATGTTCCCTTCAGCCTTCTCTTCTCTGGTCTTAGGAATCCCAGACCAATTCTTTCTTTTAGTATTATCACTATGGAATGCCAGTGCCTCTTGTTGCCCAGAGAAAGCAAGGCCCCCTGATACAACCACAGGTACAATTAAGTTACTAAGACATTGGTGGTTATTTTCATTTTCTCCAGTTTTTTCCTTCATTCATTACTTTTTTTTTTTTTTAAGAAATGGCATATTAAGAGTAGAGTTAAAGAATCAAGGAAATATAAAAACTGGAGCAAGCAATGAGGCATAAATGCAAAGAAGAGGTTCTGGGAACAGATGAAAACTTAGCAATGTAAGGAACAGCATAAGAGGACAGTGAAGAAATAAATCATTACTAATCAGGTTAAGTTGGTTAATTAAAGTGGTGAGTAATTGTTATAAATACTAATACATAAATACGTATACATATATACACATACACATAGTATGTTTTGGGACAGTTATTGAGTGGCCATTTTATTCTAGGTTGAGTCCCTAGAAATTAAGGCAGAATCAAAGAATTCATGAACATGCATAAATGCTAAACTGTAAATGACTTTATGCTTAGGATTAAAGTTCTCTAGCTACTAGAACAGGAAGCAACCCGAAAAATTCAGCTTGCTGATGACTTGAACACTAAGTAGCCACTTTGCAGCCTCACTGTGCACATCCACAAATGCATTTATGAGGTATAGTTGACAAAAGGCAAGTATGTGATTTTTTTCCTCTGAGTGTACATTGATTCATAAACTGGTGAAACCTCCTCCCTTCATCTCCCCTAATAGCATGCATTCTCCTTTTTCCAAAGAGCCCTTTAGTGATTTGGAACAAGTTACTTAACCTCTCTGGCCTATTCTTTTCATCTGTAAAGTGGGTTTATTAATAAACCCTGCCTCATTATCTTTAATTATGTTGTTTGAATATAATTAACATAATATATAAAAATGCTTAGCACAGTGTCTGGCACATAATAACCATATTAGTGCTATTACTTACTAAATGCTTATATGCTAGGTCCTGTCCAAGATGAGGCACAAAGAAAATAAAGCATCATCAAGGAGCCTTCAAGATGCTCATCATCTTTTTAATTCCTGGAAGTTCCTAACTGAAAATGCCAGATATCATTCCTTTGAAGCAGACCCCAAGAAGGAAGCTCTCAGGCATCCATACTCATGCTGTGATTGTCTTTTCTCTTTTTCCCTGACCTCCATTCTTGTATCTGGCCCTCTGAAGGCAAATTCTTCCTCTCCTACCTTGAACAGGGAGGGCCCCTGTTTTGTAAGTTGGTGCCTCGGCCATTAGATCAGAAGCTCCCCAGTGGGGGAGTTTTTCTTACTCTGTTGGCAAGCACTTGGCGCATAGTGAGTCTTGCGCACAGTGAGTGCTCTGAAAGTACCTATTTTTTATACTAGCTCCTTTTTGTAGCTGAGGGACTGTATGTTGCAGAGGTAGTTAATACTCTCATTCTGTGCCACTGAGTTTAGAAGTCTGACTTGGATATCTGTGCTCTACCAACTCAGATATCTGGTTTCTTGACCCTCCTCTTTCAAGCAAAATGGAGAGAAAGTATCTAAGAGGGAGGGATTGTGAGGTTTAGGTACCAGAATTGCATAATGTTGTTTAATCTGCAACTCCTTCTGACCTGTGAATATTGGTATTATCAGGGCGGGTCTGCAATGGAAAAATAAGGCCTAATAGGGGGATTCTATGGAAAACATACAATGTAAACCTGTAATCCGCAAAATTGGTCCATAAAATAGGAGAGGGGAGAATATTTTGGTTCAGGCCATCTTCGAATCCACAAAATAGGGAGGGGAGAATACCTTGTTTCAGGCTACCTTCTTCTCTTAGTTTGGCTTCTACACTTTTTTTTTTTTTTTTTTTTTGAGACGTAGTCTCACTCCGTCACCCAGGCATGATCTCGCTGCAACCTCTGCCTCCCAGGTGCAAACAATTCTCCTGCCTTAGCCTCCGCAGTAGCTAGGATTACAGATATGTGCCACCACGCCCAGCTAATTTTTGTATTTTAGTAGAGATGGGGTTTCACCATGTTGGCCAGGATGATCCCAAACTCCTGACCTCAGGTGATGGTCTCCCTGATGCCAGTCCTGACTGCTAAATCTTCATCTCTCCCTCTCAAAGATCCTCCAACTATAACTCTTTTATGACACTTACTGCTTTCTACCTTGCATGTAGAACCATGTGTGCATATCCTGTCTTTGCTAGATTAGAAGGATGCGAAGTCACTGTCCTGCAATTTTTCACCCCTTTAATTATCAGGGTTCATGCTTTTATAAACTACACAGAACATACTAGTCTATGGAATCAGTTGCCTATATTCAGTTCCATGCTAGCTGAAGGTAACCTTTCAGTGCCTTAGTTTCCTCATTTGTGAAAAGTAGACAATAATAGAATCAGTAGAGATACTGTGAAGATTAAATAAGGAAATTAGATGGGCAATAACTGACATATATAGTTAGTACTTAATAAATATTAGCTGCTAGCTGCTGTTGCTGCTGATACTAATGCTGGTGAGTGAGGTAACAGTGTCCTTCAGGGCTTCTTCATAGTTTCTTCATAGAACCTCAAGTTTCTATGCTTGCTTCTCAGGTGATAACTTTCCCATAAAAAAGAGACTTCTTTCATCATGGGTATGAGTAGCTGTTACGATATTAGCTCATTAAAAGTGGGATCTATCCTTACTTAACTTTATATTCTGTGAAATATAAAGTGCTGTGAAAACAGATGTTAATGTCTTTTTTTTTTTAAGACAGTCTCGCTGTGTCATCCAGGCTGGAGAGCAGTGGCGCAATCTCGGCTCACTACAACCCCCGCCTCCTGGGTTCAAGCAATTCCCCTGCCTCAGCCTCCTGAGTAGCTGGGCGCACTCTACCATGCCCAGCTAATTTTTTTGTATTTTTAGTAGAGACAGTGTTTTACCATGTTGTCCAGGATGGTCTCAACCTCTTGACCTTGTGATCCACCCACCTCAGCCTCCCAAAGTGCTGGGATTATAGGCGTGAGCCACCGTGCCTGGCAATTAATGTCTTAAAATTTATTTTTCACATCTAAAAGCTAATACATGCTCATTAAATAAGTTTAGAAAATATATAAAATTCTGAAGGAAGAAAATTACCTATTGTCACACTAATCAGAGATAATAACTGTAACTATTTTGATGTGTCTCCTTTCCTCACTTAATACACACACACACACACACACACACACACACACACACACACTTTGCATAATTGAGCTCATACTATATATTCTTTAGTATGTGTACTATATACTGGCTATTTTAAGAACATTTCTTCATGTATTTTTAGAAACAATTAAAATTATCATTAATGCACTATAAATTACATTAGCATTCCCCTATTGTTGGATTTTACCAATTTTTAATTATTCTAAGTCTATAGTGGTCATATTGGTATATAAAGTTTTTTAGCATATGAGATGATTTAATACAAGCTCTCAGGAATGAAATTACTGTGTCAAGAATATCAATGACAGAATACAGGATGCTTATTTTATTTTAGTTTCAGCATCTATTTTCTTCCCTCTCTTGAAAATTGAATCAACATTTGATTAACACCAACCTTCCATCGATCTAATTTTCCAGTAGTCTTTAGCATTTATATATTCAAAAAATAAAAGTAAGGTTGAGGAAGTGTCTCTATAGAGGAATGGCCTGGCATGGGATGTGAGAGTCTGAGCAGGTTTAAGAGGATGTCAATGCATGAAGGGTGCCTTTACTGAGGCATAATTTACGTACATAGGAATTTATTCTTTGTAGTGTGGAACTCTGACAAGTGCATACATTCATGTAACCACCATCGTAAGCATGATATAAAACAGTTCCATCACCCTAAAAAAATTCTTTCATCCCCTTTATATTCAAAGCCTTCTTCCACTCCCAGCCTCTGGAAATCACTGATCTGTTTTCTGTCCCAATATTTGTGCCTTTTCTAGATTGTTATGTAAATGGAATCATACAATATTATTCTTTCTGGCTCCTTTCACTTTGCATAATGCATTTGAGATTCATCCATATTGTAGCATGTATCTGGAATTCATTCCTTTATATTGTTGAGTAGTATTCTATCCTACAGATAGACTTCTGTTCATTTATTCATTCACCAGTTAAAGGACATCTAGGTTGTTTGTAGTTTTTTGCAATTAATGAATAAAGCCATTTTAAGCATTCATATATAGGATTTTTCTGTGAACTGAAGTTTTCATTTAGCTTTCATAGTAACCTGTGAGTGAGATTGCTGGCTTATATGTTAAGCCTCAATGAGAAACTGCTGAGCTGTTTTCAAAAACAGATGTACAATTTTTAAAAATTTTTGAGCATTAGAGTTGCTCTAGGTGATATCTTACTGTGTGGCTTTAATTCACATTTCCCTGATGACCAATGACACTGTATGTCTTCTCATGTGCTTATTTGTCACCTGTATCTTCCTAGGGGAAGTATCTATCCAAATCTTTTTACTATTTTTAAAGTTGGGTTGGTTTTCTTGTTACTGACTTTTGAAGGTTCTTTTTATATCCTGGATACAAATCTTTTATCATATATGTGATCTGCAAATATTTTCTCCTGGTCTGTGGCTGTTTTTTCATTCTCTTTTGAAGTACAAAGGGTCTTAATTTTGATGCAGCCTAATTTTATGAATTTTTAAATTTTAGATTGTGTACTTTGAGTTGTATCTAAGAAATCTTTACCTAAACCAAGCTCATAAAGATTTTCTTCTAGAAGTTTTACAGATGTAGGTTTTACATTTAGGTATATGATTTATTTTTAATTTTTGTATATGGTACAATGGATAGATTGGAGTTGGATTTTTTGTTTTGTTTTGTTTTTTTATTTGCTTTGCTTTTTAAGTGTAGTGGACTGAGTGGTGGCCCCCAAAAAAGATGTGTTCACATCCTAATCCACAGATCCTGTGAATATTACTTCGCATGGCAAAACATATGATTAACTTAAGTATCTTGAGAGAAGGACTTTATCCTGTATTATCCAGTTGGGCCCCAAATACAATCATATATATCCTCACATGAGAGGAAGACTGATTTTTGAGACACACAGAAGGAAGGAGATAATGTAACCACAGCAGCAGAAATTGGGATGATGTGCCCATAAGCCAATGAGCCACCAGAAGTTGGAAGAGGCAAAGATCAGATTTTCCTCAACAGCCTTCAAAGGGAATGCAGCCCTTCCAACATCTTGATTTTGGACTTCTGGTCTCCAGAACAGGGAAGAAATACTTTTCTGTTGTTTTAAGCTACTCGGTTTATGATAATTTGGCACAGCAGTCACAAGAAATTTATAAAATGCCTATCTACTTCTTTCAGCACCATTTGTTGAGAAAACTCCCATTTCTCCATTGAATTGCCTTTCCACCTTTGTCAAAACTGGTGACCACATGTATGTGTTGGATCTACTTCTGGACTGTCTAGTCCAGTACATTGATCTATATGTCTTTCATTTTACTGGCATTACTTTGTTGTAATTACTGTAGCTTTAAAGTAACTTTTGAAAACAAGTAATGTGAATCCTCCAACTTGTTTTTCTTTTCAAAATTTCTTTTAATAATTTCTTTGATTTTCTATATAAATTTTAGAATCAGCATATCAATTTCCACCAAAAAAAATTCACTGAAATTTTAATTGGAATTATGTTGAATCTATAGATCAGTTTGGGAAATCTGACATCTTCATAATCTTGAGTCTTTCAATCCATGAATATGGTATATTTCTTCATTTGTTTAGGTCTTCTTTGATTACTGTCATCATTTTATAGCTTTCAGCATACAGATCTGGCATGGAAGTATTATGTTTTTTGGTGCTGTCGTAGATGGTGCTTTAAAAAAACCTAATTTTTAATTTATTGCTAAAATATAGTGTTAGAATAGATTTATTTCTATAATAACCCTGTATCCTGTTATCTTATTAAACTTATTAATATGAGTAGCTGTTAGGTAGATTTTGGAGGGGTTTTCTGCATAGCTGACCTTATCATGTATTAATAGTGCTATTTCTTCTTTTTCAATCTGTGAGCCTTTTAGTTCTTTTTTTTTTTTTTTTTTTTTGCAAGATGGCATTGCCTCCACCACTGTATTGAAAAGAACTGGTAAAAGTGGATGTTCTTTTCATTACTTATTGATTTATTTATTTAGCTTTAAATTCTGGGATACATGTGCAGAACATGCAGGTTTGTTACATAGGTATACATGTGCCATGGTAGTTTGCTGTACCTATCAACTCATCACCTAGGTTTTAAACCCCACATGCATTAGCTGTTTTTCCTGATGCTCTCCCTGCCCTCATGCCCTCACCCCAACAGACCCTGATGTGTGTTGTTCCCCTCCTTGTGTCCAATGTCTTCTCATTGTTCAGCTCCCACTTATGAATGAGAACATGTGGTATTTGGTTTTCTGTTCCTGTGTTTGCTGAGAATGATGGCTTCCAGCTTCACCCATGTTCCAGCAAAGGACATGATCTCATTCCTTTTTATGACTACATACTATTCCATGGTGTTTATATACCACATTTTCTTTATCCAGTCTATCACTGATGGGCATTTGGGTTGGTTCTATGTCTTTGCTATTGTGAATAGTGCTGCAGTAAACATACATGTGCATGTGTCTTTATAAAAGAATGATTTATAATCCTTTGGGTATATACTCAGTAATGGGATTGCTGGGTCAAATGGTATTTCTGGTTCTAGATCCTTGAGGAATCGCCACACTGTCTTCCACAGTGGTTGAACTAATTTATACTCCTACCAACAGTGTAAAACCATTCCTACTTCTCCACATCCTCTCCAGCATCTGTTGTTTCTTGACTTTTTAATAATTGCCATGCTGACTGGCGTGAGGTGGTATCTTATTATGGTTTTGATTTGCATTTCTCTAATGACCAGTGATGTTGAACTTTTCTTCATATGTTTGTTGGTTGCATAAATGTCTTCTTTTGAGAAGTGTCTGTTCATGTCCTTTGCCCAAAACGTAGAGATTCTTGTTTTAAGTCTTCCCTTTGTGCTTCATCTCACAGTGTCTTTACCCCAGAAGTTAGGTTTTGACATTGATTATTAATTGCTTGCTAGTTTAATTTTGAGGGGTAGAAGTGTTCATATTTTCTGTTCTTGGTGATCCTTTTCCTACCTCAGCAATAGGGACGTCTAAGGATCTGGACCCAGTTCATTTTTCTGTCTTTCTCCCATAGATGCAAGGGTTTGTTTAGTTTTGTTTTGTTGTTTTTTATTCCATTCACCACAGCTGCACAGGGTCTTCCCTTGTGCCCTGAAGGCAATAGGGTTTGCTGCCCTTTCTTTCCTTTTTTCTTCCAGAAGGAGGCCTTTTCTGGTTTCCTGCCCTGCTTCCAATCTCTTATGAACAATGAAATCTATGAGGAAGTCTCCTAATGGGTATAAGTTTCTCATGTATATTGATTCCAAAGCTTCTGTACTCACACTTACAGTAGCCCACACTCAGCTTTTAGCAATTTGTTAACAATTTCAGCTGGCTTCTTTCAGCTGACTTCTTTCAGCTTGCTTTGCACCCAGCATGTGTCCCAGGTAAGCAAAGGCTCATGTCCCCTGTCTATTTGAAGATGTCTGTCTTTCTTTAGACTTCAATCTAGTTGGTTCTGCAACCAACTTCCTATGAAGTTTTTACTCTGATTTCGTTGGTCATTTGAGGATAGTGATAGTAACAATTTTTTTCTTGGAAGCTAGGTTTAGGTAATAAGCATTATGCGAAGTAAGGGAGTGAGATAGTTTGGGGAGATAATGTGAAGGAGAAGATGCATCTGCTTTGGCCTTTTGGTTTACTGGGTGATGTAGAATGATAAATTAAAGAGATGTAATGAAACTTGTGCCTAGTCCAGGACAATTCCAAAATGAAACATGATTTCTCCTCCCTAACATTTCTACCTCAAGGGAGAACCATGAAACAATAAGACAACTAATTTGGATATCCATCCCTTCTTTTGGTGTTCAGCCTGCCAAGAGAAGTGTTCCCAAGGCCCTCTCTCACCATTCAGCAAGAGGAGAGATGTGATGTCCCCATGAGTAGCTCTTGCTCCCCATTTTCAGTACAAGCCAGACTCTTATGATTAATGAGAGAGGGCATTCACTTGTGCTTTTGAAAGATGGATCATTGTGAAAAAGCCCAACCCTGTTTGCTGCATTTCCTCCCTAAAAGCAGTCAGTCTTGACAGAAGCTATGCGACTCATCCTGTCTCCCATTAACAATGACCTCAACTGTTTGTTTTAAAGAGTTCACAACCCCAAAGCAAAATTTTTGCATACAAAAACATAGCATCAACCTTTTGGAAAAGCTTCCCTTGAGTTCTCAGCTTTTGTTTCTGTTCATAAAATCAAATCTTTGTACAGTAAGTGGGAGTTTCCCATCAATGGCATTGATATGGTCTTAAAGAAAGATGCCTACAAGTGGCCCTCTCCTCACATACCTGATTCATTCTAACTGCAGATCAGCTGATAAGTGCAAAGTATGGGCAGCCCAACGAAAATAGAAGAAATGATTCCTCGAAAACATGGTAGATTGGCTGGGAAATCCTAGCCAGAAGAGACACTGAAAAGGGGCTTGGATTACCACAGTCATGTGTGGTAACAGGTAATCTTAAGGGAGGATACTTAGCACATCCTGTGCTCCAGGCCTCAGTCACAATTTTCAGTAATATCACATGACAATATGAAAGAAATGATGTATTCTTGACGCTAGTATTCCACAGTAGGAATGGGCTTTATGGGGTGGTGGGCAGAACAGCATCAGTGGAGCACCTTCTTAAACAAGAACAGAGTTTCTGTTCCAAGAGCTACCAGCCTACAGAGGAAAAACCAGTCTTCCCTTGTTTTAGTCCATTTGTGCTGCTATAACAAAATACCATAAACTGGGTAGCCTATAAACAACAGAAATTTACTTCTCACAATTGTGAGAAGTCCAAGATCAAGGCAGATTCGGTGTCTGGTGAGGGTACACTTTCTGGTTCATGGAGCCTTCTTGCTGTGTCCTAACATGAAGGAAGGGGTAAGGGGTTTCTCTCAGGTCTCTTTTATGGGGTCACTAATTCTATTGATGAAGGTTCTGCCCCATGACCTAATCACCTCGAAAGGCCCCACATCCTAATACTATCACCTTGGAGCTAGGATTTCATCGTATGAATTTTGGGGAGATGTACTCATTTAGATCATAGCACACCTGGAAGTCTCCCTATCAGGAAGTTCCATCCTGAAGTTCTAACAAGAGTCACTATAGAGATTCTAAGGCAATTCATTCCTCCATTTTCTCCATGTCTAGTGGACTGTTATATCCAGAAAGGTGAAGTTGATACCCACAAATTGCCTCTGCCTAAGTTTACAAAACAGATGGCTGTCTAACCTGTTCCTAGAATTTCTCTAGGAGGAATATTTCAACCTGTCTGATTACTTATTACTGCATTAACAAGATAACCCCAAACTTAGTGATTTTAAGTAACAACCATTTTATTTGTTCATAATCCTGCGGATCAGGAATTTGGCCAGGGCTCAGCTGGGCAGTTTTATGTGGTATTAGCTAGCATCTCTCATGAGCTTGCAATCAGATGGTTGCTGGGGTTGAAATACCAGGATGGCTTCACTCACAAGTCTGGTACCTTGGCAGGGTTGGCTGGGAGGCCGGGACCCCTCTTTACCTCTCCATATGGCTAGCTCAGCCTTCTTTATTTGGCAACTGGATTTCGAGAGTGAGTATTCCAAATGGTGAGGCAGAAGCTAGTATCTGTTAAGGCCCAGCCTCAGAAGGGATATAGCATCACTTTTACCATATTCTCTTGAGGAAAACAAGTCCTAAAGCTAGACCATACTCAGAGAGAAGGTAATAGGCTCTATCTCTTGATGGGAAAGTGACAATGTTATTTTGCAAAGCAGCACATGGGATGGGAGTTATTGTTGCAGGCATCTTTGGAAACACACTCTACTATACCACCTAAGGTTCCCTTCCAGTGCCTCTTAAACTGCTATAGTAATAAGTGTTTTGTATTTAACCTAAGCATCATGTTAAATACAAAAGACCAATTGATATTCAAGTCTTTTTGCTCACTTTATAGTGGAGCTAGAGAACATAAATGTCACTATCTGTACATTCCTGAAAGGCTGATTATTACTGGCTTGAGCTCTGCTTCTCTTACATAAGATTAGAAGTTGTGAGGAAGAAACTGAAAGCAGACAAGATGCAAATTCTTGGTCCATTTTTCCCATTATTATCTAAGTCAAATGCATTTTTATTAAGTTAAAGGTGTTTTATTATGCACTCAGGGATTTTCAGTTCAGTTAATATGCTTGATACGACATTTAATTTTTTTACTGCTTTGTTCTTTTATCCCGTCTTAGTACCAGCACCTCCAAGTCCTCTTTTATAGGGCTGTTATTTTCTAGGGCTATTCTGTTCCTATGTGTGTTGAAAACTCAGATTTATCTCTATGATACGTTAGTAATTAACGCAAATCTCTACAAGTCATAAAACAGCCTGCCCTGCCCCAAGAAACTAGAGTTGTGGAGTGGACTAAGAGCTGAATCAGGCTGTTGGTCGCTGGTGGACACCATTACACCCTTTGAAAACACTGTTTTTGCTCCTTACATGTAGACATCCCCCAAGGGCAAAATACTACCTTCCTACTGAGAGGGGCACCAACTAGGCCTAGGGCAGACCCTGTCAACCACCTTTGAAAGAGCACTCATTTTGATACACCATTCTTGGGCCAAAGGGAGAAATGCCCTCTGCATATTCCAAAGCAATGGAGCCTCTTTTTTTCTTTTTTTTTTTTTTTCCACTTCAGCACACTTGAGGGATTCCACACACTCCCATCTGTGTTAGAGGCTCATGGCTCATGGCTCATTAGAGCAGTGAGTTTTGGGGAGAGCTATGTGGTTTGGAAAAAGTCCACCGTTGAGAATCACTGGGATAAACTTTAAGCAGCGTAAAATGACTGGGTGACAGAAAAAGTCAAACCAAAGCAACAGGTAAAGCGAATTGATATACAACCTCCTAAATCCTTCATACAGTTTCTAAGACTGACAAAAACAAATATACTTTATCCAAAATCACATTTATTTCATAGCAATTTAGATTATGGTACCTGACCATATATCAGATTTACAATGGGAAGTAGGGAGATGTACGTTAAAAATCATTCAGAACTATGCACATCACCTTCTAGTAACTTCATCATGCATGTGAAATCTCTGTGAAACCCAGCCTGTGGTGGGTGTGGTATAATTTTCCATCTTAAGCAAGGACAAAGTTTTTGTTTCTGTTATGGCTTCGTGTTGTCTTGGGTACATGGGTGAGTAAAGGTGCATGTGCAGAAAAAACAGGGCCCAGCCTTAGTCCTGACCTTATACGAGACTTCTCCAAAGGCCTTCCTTTGCCTGACAGTACAGCTCCAGCAGAAGAAGAGGGCCCATTTTCTCACCTCAGTCTCTCATTGGAGATTACAGAGCATTTATTAATAGCAATTAAGTTCCAGAACCAGAAAAGGGCCCTTGGAAATCAGTTAGTCCAAAAACCTCATTTTATTGGAGAAATTGGGCTCAGAAATATTATGACTTTCTAGGATCACCTGTCAGTACATCTGTAACTGAGTCTCTGCAAGGTGACATGGAAACTGGTCCACTGAGAAATGAGTCTTAGAGGTTGCAGGTGCCCAGGCAGTTAGTGAAGATAGGATGTATTTCAGATTGAGAGGGAAGAGGGTAAAATTGCTAATACTTTCCTGAATCAACCCTGGCTAGAGAAAGCTGTGGCTGCCTGGAGGAAACAGGAGGTGGTGTTTCATCTTCTATAGATAACATTTAACTCAGACTAATCAGCACCCTCAAATAAGTGCCAAGCAAAAACATTTTGAAGAAATGCCTTTGTAAACAAGGGTTGTTCTCTTGTAATCCAGCCATAATATCCAAGATTCCACAGCCAACTGCCCTTTTGGGATATATGTGTGCTTTGCTGAGGAAACAAGGACAGAGATTTCAATATTTCCACCTCACCACTGAAGACCTGTATTCCCACCTTGCTGCTTCCCACCACCCACCAAAGAAAAAATAAAATAAATAAAATAAAAAAAGAAATGCAAACCAAGCTTCCATGGGCACTGTGCCCAGAGAAGTAGACACACTGACTTGTAAGATGAGGCACAGCCCCCTTTGGGATAGCTGCCAGAAAACTGTACAACCCTCTGGAAATTATAATGATGCAGGTGCCCTTTGGGGAAGGTAGGTATCCTGGAAAACACCTGGTCCCTTAGCTTTCAAATAGATGGCAGGTCAAGAGAGGGGGCAGTTCATTATATTTTTTGAGTGTCTATTGTGTCCAGTACTGTGCTAGGAAATGGGTATCCAGTAATCCAGTATGAACAAAATATTATCGTCTGCTCTCTTCCTTCTAAACTTTCTGTGGTCATCCCTACCATACTTCACATTGGCATGTTCATTTTATTTAGCATTAATGGAAAGTTAACAATATGTCATCCAAAAAATGCATTTTGATTCACTTACATATGCGGATCTGGCTTCTTAAATAATTGTAAACTCCTTGAGGGAAGAAGTTATATTTTCTCCTTTCTTAGTAGTCTTCATAGCATTTCACATGATGGTACATCAGAGAAAATACTCAATAAAGGTTTACTGAGTAGATGCCTAAAAAAATAATATTTGGAGACAAACCAGGGAAGAGTAGGGAGGAGGCTGAGAGCAAGCAAAGGTTTAGGACCCAAAAGATCAGCACTCCCTACACATGGCAGCTGTAGATACCCACCAAAAGAAAGTCGTAGTATTTGTAATTCTTTAAAAAAAAATATGCCTACATAATCCATGTGTAGCAGCATCATTAGATGCATCATCTTTGAATGTGAAAAGCAACAACATAAAAACATTATCACTAAGGACCAAATTTAAATACCAGTAATTTTAAGAAAGAGAGGAGTCTGCCTTGATGATGGTCCTTGGTAAGTGAGAGTGTATTCAGATGTGCACAGTTGTATTTTCAGCACCCAAGGCTTGATTTTGACACTCTCAGGATAAGTTACACTAATTCTCTGATGTAGCCATAAGCCTTTACTTAAGGAAAAAATGCTATAATGATCAAAAATGTAACAAGAGCCCAGTTTTTAAAGGAGCCACTTTTTTTCTGCTGTAAGCATAGGTCTGCATTGGGCCCTTGGCTGAAACACATCTAGTTTCTAATAGAATAGGATACTCACACTTCCTACTAGGAGGGGAGGTGCTAAGATAAAGAATTTTAGGGAAGTCTGAGCTTTGCTTCTTTAGAAACCTGAAAAAAAATTTTTTTTTTAGAGACAAGGTCTGGATCTGTTGTCCAGGCTGGAGTGCAGTGGCACAATCTTGGCTCACTGCACCCTCTGCTTCCTGGGCTCAAGCCATCCTCCCACCTCACCCTCAGAGACCTGAAAATTGAAGAAAGAAGATTTTATTGTAGCAGAATAGAAACAGCTAAGGAACTTTGACTTGTTCAGTCCTGGTAAATGCTCACAGTTAATGAAGGGAGAGACAACTAAGTAAGATTAAATATTTCAAGCTACTTCTGGTAACAAGATTGTATCTGTAACTCCTTGCCTATGTATTTATTTTATATAAGAGTTTCTAGAAAGTAGAGATAAACAGCTGTATTGGTTAAAATCCATAGAAAAGGAGTTTCTTTTTTTTTTTCTTTCTTAAATAGGGGGATTGATAAAAAATTTTTTCCCCTTTATTTATTTTATTGCATTTTAGGTTTTGGGGTACATGTGAAGAACATGCAAGATTGTTGCATAGGTACACATGTGGCAGTGTGATTTGCTGCCTTCCTCCCCATCACCTACATCTGGCATCTCTCCCCTTGCTATCTCTCCCCAGCTCCCCACCCCCCACCATCCCTCCCCTATTTCCCCCCAACTGACCCCAGTGTGTAGTGCTCCCCTCCCTGTGTCTATGTGTTCTCATTGTTCAACACCCACCTATGAGTGAGAACATGCGGTGTTTGATCTTCTGCTCTTTTGTCAGTTTGCTGAGAATGATGGTTTCCAGGTTCATCCATGTCCCTACAAAGGACACAAACTCGTCATTTTTGATGGCTGCATAATATTCCATGGTGTATATGTGCCACATTTTCCCTATCCAGTCTATCGTCGATGGGCATTTGGGTTGGTTCCAGGTCTTTGCTATTGTAAACAGTGCTGCAGTGAACATTCGTGTGCACGTGTCCTTATAGTAGAACGATTTGTAATCCTTTGGATATATACCCAGTAATGGGATTGCTGGGTCAAATGGAATTTCTATTTCTAGGTCCTTGAGGAATCGCCACACTGTCTTCCACAATGGTTGAACTAATTTACACTCCCACTAACAGTGCAAAAGTGTTCCTATTTCTCCACATCCTCTCCAGCGTCTGTTGTCTCCAGATTTTTTAATGATCGCCATTCTAACTGGCGTGAGATAGTATCTCAATGTAGTTTTGATTTGCATTTCTCTGATGACCAGTGATGATGAGCATTTTTTCATATGTTTGTTGGCCTCATGTATGTTTTCTTTTGTAAAGTGTCTGTTCATATCCTTTGCCCACTTTTGAATGGGCTTATTAGTTTTTTTCTTGTAAATCTGCTTTAGTTCTTTGTAAATTCTGGATATCAGCCCTTTGTCAGATGGGTAAACTGCAAAGATTTTTTCCCAGTCTGTTGGTTGCCGATTTGCTCCACTGACTGTTTCTTTTGCTGTGCAGAAGCTGTGGAGTTTGATTAGGTCCCATTTGTCTATTTTGGCTTTTGTTGTCAATGCTTTTGGTGTTTTGGTCATGAAGTCCTTCCCTACGCCTATGTCCTGAATGGTTTTGCCTAGATTTTCTTCTACGGTTTTTATACGGTTAGGTCTTATGTTTAAGTCTTTAATCCATCTGGAGTTAATTTTAGTGTAAGGTGTCAGGAAGGGGTCCAGTTTCTGCTTTCTGCACATGGCCAGCCAGCTTTCCCAACACAATTTATTGAACAGGGACTCCTTTCCCCATTGCTTGTTTTTGTCTGGTTTGTCAAAGATCAGATGGTTGTAGATATGTTGTGTTGCCTCTGAGACCTCTGTTCTGTTCCATTGGTGTATATCTCTGTTTTGGTACCAGTACCATGCTGTTTTGATTACTGTAGCCTTGTAGTATAGTTTGAAGTCCGGTAGTGTGATGCCTCCCGCTTTGTTCTTTTTGCTTAGAATTGACTTGGCTATGCGGGCTCTCTTTTGGTTCCATACGAAGTTTAAGGTGATTTTTTCCAGTTCTGTGAAGAAGGTCATTGGTAGCTTGATGGGGATAGCATTGAATCTGTAAATTACTTTGGGCAGTATGGCCATTTTCATGATATTGATTCTTCCTAACCATGAACATGGAATGTTTCTCCATCTGTTTGTGTCCTCTCTTATTTCTTTGAGCAGTGGCTTGTAGTTCTCCTTGAAGAGGTTCTTTACGTTCCTTGTTAGTTGTATTCCTAGATATTTTATTCTCTTTGTGGCAATTGTGAATGGAAGTTTGTTCTTGATTTGGCTCTCTTTAAATCTGTTATTGGTGTATAGGAATGCATGTGATTTTTGCATATTGATTTTGTATCCTGAGACTTTGCTGAAGTTGCTTATCAGTTTCAGGAGATTTGGGGCTGAGACGATGGGGTTTTCTAGATATACAATCATGTCGTCTGCAAATAGAGACAATTTGACTTCCTCCTTTCCTATTTGAATGCCCTTTATTTCTTTTTCTTGCCTGATTGCTCTGGCTAGAAAAGGAGTTTCTTAATGCTTAGTGACACTGGAAGATTTCTAGTAAGAGAATACAAGAGAGCTCTTCAGATCTGGTGTTTGTGAGGTAAAAGGAGCAGGCACCCTGAGTTTGATTCTGAGGCGGATGGCTGGATCTCAGGATCTAGAAAAGAGTTAAGATGAGACCTGAATTTAAAACAGAGCCACCATTCAATCCAGAAATCCCTTTACTGGGTATACACCTGAAGGAAAATAAATCATTCTACCAAAAAGGCACATGCATTTGTATGTTCATTGCCATGTTATTCACAACAGCAAAGACATGGAATTATCCTAGGTGCCCATCGGTAGTGGATTGGATAAAGAAAATGTGGTACATATACACCATGGAATATTATGCATCCATAAAAGAATTAAATTATGTCCTTTGCGACAACATGGATGCAGCTAGAGGTCATATCCTAAGCAAATTAATCCAGGAACAGAAAACCAAACACTGTATATTCTCAGTTATAAGTGGGAACTAAACATTGCGCTCTCATAGACATAAGCATGGGAACAACAGACACTGCAGACTATTAGATAGAGAAGAGAGGGAGGGGAACATGGGTGGAAAAACTGCTTATTGGGTACTGTGCTCACTACTTGGGTGATGGAATCTGTACCCCAAACCTCAGCATCATGTAATATATCCACATAACAAACCTGCACATATACCCCCTGTATCTAAAATAAAAATTGAAATTTTTTTGAAAAGATGAGACCTGACATCCCTTTAGTTGTTTTGTAATCTATCACTCACTTGTGCCAGTTGGAGAGTATAAATTTGCATAGTCAATAAGTTTGAACCAAGAAATGAGAATATATTTGAAAACATTTTGTGAACTATAAAGTACTTTCTAAGTGCAAGTTAGCACTCTCCTTCCAAGGTGTTCCAGGGATTTTCAACTTGTTCTCATTATTTTCATTACATTTATATGATTTAGGAATAGGGCAAGGAAGCATGGTATTTTATGGTAGAAAGGGATCATTGAGACCATAAACCTAAAGCTTTTTGTTTAGTGAGATAGTCCCTCTTGTATTTCTGACAAATGTTCATCAAAACATCTAATACTTCCATTCAAAAACACTCTGATACCTGCTAATGGGAAGGTAAATTGATACACTATTCGGAAAGCAGTTTATTGATGGCTATCAAAAGCTTTGACCTAGAATTCTGCTTCTGATGATGATTTACCATCATCATCATCAATTATCACTATGGTTGCTAACATTTGTTCAGCATTTGCTCTGTAAAAGGCACTGTCCTGAGTGCTTTGTGTGAATTAACTTTTTCAATATGCATGCCTACCTAATTATATATATACTACTATCTTCACTATATAAATGATGAGACTAGATTATAGAGGTTAGATAACTTGCCCAAGGTCACAAAGCTGATGAGTAGCTATCTAGATCCAGAGTTGACACTTTCAACCACTGTGCTGTATTGTAGCTCACACTATTCCCTAAGCAAACACTTGAAGAAATGTACAAAGATGTATATTCAAGTATTTTCATCAAGACATTGGTAATATAGAAAAAAATTGGAGAAAAAAGGCTCAAAATGCTCATCAATAAAGGGATTTGTTCAACTTAGTATGGTATATAGCTATTAAAAATAGATTCTGTGAAGTATAAAAATGGTTACATCTATCTATGTGTATTTACATGTGAAAGATGTCTATTCTGTATTAGCGGGAAAAATCTGCTCTTGACAGTATCTATAATTTGCTCTATTTTTGGTTAGAAAAAGAATCTTAAAGGCTAGATACCAAATTGTTGACAGTCATTATCCCTATGGAATGAGATTATGGATGATGGTTTCCTATTATGCTTTTCTGAATTAAATACGTTTTTTCTGAATTTTTTTGCAAAAAACATATATTGTTTTTATAAAGAAATGCACAATAAAACTACATTATCTTGGGGAAAATACAAAAGAAATAGAACTTATTCTACTTTCACACATATATCTCATTCTGTTCCAGCACATTCCACTAATGAACAACTCTCTTTATTGTAAAGTGTATCCTTATTTAATATATCAAGAGCTTTTTGTTAGTCTCTGTGGAGTTTAGTCACAGTATGTTGAGGTGCCACCATGTATCCCTTGCTTAAAGAGTTAATGTTGTATTCTGGGAAATATGAGCATAAAACACTTGGGCTTCTCTCTGTATCAACATCTGGTTTACTGACATAATCAACGGTTCAACTGTGAGGCACAAACAATTGGAAGAATAGAAAAATACATGGTACAGTGCTTCCTGTGTACCATGAACAATAGGTCCAAATGGAGTTCAGAGACGGGATAAATCTAAGGAACTGATAGTAGTATTCAAGAAGGTTTCCTACAGGAGATGAGTACTTAAGCAGGGTCTTGAAGAATGGTAGGGAAAGGAGAAGGCTATTTTATTCAATCTGACTGGCATGAACCTTGGTAGATTTCCTTAATTCTGTTTCTAAGACTCTACTCTCATATTTAAAGACGCATTGAGTCAGATAGACCTAGTTTCAGATTCTAACTTCCTACTTGCAGTGTGATTCTGAGGAGTTGCTTAAATTGTCCTGTGGCTCAATTACCTTATGTAAAATAGACATGAGAAATAGTATCTTCTTCTTAGAATCACACTAATTGAGGCTGTACCAATAATGCATTTAATATGTACCTGGCCCATGTGGCTCCCAGTGAAAGTATATTTTAATATCCTTTTCCCCTGTGTTTCTACCAGTAGTCTTGTCTCACACAGAACTCACACTGAGAGGCAGGAATCCATTCTCTTTCTTCTCCAAGTCCAGGCCAGAGTTTTGAACACAGGTTGCCCCTGGGGACCACCAGAGATTGACTTCAGAACTCCCATGCAAAGCTTCAGTATCCCCAGTATTGCCCTAACGCTGGCCATTTCACTTCCTGGCTCATCTCTGTGTCAGAGGCAATGCCTGAGAATTTCCACAGGCCTGTTTTTTGACTCCTGGCTGATTCTTACAAGCAGCAAGAGATCTTGCCGAGAGTCAGAGCTAAGCTAAGCCATCAGCTGCCTTCCTCATGTGGATGGACCCTGGACTTCACTGCTTTTATGGGCAAGGCCTTGCCAACTATAGAAACAATGAGCCTCTTTAGCACCCCTGTCACTGCCATAGGGTAACCAGAGACAGAACGACTCCTTTCCAAAGGTGGCTTTCCTGGCCAGCGCCTATCACCTCAGTCTGGGCTTCCTGACCACTTTTTACAATTCTTTTGGATCAAATAGAGCACTCCCTGGCCTTTTCTGGTTATAGAGGTCTCATTGTTTCATGGTCACACAGGCCTTTTGCAGGAGTATCTTGGCTTTGGAATCCTAGAGGGTTTAACAAATTTCACTTCAGTGGAATATCCATTTTTTTTCTACTTTAAGCATAAAATAGTGAATCATAGAAATAAATGTTCTTAGGTCATCTGGTCAGTCTCCTGGGTACAGCTACAGGGTGTTTCCTTTAGAACAGGGTCTAGTCTTTATCCAGTCTGTGTTTAAATGTCCCAGATGTTTGGGCTTCCTCATCTCTCATAGCAGCTCAAAGAACAAAACGAACAGTGTTTGCTCGCAGCCTTCTTTCCCCTGCCTGCTGCCCCGTCAGTTGCCCCATGCCCTCTCTCTTCCGCTCTCTTTCTCTGGCAAAAGTATTACTTCAAGGGATACCCTTCAAGAGAAGCCAGGAGCAAGGACCAGAGCGGGTTTGTGTTTCACCTGTGGACTTTCAGACTGTCTGGAGATGGAACCAGGAGCACCTCAGCTATTCTGTTGAGTTTCAGGCTTTTGCAGTCTTCTAGAGCTTTTGTTTCTCTTACATGGCCAAATTTCTTTCCCCTTCTTCCTGGGACACCTATGCAATGTTTTCTCTTTTGTTCAGAGCTGTGAAAAGGAACTGTTTGTTTGACTGTGTGTTTCCCTTTTTTAAACTCCCCCCACCCCAAACCCACTGCTCTCTTCCTCTCCCAAAGAAGAAAGAGGAAAGCAAGGCACAATAATACTTCTGTAAATTTATGGCCACTCTGTAATGTTTAATCACAGCTACGTGACTGGGGGCTTCAGAGCAGGCGTACAAGTTCAGCGCAAGGTGAATCTTGTCTGAGATAATCTGAAAGTTCATTCAGAGGTGAGGGCAGCAGCCTCTTGCAGACAGCTGAGGTTAACAGGAGGTCACCTGCTTTTTTTTTTTTTTTCTGGTCTTCTCCCCTTTAATGTGTAAACAAAGAGAAAATGTAACTTCCAATGAACTTGGCATATGTTGTGCTCACGCTAATCTTGGCCTGGCCAACTGTAAACAGTCCAATATCCTGTGGCTGAGCCTTTCCACCCATTCTCTGCCTTTCGGAGAACGTGAAGAAACATTAACAGAAGGCAGAGACTAGAACCTTCTGGAGCCAGACCCTGAAACCCCAGAGAACCTCAAGGAGCCAGGGGGCGGGGAGCTCAGAAAGCAGTGTATGCTGTGCTACATTCAGGCCTTGCCAGAACTGTGGCCTCCTACCATACCTTCTCACAATCATCAGTCAGCACACATTTTTTGAGATCCTTCTCTACTCCACCACCCAGTGCTAAACACTAAGAAGACAAAAATGGACAAGCCCATAAGCTGCTAACAGGCTGAAAGGCGAGAGTATCTGTTATCTGACTATAGAGATAGAAGGAAGACAGACAGGGACTTTGCTGGTATCCAAAGAAAGCAGAAGACAGCGTCAAGATAGAACTCCATTGGAAGTTCCTTCCAACTGTAGGGCTGTGCTGTGGTTTCCTTCCAGCCCATTTGCAGAAAGTCCTCCAGGCCAGAGAATCCCAGAAGCTTAGAGAGGCAGTGTATAATGCATTGAAGGCCCACAGCCTGAGCATCAACAACTTACAGAAGATCAGTGGCCACTTGATGATTTCTTACCAACTCTAATTTACCATAATCCCAATTCCTTGGCAGTCCAGAGCCTCCGGGCCAGTACAGACATGCATGGGGAACATACCTCTGTTGCACCTCAGCAGCCTTCTTGGGAATGTGGGAATAAAATTAGTTCTCCAACATTGGGAGCAGGAATAATTGCTTAGTGAATTATTGGTGGCAAGTATTAAATCTCAAACTAGCT
Source organism: Cebus imitator (assembly GCF_001604975.1). Lineage (NCBI taxonomy): Eukaryota > Metazoa > Chordata > Mammalia > Primates > Cebidae > Cebus > Cebus imitator. Next base: position 1,614,167 of record NW_016107338.1, read on the forward strand.
TCTAGAACCCCTTATCCATTTGAGGATTATTCAGGAATATAGACTTTTTACTCTTTTAGGCAATATAGGGCCATTTTAATTGTATGAGTCGACAGTGGAAGTCCAATGGTATTGAGCAGCCAGGAAAATGCAGGCTTTAGCTGTGAAATTCCCTTTGTACTGTGCTTGGTACCACTCTGTGACCAGCAAATAGAAATCTCCTTGCCTCTACTCCATGCTAAGTATATCACACATACTATGGGCCGAGATGTTTGTCAGGTAGAAGCACAGAAAAAGATCCTTGCCCTTAAAGAGCGTATAATCTCCCTGGAAAGGCAAGACAAAAGAAATAATTCATAATTTAAGATAGGCTATGATACTACCAATTGAAATATTGTACCTGGGACCGATTGAAAAGACCTTCTTCAGGATCTCTTAGAATGGGAAGGATTTAGATAGGACAAAGAGAAAAGAAGAGGCATTGTACGTCGGAGGACAGCAAGGGTGAAGGAGTGAAGGCAGGAATAAGTTTGCCATTTTCACTGTCCTTATCATCATCATCACCAGTATTTGCTGAACATTTGTGCCGGGTACTATGCTGAATACTCTACCAAGGCAAATATTATTTTCATGTTAAAGAGAGGTTAGTAACTTGCCCACAGGCACATAAGTGAGAAATGATGAACGTCGTAAACTGGCCGGCTCCTAGGTAGAATGATTGGATTTGCCTCACCACCACTCTTCAGTGTGACTCTCAGGGTTCCCACACTCCCTACCCTCTGCCCCCGGCTCAGTGCTGTAAAATGTTTGTGAAATCCATAAAGGGGACAGGAGGTGGGAAAGTTTAGGGAAAATTTAGCTGCTAAAGACATCTTCAAGTCAGGAATGTGACTTGTCACCAGATGAGAAGGACTAGTCAAGGAGACTGGCTAAAACAAGATGATGGTGATTTTTCAATGTCACCTTGGTATCTACTTTTGAATGATTTTCTTGTAGACATGGGAGAGATCTCAGGTAAAAGGATAGACTGTTTCTCCCACAGCTTGCTCCTGGTATTTAAGCTGTGGGTGGTCCCCTCTGAATAATTACTGCTTATGATCTGGCCCTTGATAAGGTCATAGAAGGAACTCTGCTTCCACGGTACAAGTAACATGGATAAATGTTAATCTGGAGAATGTCTGTCTGTCCTGGCCTCACACAGAATATGGACATGATGGTTCTGGGATGGGGAGAAGGGAATTGTAACTCAGATGAAAGCCAGGGGCTCCTGTCCGTGTTCTATTGAAGCAAAAGTCAGAACAATTCCTGTTGTTTTAAAGTTCACAAAAGGCAGTTTTTAGTTGTTTTTTAAAAATCTTCTTGAACAGTAATGATACTCTGTGGTAATGGGGAGAATGTCTATCTGTCCTAGGCTCACAGAATACGGACATGATGGTTCTGGGATTGGGAGAAGGGAATTGTAACTTGGATGAAAGCCAGGGGCTCCTGTCCGTGTTCTATTGAAGCAAAAGTCAGAACAATTCCTGTTGTTTTAAAGTTCACAAAGGGCAGTTTTTAGTTGCTTTTTAAAAATCTCCTTGAATAATATTGATACCCTGTGGTAATGGTGGTGTTAACTGTAATAACAAGATGAAGTTTTCAAGTGCTTTCACTTACTGTATCTTTTTTCATATCCTTATTCTGATTGAGAAACTGTCTCACTACAAGCCATATTATTGACCAGAACTGGTAAATACATAGATCTAATGTTGGATTAAGATTCTCTTGCCATCAGAGACTAAGACCTTATTGCTCCAGCCACACAAGAAATTAGAGGATTAAGCTTGTCCATGCAGCATAAGGCAAGAAGTCTTTCCATCCTAGCATCTCTGAGAATGATAGCAACCTTTCCCACACCAAGGAGGTTTCTTTCTTCTCCTAGTATCTTCTTCCCATCCAACTCAAACACTGCTAATGGGCACTTAGATGCATCTTGAAGAAATTCAACAATTTCTTGAAGTTCAAGGAAAATGTAAGCTTGGACTCTCAATTCAGTAACTTGCAACCTCTCACAATAACTGTGGAAGCAGAGCCTGTTCCCCTCTGCCATCCCGGGTCAGCCTCAAATACTTTGGAAATCTTATAGAGACTTGCTGATCCATTCCCAAAGGCTTAGAAATGGGGATGTAACTCCCTAACATTATAATTCAGAGAAGAAATAGTTTGTGTTTATCTTAATTCTGGTCAGGGTAGGCATAGTGATGTCAGCTTTACTGTGCTTTCTTTATTCCTCTGCATGTTCTCTTCCAAGGAGAGATGAATTTCCTTTCAGTTATTTCAGTAAGAGTCTTGCCTGGACTAATCATCTGAGTTTCTTCTGCCACTTGCTGTGAGACCAAATTCAGGGAGTATTTAAGCTGGTTCACTAAATAGCCTGACATTTTTACATCATTTCACATATACAGTGATAAAGGCTGATAATCCCTTCTTACCATACTCACCTAGCATGCTGCCCGCTCCCTGAGTATAAGCAACATCCCATTCTTCTGTCATCTGGAAACACAGTTGTACAAATTTCCATCATGATACAATTGATAAATACATTGAAGTATATTTAAGTGTACTTCTACCATGGAAAATACTAATTGACAGCTAAATGAACTAGATTTAGATGGATCAACATGGATAGATATTGAAAACATAAGACTCAATGAAAAAAGCAAGTTGCACAATATTATGCATAATGTCACATAGGTATGCATTATATATATATATATACACACACGCACATATATATATATACACACGCACATATATATATATGTACTAAAACACAAAACGTTGCCATATGTTATTTATCCATTAAAAGTATAAAAACCTGTAGCAGGTACATAACAAAATCATGATAGCAGCCTTCATCAGGAAGGTGAAGGAAAGAAGAGAAAGCCTTTATTTATAATGTTTTACCTTTTTACAATGTTTTATTTTTTTAAAACAAAGGGAGGACTGAAGTAAACTGGACAAATCATTAACATTTGTTCACTGGGGTAAGATGCATTTTATATTCTCTTTTATTTTTATTTTATTTTATTTTTTTGAGACAGAGTCTCACTCTGTTGCCCAGGCTGGATTGCAATGGTGGACTCTCAGCTCACCGCAGCGTCCATCTTCTGGGTTCAAGCGACTCTCCTGCCTCAGCCTCCTGAGCAGCTGGGATTACAGGCATGCAGCTGGCTAATTTTTGTGTTTTTAGTAGAGACAGCATTTCACCATGTTGGTCAGGCTGGTCTTGAACCTCTAACCTCGTGATCTGCCCACCTCAGCCTCCCAAAGTGCTGGGATTACAGATGTGAGCCACCCCGCCCGGCCTATTTTTATCTTTTAATTAAAAAATGAAACTCCCTTTTCTTCTTCTTTGCTTCCCTAGCCACCTGACCCATGTACTATTCTCAAAGATTTTGGTTCTCCTCCAGCTGATTAAATTGCATCATACAGTAGAAAGAAAATGGATTCAAATCAGGGGCCTGTATTCTAACCACAGTCCCATTCATGGTAGCTTTGCCATAATGAATCTTTCCTGATCTCAGTTTCCTCCTCTGCAAGATGAAATAATCTACAATTCCTCACAGTCTGTCATTTTATCAGTCTCGTTTCTGCTAAATGCTAACAACTACTCTCTATACCATAGCTTCACTGGGTGGGCACAGTGGCTTGCACCTGTAATCCCAGCACTTTGAAAGGCCAGGACAGTGGGAGAGTGGGGATCACTTGAGGCCAAAAGTATGAGACTAGCTCTGGCAAAATAGCAAAACCCTGTCTCTACAAACTACATGTATATATATATATATATAAATTTTTAAAAAAAAAATTCATTAGATTTAGAATCTTAGAGCTGTAAGGGACGTTAGATATCTGGTCATCAGTAAACGTGAGTTTTAGAAGAAATCCTAAGTTGCAAAATTCCTAGTGACAAATCCAGGGCTACAAAGCTGGTCTTCTGTTTTCTATTTCGGAAGTCTAAAGACCTTTCAAGCTGGGAGCTGTGGTTCATGTCTGTAATCCCAACACTTTTGGAGGCCGGGGGGGGGGGTAACCTGAGGTCAGGAGTTCAAGACCAGCCTAGCCAATATTGTGAAACCCCCATCTCTACTAAAAATACAAAAATTAGCTGGGCATGGTGGCACACACTTGTAATCCCAGGTACTTGGGAGGCTAAGGCAGGAGAATCACTTGAACTTCGGAGGTGGAGGTTGCAGTGAGTTGAGATCATGCCATTGCACTCCAGCCTGGGTGACCAGAGCAAAACTCTGTCTCAAAAAAAAAAAATTAAAATTAAAATTAAAAAAATAAAAATAAAAACCTCTCAAAAGCTGAAGGAATATGTCTGCAGCTACCAAAGGAAAGCAGGATGACTAAAGGTATTTAACCAAAAGACAGATAGTATGGAACAAACTGAAAGGTCTAGGGTTTCAGGATGTTTTGAAAATGCCAGGCAGAATTTGGGCAAAAATTGTTTCATATAGGATGCTTAACCCCTCAGATGAGAATTCTGAGAAGTAGTATTGTAACAGTTTCTGGTATGAGGACATTATAGAAAGGACATTGTGATAGAAAAGGAAGGATATTCGTGGTCATTGGGGAATGGCGGTAGAGAGGAAGCTATTTGTCCTGCTAGGGTTTAGGTAATTTAAAACTTCACTGTTTCTTTGAGCCTTAACTGCCTTTGGTCATTGAAACCTGCCACAGGCCCTTAGCCAGCCTTACCCTCTTACAAAAATTCACAGTGAGCAAAAACAAAGAGAAAAATTAAGACATATCTCTTCACTTCCTCCAGACTCCCAAATACACACAGATTTCTAAATAGTCTTCAGCAAGTTGTGCTTCTTAGACTTGGCCAAGATTTTTAGCAAGCACTTACCTACTGGGCCTGCTCGTATGCATTGCCTTTGAGGATCTTGGAATCAAGTGTGGTGTTGAACAAAGGTGTAAGGTAACCTGACCCTTTAAGTCAGTTGCCTAATAAAATCACCTTGAAAATTTAAATAGAATTTCCAATCTTCCCTGGTGAGTGGCTCAGTATTACAGCCTAGGTGTCAGAAATTACAGTGACTCACTAGCCAGCTCTGGGTGGGACTCTGTTGTTTAGTCTGATATTCACACTTGTAGCACCACTCTCTCTTCATGTGGTTCCCTTAGTGAATTCTGTTGCTTCCTGGAATCTCATTGAGTTTCTGCTCTACTCTTCTTGGAGGTTCTTTCCAGCTTTAAACTTGTAGCTCATGAGTAAAGGCTAGGGAAGCCAAACAATGATTCAACTGGCCCTTGTCACAGTCATAGTTGCCTCATACCAGGATGTAAATATGGTCCCCACTTTGGACTTTCCTGGCTCAGGCACCCCAGATTTGTAGTAATCTGATTTCAATGTTCTTTCCTGTTGAATTGTGTAAGTACTGGCATAGCTTAAGCAAAAGACGCATATGCAAGAACTCAGAGATGTATTGGTTCATCTGCTTTTGTTTGGAATGAGAACAGTTATGCAGAACAGTGGTGACCTGAGCTCTTGGCATAGCAGAAGGATGTTGAAGAGACTTAACTTTAAATCTAGTAGCTTTGAAGTTAAAGAGGCTTACATTCAGATCTAAGACCTACATTTACTAACTTTATTAACTTGGAAAAAGTCACTTAAACCTTTCTTACTCACTTCTAGTAAAACAATAACCTATCTCACAGAATTGTGTCAAAGACCCAATAAGATTATCCAAGTTAAACATATATCACTTAGCCAACGCTTCGTTCTCAATAAATATCTATACACATCTTTTTTCTCTGTCTTATAATTGGACTTGGCCTGATCTGAAAAGTCCTTTCAAAATGGACCAGCTAGTAGAGAAAGGGGGAAAGGAGGAAGCAGCCTGCTCTGTGAGATAGCAGGCCCTTAATGCTCTGTTGGTTTTTCTTGGAGGCATGAGTTCTTTTGGGATCTGTCTGTTCTGAAGGCCATTGGTTTAGCTCATGTGAAAACATGGTGTTCTAAGCAGCCTTGACAACACTGGCTTGAACCTGGAATACATTTCTTTTCATGTTGGCCCTATTTCCTTTTCATAGGACAGATGTGTCAGCTCAGCTGGTGGACAAAAGTTAGGACTGATAATAACCCTAATTAATGTGGTATACCCTGCTGATGAGAGAAAGTTCTGGGAGTGTGAGAGGCATGTAAATCATGGGGCAATATCCAACATTCTCCTCTTTGGTCTGCCCTGTGTCCTATCCAGCTTCAAAACCCTATACAAAAGTTTCAGACTGATGGCCCAATGAGTGATCAGCATAATGCTTTTAAACATCTAAGTGTGAATACCTTTAGGAGGATTATGTACTCTCTAGTTTTCCATAGCCCCCTCTACTCACTATCGTATTTCACCTGCCTGATTCATTCATTGTATTGTGTGCCTGGTCTCTAAAGGCAACTGATTTTGAAAACCCTGCCTTGTGGTCATGTTTTAGTCTTCCCTGTCTCCTCCAACATTCAGTCAGCCTTCAGATCCCTCAGTTGGACCTGGGACGGTGGCCATCAATTCCTCTGTCATCCTGTTGTTGCCATCCCAACTCATTGTCTTAGATCTTCCTGACAAGAAATTTTCTCCTCAAGTCCATCTTGTATGCTACTGCCAAATTAATCCCACTAAATAAATTTCTACTGAAATGTTACCACTCCCCATGGAATATAGTTGTTTTTTTTTTTTTAAAGTCCATAGATGGGGAGTCAGTACACCCTGTAGTCTAACCCCACCTACTTCCTCTTCAGTCTTTCCACTGCTGTTCCTTTACATGCCCTCTGCTTTTATCCAATTAGCCCTTGACCAAGGCCCAAAAAGGAATGGAGGAAAAGATCAGGCTTGGGAGTCAGATAGTCATGGGTCCACGTTCTGACTCTGTCACTTCCTGCATATGTTCCTTTTGGCTCATTCTTTTAACCTTTTTGGAATGTCTTTTCTTTATGTATAAAATGGAGGTACTTACCTCTTCTGCTGTTGATTTTCCTGGGGATTAAATGAAATGGATAAGTAAGACATCTAACCCAGTATGGAACATAATAGGTATTCAAGAAATGTCTGTTTTCTTCTTCCCTTAAGTATATCTCAGCCACTCCTATTTCTGCTCCTTTGCCCCCTTTAGTCTCTTTACTGGAAATTCCCTTCATTCTCTTCTGTTTATCTAAATCATGCCCATCTTTTTGGCAGACTGGAACTTGAAATATTTTGGGCCTGATTTTGCCTTGATCTGAATGCGTATGGTACTCAGTGCCTGGGCCCCTCCTTTGACCCTCAAGGACAGATAGCATGCTCGTGAACACTTTTTATCTATTTCTTTAATCCCACTTATGTCCAAAGTATACTTGAAGTAGCATGTTAAATTTTTACATAAAAACTAATTAGTGAATAGAATTCAAAGGAGGAAAAGAAATTCAATGACAAAGGAAATAGCAAATATACCACCACTGTGGGTCTGAAACTATAGCCTTCCTGGGAGCTAGTGTTTACTTAACAATATAATTGGGAACCAGAACCCTTTTGAAATTTGAAGTTTATGGGTGGAAAACAAACAAACAAAAAGGATCCCCAAAGGATCCCTTGGTGGTCAAGAACCACTTATATAATGCTTCTTTGCTGAATCTGTTGATTAGTTCCAAAATTTGGCAATGAAATTCTGAGTTGCAATTTTATTCAGTCTCTAGCCTTCAAATCCAGGTGAACAAAATCGATTGTAAATGCATATGTAATTGGACTAAAGATCTTAGGAAGGTAATTTGTCTAGTGCCGAGTCTTTCTACCAGACTCAAACATATTTCATAGGCCACTGAGAGCCTGGCTTATTCCAAATTTACCCAGGATATAAAGACATTACCTGCTTTACCATCCCTTAATGTTAGTATTTTTTCTTCTGCCTGTCATAAGATGCCTGAGTTGTAATCTGTAATAATGACTTATATAAGGCAAGATGTAATTTTCTACAACTATATTTCTTAATTTATCCATTTATAAAAAAGAACTTGAATCATTTTCATTATGAATTTGCAGTAGTTTTCCATGCAGGTTATTACCCAATGTCTCCAAAGTTTTTTGATTAAAAATCCACTGTTGGTAAAAGACATTTTAAGGGCTATCCCCTTATATAGTTGTGTGTATAAAAAGTTATTAATAAATTATAATTAGACATTGAATAGCTGCAAAAGGTTATTCCCATGTATACCTTTCTTCCTACTGCAGTTTAAGAAACAGAACATTATTATTACCTTTGAAAGTCTGCCTCTACACATACTAATGTTAATAATTCAAGGTACAATATGTACTTAGATTAAGTAAAGTTCATTTTTCATAATAATGAATACAAATAATATTATAAATAGCTTTTTTAATAATTTCAGATTTGGAGGACTGACTTATCAAATCTGATTAGCTTATTATTATTATTAATTTATAATATGGCTGATAAAGAGCTTGTATTTTGATTAGGAGATTTTTGAGCTCTGCCATCTTATTGATGTTTGCTTACACTTACATTGCTAATATTATCTTCACTCTGTATTCTCTTTGAAGGGATTTTTAAAGCCACTTAGTCATTTTGTCCAGAGAGGAAGGGTAGTTTAGTTAACAGCTCTGTAATATAGTCCCTAATTCACCCACCTAGGAACCTTTAACAAGTCACAATATACTGAAAGAAAATAAACACTGGTCCATGGCTCCTACCTTCTTCTCCTACACCTGGGGAAGCAGTTCCATTCAAATTTACACCTGCCTGCTTCCACCACCTAACAAGGGACAACTCAGTGAGCCTATGACAGGGGCCCCCATCCTCCCTTTGAACATGTATGTATGTATACATGGTTATTATCAACTACTGTGGTAATAGATTTTCCTTCTGCTCTCTGAAGCAGGATAGAAGCTGTCCTCAGTGAGAAATGGCCCTGCAGGATAGTCTCTGACTCAAAGAAATGATTAGCATTGGCATTTTTATTTGGGAGTCTTCCCCTAGGCACCAGCTGGTAACAACAGGAGAACCTTAAGCCTCCCTGTCTTTCTTCCTTTCTCTTTACCCAGAGAGAAAAGGTGAAAAGTTTAGACAGAAAACCTTTAAACCCACATTTATGAGGCAAATAAATATTTCTCACGGTGATGTTCCCTTTCAGAAGAAGCTGCTGATGGGCAGTTGGTCAGTGATAAAGAGCTTAATGAAGCCTCCATCCACCTGGAGCTGGGCTACAGGGAAAGCAGGGAGCTGCACAGCCGCTCTTTGTGCCTTCCCCTACCTCCTTCTCTGCCTCACTCAACTAGGAAAAAGAAGAGGATGTCAGACCTAGGGCCAGGAACCAGCCTATTATTGGCCATTGTTGCAAAGCTCAGTTATAAGCTTGCCCCTGTAATCTACAGAGATCAGAGAAACTTGGAACCTCTCTCCACCATAATTCCATAGCCTATGGAAAACCCAGAGGCCTCCTCCAGACTTCTTTGAATTCATGGACACCTCCAGTCTTCTTGCTTCTTGCACTCCCAGTTCCATAGTACAATTCTGCAGCTTTCTAGGTGTGTAACAGCTTCTGCTCTGAGTTGCACACAGACACACACAGAGAGAGAGAGAGAGAGTGAGAGAGACAGAGAGAGAGGAATCAGTCACCCAAGCAATTGGGAGGAGAGTGGATTTGTCTAAAGACTGGGATTGAGGGGTTGGGTTAGTAAAGAAGATAGATTGTGTCATGAACTGCACAGCAAACAGTTTTGAAAAGTCACTTATTAGATACCCCAGTTCTCCAAAGTTGTCTGGAACCACAATACCATGAAGGATTTTCTTCTTAGCCCTTCTCACACATATTAGTTAAATCTCCTCTCTTCACATTCTGCCTCTCAAGAACCAGAATACCAAATTCTTTCTACCTTCTCTACTAGATGTGTTGGCACCTTGGGGGTCTCACCAAGCAGGATATTTCCCCAAACATGTTTTTCTCCTGTAAAATAATTATTACACCAGTTGTTAAGATAATTAATTTTATGCCATCTCATTACAAAGTGAAGGGTATCCCTAAAGCCATTTTTTTCTTCTTCCTTTAATAAGTATTAGATGACTTACATCTGAGAGAATTTCAGAGCATACTGCCCTCCCTGCCTTGGATCTAGAGGCAAATCTTTTCTGTAAAAGAATGGATATTGGCTATTTTAAGCTTCCCATGCCATATGGTCTCTGTCACAACTACTTACCTCAGCTGTTACAGCATAAAAGCAGCCATAGATAATTATGTAAATCAGTGAACATGGCTATGTTTCAACATAACTTTATTTGCAAAAACAAGTGTTGACTGCAGTTTTCCGTCTCCTGATCTAGAAAAAAGCAGGTAGCGGCAGTGATGAGAACAAGCAGAGAATTCTCTAGGCTAAAATCGATCTCCTTAGCTTAGCATATGAGGCCTCATTTGTCTTGGTTATTCCCTGAGAAATGTAGCCATGTCAAATTCCTTGCTTGACACCCCTACCAGTCACCACCTACCTGGCTCAGGCTTAGATGCCCTTCTTTTAACTTTCTTTGTAACGTGCTAGAGTACCTGTTAGAGCATCCACATCATTCTGTATCTGTTTATTTACCAAACTGAGTTCCTCAGATTGGAGATATCATCTTAACATCCTTTCTTATGCAGTAGCTAGAAGAGTGACTGAGACATTGTTGGTACTCAATTTATGTTTGTTAAAATAAGCCCTGCTTTCCATTTTCTACATCTGCCCAGATTTCTTGTCAGGAAGCGCTTCTGGGGAGACTCAGAAGGCAGATGGATGCCCTTCTGGAATCACAGAAGCCCAGCACCAGAGACAAGGAGTTGGGGGAATCGTGGGCAATAAACACAAATGGGTCATTGGTTAATCCTGTGCTTTTTAGTAGACCTCACAATTGTTCTCTCAGTCTGCTCTCAGCTGCTGATAGGAGCTATTATGATTCCACTTCTGAACCAGAAAAACAGATTTGGTGTCATGCCTGGGGTCACACTGTCAGTCAGAGGACCCTCGGCCCTGGGACTTTTTTTACTGTACTCTACTGCCTCCAACACAGGCAGATGTGGATCAGTGATTATAAAAAATACTTTACAATGATGTGATTAGTTTCATCCTGCCAAAGGCAGGGAGTGGACAAATGAAGCTTCTCCAGGCTTAGTGTTCTGTATGTTACTGAAAGTGGACTGCACTTTATAACGTGGCCATGTTCTGAAGAGGTAGCATTTTTAGAATTTTTCTTGGATTATATATTAAGTGTCCCAGAAAAGCATGTTATTTGAAATCACTTTGTAGTCAGTCCTGTTTAACATGAAGAATTCTTCTGAAATTCAGGTTTTCCTGCATCAAGTTTACTTCAAGGTCACACCTGCTTTGAGACCACAGTTCTCTACAGGACTCGGTGTTCCTGCTGAAGGGAAAACCTGTAAAGAAAATCACCCCTGGGAAAGAGGGGTGTGGCCACTGTCAGTATGTGTTAGCATCTGTTTCTGTCTATATGGCTACCTTAGCTCATACTATCCTTTGCTCACCATTGGAATCTTTGCAGGTTTTCTGGAAAGAGGAGTCTTTCTCTAACATGAGGTAGGCCCCATGCTACTTACTAAGACCCAGCCCACATGTCACCAAACATCTGCCATGTTCCTAGTCACTGGTCATGGCTATCTTCCTTGGAACCTTGAAATCAAATGTCTGGGACTGGATTCCCACTCACCTGTTATACATATCATCTCTCCTGTTTGATTCTTCCTTCTTCCTCATACAACTTTTCTTCTAGCGCTGGCCAAGAGGACCCTAGGTTTGGTCCATTTGGAATGTTTGATGTGAGAAGCACAAGGTGTTAAGTCTCTCCCAATATTGTAATGCTACAAATCTAGCCAATATTGTAATGCTACAAAATGTTAGCTGACCTATTTAATCCGTGTACCATGTCTTTGCTGACGACCTGCTGAGAATCTAGCCATTTGCTAGTCTGTGCTGTTGAGGAGTCAGAAGGAGAAAACATAAGCCCCATTCCTGGGGAGCTCCCATCTACATGGGAACTGAGGCTCATATCCCAAGAATTGGCAATGAAGTTAGGGTACAACCAACAATTCTCTTCACCGATGAATAAGCGTGATATGAATTGGTTTGGTAACAAACAGTCTAGTAGGAGGAGGAACAAGCAGGCCATTCTCTACCAGGCTCCACATTTTTATTTTCTGAGTTTTTCTGAATAATCCTTTCTGCCAAAGAAAACATAAGAGTACCCCCAGGATGTCTTGCTTGAATATTGCCTATAATTTTTACTTGACAATTTCTTTTTAATCCTTTAACTATAAGCAACTCATCCATCTAATTTATTTCTAGACTTGCTGCTGGAGACATGTATATTTGTGTGCACTAACAAGGATCAACAGAGTCCTGCTTTATCGTAATAATAATGCATTCCTAAGGTCCTTCCTGGAACTTTGCGTTTTGTTCTACTATTATAATGCTCTCTGTTCTCTCCAGTTAACTCGCTGTATGGCCTTGGACTTGTTTTCACTTTGACTTGTTTGGATTTTTCTAGTCTTTCTCAGCTACTATTGCAAAAAAGAAAGTCTGTTCAGAAATTTGGCCTAGTCTCAGATGAGTATCTAACTCAGACACAATCAATCAGGATTAAAAAAAATCAAAGCAACAACAAAAACCAGCTATGGCATCTTGGAGAGTGTGAGCCAACAAACCATCTCTACCACTTGTCTGCTTTGTGATTTTTAGCAAGTTGCTTATGCTTTCTAGTTCTTGGTCCTCTCCACTCTCCCCCACCCTCTATGAAATCAGAATTGTAAATAGAGTCTTACTAAGCCAAGGGAATTTTCTGAAAAACAAAAACAAAAACAAAACAAAGAAATATAGCAGAGGCAGCTTTAGTACTTTGCCAAAGCCCTAGTTAAGAGTCACATAGATAAAAGTTATAGAGGTGGAAAAAAAGTATCCTATCATAGTGACCTGTTTAATATATAACCCTAAAAATGTCTCCCTTTGTCATATGCTTTTCCACTTATACATATTTTTGTATAATAACCAGTAATCACATAATTTACCATTTTATATAGCTTATAAAGTACCACATCAACAACTTCATTATTTGGGTTCCCCTGTTCTATTAAATACTACAAACAGATAACTCTGTGTTTGAAATCAAAGCATCACTAGTGATGGGTTGAGTTTGCTTTTGATTGAATTAGCCATAACATTTATCAGAATGTCCTACTCTAAAAATCTAACAGTCACCTATTCTACCAAGTTAATATGAAATGCTCCAAAACATAATGTCTGGTCTGTCCCTTGAAAATGACTTCACTTGTCTAGTTTACAAAACAGCATTTTCATGAATAAATCAAGAATATAATCATTAATGAGAAATGAGTTTCTCGGTAGTGAGTTCTAGGATACGCCATTACATGAAAAAATAAAGTGTAAAAGAGTAGCTATGATACGCTGCCCTTCAAGAGAGAAAGAGGAAGATATAAGAAAATACATATGTGTCTGCTTGTTGGAGTAAAATAAGCAAAAGAAAGATAAACCAGAAACTAGATTGGTTATCTACAGGAATGAATAGAAAGATGTAGAAAGAAGTGGAAAGAATGGGAACAGGTTGGGATAAGGAAGGAGTAGTACTTCTCTGAGTACGTTTCTATATTGCTGTTACTCTCAGAACTATAGTATTGTTCCACATACCCCAAAATCAATAATGAAAAACAACCAGAATGTGGGAGAATCAAAAATGGAACACAGGCAGTAACAAATGAACATAACTGAATTATAAAAGAATAACCATATTGAAAGTCGTGACAAAGAAAATAACTAACCTCTAAGTAACTTTAGAAATCACCATTTTCTGAGGCAGGAGGATCACTTGAGTTCAGGAGTTCCAGACCTGCCTGGGCAACATAGCAAGACCTCATCTCTACAAAAATAAAAATTAAAAAGTTAGCCTGGGCATAGTGGGGTGTGCCTGTAGTCCTAGCTACTCAGGGAGGTGAAGGTAGGAGGATTACTTGAGCCCAGGAGTTGTAGGCTGCAGTGAGCTATGATTGCACCACTGCAGTCCAGCCTGGGCAACAGAGCAAGAATTGGTCTCTAAGAAAGAAAGAAAGAAAAAGAGAGAGAGAGAGAGAGAGGGAGGGAGGGACAGAGAGAGAGAGAGAAGGGAGAGAAAGAGAAGAAAGAGGCTGGGCACAGTGGCTCACATCTGTCATCTTGGCACTTTGGGAGTCCGAGGCCAGTGGATCACCTGAGGTTGTGAGTTTGAGACCAGCCTGATCAACATGGAGAAACCCTGTCTCTACTAAAAATACAAAATTAGCTAGGCGTGATGATGCATGCCTGTAATCTCAGCTACTCGGGAGACTGAGGCAGGAGAATCACTTGAACCAAGGAGGAGGAGGTTGCAGTGGGCAGAGATCACGCCATTGCACTCCAGCCTGGGCAATAAGAGTGAAACTCCATCTCAAAAAGAAAAAAAAAGAAAGAAAGAGAGAGGAGAGAGAAAAGAAAGAAACCTGTATTTTGACTGAAAACTTTAAGGACAAAAACAAAAAGAACTTTGAACAGATACCTTCATCTGATTTGTTTCTTACAGGGGTATGAGTTAGCAATTCTGAAATCGCTTTATACTGGAATTGAACAAATAAGTCAAACACATTATAAATAATGGCAGCCAGATTTCTCACTGTCAGAGAAAGAAATGATAAATAAGGAAAGAGGGAAGAAACTAGAAAGAATCTCATAGTTCTGGATTGGAATTGAAGACATCAGTATGAACTCATGACATTAATCTATGTATACAAATAGATACAGAAATATAGATGTATGTGTGAGTTAGTATACATATATATTTTCTTTAGCTCTGTCCACTGAGATGGCGTGGATGCAAGCATACTCCAATAGAAATGAGCATGCTAACTGCTCAGATCTTGTTTTCTAAATACTATTCTCCGATAGAAGGACCCAGAGCACCTTGGAAAAGCAATTGATTCCAGGGCTGGTGCAGGGAAAGGTATAAGACGAGCTTGGAACCTCTCATAGTACCATGAAGTAATGTTCAGAAAAGGATAGGGGCAGGTCGAAAATACACAGAAAAGCCAGTGTTAAGGAGCTCCTTGCCAAATCTGGGACAATTGGTACCAAAACAGTAGGCATAGTATGAATATCAGCCATTGAAAAAGTAGGAACCCATAAGCTTGTGCCAATAGCAAATAGACAGATTAATGGGGGGAAGAGGGAAGAGAGAGCACTTGCTTACAGTAGAATGAGTGACAGCTCATAAATGTGGAAGGAAGGATGGTGTTAGCAGTTTGCAGCCATCATAGTAAAGATTGGGTTAGGCAAGAATCCTCACTGGGTAGCAGTATATTTGAACGTCTTAAATTATGTTCACAGTTCCAAAGGAAAACTAATACCTAGACATTGGGAGAAATCAGACAGCTTAATCAGGTGATCAAAATTAATATCACTATGTACGCTGAAAAAGTATTCTCTAAAATAACTTTAAGAAATCAGGTTTTTCAGTTTTTCCAATTAGACTTTTTTTGATATTCATTCACTTTTCTTATCGGCTCCCCAACAGACAAACGGTAAAAGGCTCCCTAGGTTCTTTTTTTAATTTGTGAAAAAAACTTTAATTGAAAAACTGCTATCCTTTTTCATAGTTCTTTCTGTAGGAGTTGAGGGAAAACATAGCGAAATGTGTAAAGCACAGTACTGCAAGAACTTTAGCACAAGGGGTACTCTCAACATCTGTCGTGGTCCCCAGGAGAAGTAAAGAGGAGAACATAGGACAGAAATACTGATGCTGGAGTAGAAAGTCAAGGAGAATTTTCTTCCAAAGGAGAACTCTCTGAGGCCTTGGGTCAGCAGAAGGAAGTGGTAGAAGCCTTTTCACTTGCCAGTGAAAATAGGCATGACCTGAAAATGGCCTGAGGGGCCATTTGGGACCATCCTGGCCCAGACCAACTAGCGTGCTTGTTTCTCTCCTCCCCTCCTTCTCTCATCTCTAAAATCCCTCTCTCGGCTGAGGGTGTAGGGGCTTTTCTCAGTTTTAGGTTTGGGACTTCAGCCAATTCCTAGACTGCTTCAGGAAGTTCGTAACAGCTATTCTAAGAGCCTGGATGAAGTAGAGACTTGGCCAAATAGAGCAAGGCCCATACTGCCTGTTTGCACAGCTGCACAGTGAAGACAGACATGGAGGACGATGTGCCTAGAGCCCAGGCTCTGGCATTGGCTGACTGCACTCTCAGCCTCTCTGCCTTTGTTCTGCACAGCCAGCCACCTGCTTGTCTTCATCAACAGTTACCTATCTCCTGGGAAGGGAGAAATGGAGAATGTCTTGAGTTAAAAAGTACTAATGTGGGGGTTCCACCTCTGTGCAGTGATGTGAGTCTGGCCCTGTCCCCCTCTAGAAGCTTTTGTTTGTTTGTTTTACTTAGTTACAATTTTTGAATATTTGTTGGAATGATGCCTGAGGCTAAAACTGGCTGGAGCGGAAAACCTTTGACAGAAGTTTAGTTTCTCTCCGTCAAAATCTCCCCAGGTGTCAGAACTCAGCTTACCCTCAGAAAGCTCTCATTGTCTTTTCACACATGCAGCTCTTGGCACTTCTCTTTAACACTCATAACCCAATTCTAGACTCTCTGTCCTCAATCACAGGCTCAGCTACTATGGCCCTGATTTCCATCTTCTCAGCCTGTGTCTGCATAGGCATAACACATATTGCCTCTTATAAATGCTACATAATCCATTTATGCCTTGGTTCAGTGTTTCTCATTGTCTCTGTGTATATAGGCATGTGTATATGTCTGTACTACCTAAGTCACTTGGGCTAAGTCAGTACAGAAAGACACAAAACTGATACTTGAACCCAGACCTTTTAACCTTGAAGTTCAAACAATTGCAAAGACGGCAATGGATTACATCTACCTTTATTTGTTCTTTGTTGAATACTGAGAATGGTTCTTGGCATGTAGAAGGCATTTGATAAGCATTTATTAAATGAGTAAGTGAATGATTTTTATGATATTATTATTATATTTGATTCCGTTCAGTGTGAGTTTCTTTACAGGGTTGCCTCTGAGAGCTAACTGCCAGCATATAGTCTTAGCAACATTTCCATACCGTGTATGGCGGAGATAAGTCTGCCATCTGTTTACTCATTTATTTTCTTGGTTGAAAGAATAGTCAGTAGCTATTCTTTTTCTTATTACATTTTAATTTTTATGTATCCAATTTATTAGCTGGTAGTGAAGGATGGTGAAGTTTCTGGCATCTTGGTTTGTCTTGTCTGTCTGACTAATCCATGGGGTGGGGTTTGGATATTTTACAGCTTTTGGATCTTTTCATCCAGTGGGATTGGTCGACCTACCTTGCTGACTATGGTCAGCCCAACTGCAAGTACCTCCGGGTAAACCCAGTGACTGCTCTGACCCTGCTTGAGAAGTAAGTACCTAGTCCAGTGGTCTGTAATGGGAGGTGAGGGGACAGGGTTGGGGGGCTGGTATAGAAGATAATTTTACCACTGCCGATACCTTAAAGATAACCTTGTTCCTGAAGTTGCCATAGGACATGGGTGCTGTCAGCAATCTCAATCACTGGACTTGGCAGGCCAGTCTTCCTCTTGTGGCTTCTTAATTCCTGAGCCCCCAACGAGCTAGGCCAAGTATGGGTCAGAAATAGACTTTGACATTACCTTCTAGTTTAATGGGAGAAAAGCATCTCTTACTAGAGATGGCAAGAGAAGAAAGAAAAAATGGCTTGGTTTGGGGCTCAGGCCAGCCTGGTAAACAGAATGAGGCTGCCCTAGTCATCTGGGGTATGATGCTGGGTAGTGCAACTCCACAGAACAGATGGCTTCTCTGGTTCCTAGTAGAGAAGCCCTAGAAATTATTGAGAATTACTGAAACCTTCACCTGTCCTGACTCCTACCCCGCCAGACTGAGCTTTTATTGTGCTGACCATCCCAACAAAGCTGTCTTGGAGAAGGTGTCTGATTATTCCCTTAGGCAGTCACTACCCTGCAGAGGATTCCCTGCCACAGAGCTGTGGCCTCTCTGAAGCAGAGGTGCTACCACTGAATGTAGGTTAGCAGCTCTATAGGACATCTCAGGGCTAACCGATATGTTACCCAGAAGCTGGGAAATGCTACGTATTACAGCCTGGTTCTGGCTTTTGCTAACCTATTAGAGAGCTGTCAGGCCAGAGACCAAGACCCACATAAAAGGGCAGCTTTCTCTTGAAATCTGAAAAACTAGTTAATCCCCAGCTGCTTAGAAGAATGCCCTGTGTCTAGGCATTGTTGTAAGTCTACATATATGGCCAGTCACCCGTGTCTGAAATCCTAGGAAGGCAAGGCTCGGAGTCCAGGAGGGCAGAGTGGAGCCTTAAGCAGGAGAGGTCAAGGTCTATCCTTCTTACTATGTAATATAAAGGGGAGCAAAGGGGAAGAGGTGAAGGGTAGGCAAGAGCATGATGCAGGGGTATGTATTTGGAGCCAAGAGTCTAAAAACTCAGACTGCAGTTTTCTCCTGAGCACATCAGAGGCTGACGTTTCCATTTTAACTTTGTTTCCCATGGTTCTCTCTCCCACTGACCTTCCTCCCTAGGATATCTAGAGAGTAAGTATATTATTCACTTGAGCCTTTTCCCTCACTTTAAGGCAAGTCCTTCTGGTTTCCTCTTTGACACTAATGACTACACTAAAATCCCTAGTCTCTGAGTTGTCCCCTCCCTGACATACTAATCTACTAAACCAGCCTGGTGCCAACTGGCTGGCTGCCTTCTCTATCCTTGGCCCTTAGAGTGACCCTTGGCTTACCAATTCCTTTGGGGCTGGGAGTGGCGGCAGAGATTTTCTCCCATTGGTGCCAGGTAAAGGGTTGTTCCCATTCAGCTTCTTGGCACACGTAATACTCTTGCTAGTGTGGGGCCTGAAATAAAGCCATGACAAAAGGTAGCTCCCCAGCAGCCTCCCCTACCTCTCTGTGGCTTTAAAGTCTAGAGCCCGCATCTCCCACAAAAGACCCTTTATTAGAGGCAAGGCTTAATCCATAGTTCATGGTGCCAAGCTGAAAGAAGGGAACATTTTGACCTTTGAGTTGGTGCTTAAATGGTCATATTTAATGGTCATATGTGTCCTTCAAGTGGGCTCTGGGATTCCCTTCAGCCATTTACTTCTCTCAGCAGTCCTTTACTCCTCTGATCCCAAGAATCTCTGGATCCAGGAAATACTGGTTCATCCACTTCCTATGGCTCAACAATAGTCTAAAATAATTAGCCCCTCCCTGCCATTCTGGAGCATTGGCCAGTAAAGAAGCTCTGTGCTTAGCCCCAGCAAATCAGAAGAGTTTAGAAGCTTCCTTCCAGACACAGTAGGGCAAAGGCTACCCAGATCGCTACAGTCTGTATCTCCCAGCCTCATAGGAATTGATCCCTTTACCTGACCTCTTCCTGCTTTTCCACAGCCAGCTCTACCATCAGATCTTGCCAGTCTCCCCTTTTCAACCTGGCCCTTCTTAGCAGGGTGAAACAAGAAGACCCCAAGACCTGCTAAAGACATTTAGGGAAAAGAAGTGGCCCCTGTGTCATTGAGATGTGGCCATAGCTATTAATAAAATAGAATGGGATACTGGGTTTTCAGAATGGGATGGAAAGTGGGAGAGCTGGCTTTTGGTTTCGGAGCATTCCTGAGTAGAAACCAGCAGGCCACCTGGTTAACTAAGATTAACTCAGGGTACTTGAGTTTATCTTTATAGTGCCTCATTCCAACTCCAGGTCTAATGGCCAAGAAGTTCTAGCCTCTGGGGCCAAAGACTACCCTCTTTCTCCTAGATATTACAGGAGCCTCCCCGTGGGAGCTGAAAACCAGCTGGCTCCCTGTCTCTCAGCTGCTTCCAGGAATCATGAAATTAATGATAATGTAGGATATTAAACCTAATGTCCTATGAATATAGGAAGTGGTTTTCTTCATTTTGTTTGTTGGTTTTATGTTGTTGTTAATGTTTAGATATATTGTATACCCAGCAGAGGAAAGGGAATCTTTCTCTGGGACTATCTAAAGCCAGGACAGTTCCACAAACCTAATTATGCAACTAGTGTGTAAGGGAACAAATACAGTAATTATCAGAGCCTTGAGGACTCTCATGCTTTCTCTTCAATAAGCCCAGTCACTTCCCCTTCTTCTTCCACTCCAAGCACAGGCCTCCTCATGTGGGTGGTCATATCCTATATTCAGTGTTCTGAGTTTGCTTGATGTGTAATTCCAGCCTGAAGGCCCTTGAGCTTAGATCAGTGAGAGAATTCCTAATTCATTTATGGCTATCACTGGCAGCCAGAGCCATACAGCGGTGCTGCTCATTAGAAATTTCTTGCCCTTATGGAATATATACATTATAAATTTATATCATATATACCAAACATAAATACCCTTGTGGGATCGCTGGCCTTTTGACTCACTGGCCCCTAATCTGCTCCTGTGCAAAGGGCCACCCATAGTGGGAGGAGGGGGGAAATGGTGCAGGATTGGCCAAAGGCCCCTGAGAAATATGACCAGAGGCGATTTATAGCCCAGTGCCATGTTCCTTATCTACCCTTTTCTAGCCTGTCTCCATACAGCCCAGGGAGCAGCAAAGTCAGAGAGCTGGCCCACCTCTGGTGAAGACTGGCCTGCCCCTGTCCCAGAGAGAAATCTGTCTTGGCATTGTTCTCAATTGTCTAACCCTAGAACTAGCAGTGGGGCTGGTGTGTAGAGGCTGGGACAAGAGTTAGTGGCCATCAATAGATGTGAGGGATTGTGGGCCCTCTACAGGGAATAGCAGATTCCTGAATTCTGTCACAATTGCTTAGTCAGACTTGGGGGTTCTGTGACTATCTCAGCCCAGTCCTGACTTTCTTGTCTATGTTTCCCAGTTAGGGCTCTCTATCTGAAAGAACCATTGGCCAGAATTGCCCATGGTTTGTGTTCTAGGAATATGCCATCTGTGAAGCTTTAGCATGGCACAGAGCTCAAAAGTATGGGGGTACAGACAGCCATTGAGAACTCAAGGGCTTCCCATATAAAAAGCTCTGGTTTATGGAGTGAGAGGATGGCCCAGCCCTTTGGCACATGCTTTCCTCAGCACCATACTCTCTTACCCTATCTGCCTATCTGCCCTTACCCTGAGAAAAAGGAGGTGAGTCAAGCCCTTAGTTTTGTTAGGAATGTGATGGAATAGCCAGCTAGAGTGAAGTTTCGAAATACACAGTGGCTTGCGGTTGTTCATGTTCTCTTGGAATTGCTAGTTAAGAGCACTTTTCCTGCTTTACCTTTCAAATATTACCTCTAAGGTCCCATTAGGATTTGGTAGGTTCATGAGGTAATGAGTGGATCCTAGACATTTTATAAGGGCTTACTGGCCAGCAGAGCTGTACCATGTCCCAGACACCTATAGCAGGTACATACCTGCTGAGAAAAGAGAATAAATTAGGTGGATCCACGTATAAAGGATAGGGAGATTGGCCCCTCCAAAACTAGCTCTTAGCCAATTTCCAAAGATGACTGAAGTTGGGAGGGCTATGGGTGCCAGAACGCCAGCTTCCTGATGAGTAGGTGAGTGTGGGCCTGACAGTGGAGATAATCCGGACTCTCTTACTACTCTGGGTAGTGGTTAAGACGCATTGCCATCCTGCCTTCTGCAGGTTCCCCTTCCACCATTGTTTCCTCAAACACATTGCCCTCTTTCTTTCTTTCTCTGTTTAGAATGAAGGATACTAGCCGCAAGAACAACATGTTTGCACAGTTTCGGAAAAATGAGCGAGACAAGCAGAAACTTATTGACACTGTGGCCAAGCAACTCCGAGGACTCATCAGCAGCCACCACTCGTGAAGGGTGGCCCCAGACCCCCAGAGGCAACCTGCTGCAGCCCCCTAGTGTGGGATCCAGCCCCAGCTGACCCTGCATTTGTGCATTCTTCTTCAAAGAGAGCATATGTATTTTTTTATTAACCCCTGTGCAGTATTCACATAACATTGCCCTATAGTAAAAGAGGCACAAAAATAAGCAAGTACATGAGATGTTGCTAGGCTGGGACTCAGGGGAAGTTATTACTCCACCGTCTGTGTTATCTTAGAGATGGTGGTGTCATCAGTCCCAGTGTGATGAACCACCTTTCAGCCATGGCTCTAAAGCATAGGTCTGGGGCTCAGGGACCACAAAAAGTGGTGCTTGGCACTGAGAGGTAGAGGGAGCAAAAGCATACTAAAACATGTCCTGTTCACTCTTGGATGCCCATTCACCACATAGATGAGGCTGATTCTTCTCAATGCAAGGAAAGGGCCTGGCAAACATTACTACTTAGTACACTAAGGGCAGTTCTAGAGGGTCATCTCCTCAGAGTGCTGACTTTCACTGGCTTGTGAACAAGCATGGCATGTGGCAAGATGGCAGCTTCATTCCAGTCCCTCAAGGATGGCAGTTTCTTTAGCCTAGATCTAGCTTTTACTGCAGATTTTTCTGGGGCAGGATATAGCTAAGTAGGCAATGGTAATAATTGGATCCCATGTTTAACTGCAGATTGCCCCAACTCTAGGAGTGTTGAGTCTCAACCCAAGGAGTTTTTCTGGATCTTGAAATCCAGTTTTCATGGAATCAGAGGACCATTCCTTTCCCTGTTCATCTCATTTCCTTCATTCACGGTTAGAACACTTGATTCAGGATGTAGATCAACAGTTATTTCCATAGGTCTTCACAGAGCGTCTCAGACTTAGCCTTCTCCAGTAATGCCATTGAAGTAGGTCAGATTTCAGAAGCCTAAAGATGGCCCTTACCTTATCCTTAGGTGAAACCTGAGGATTAGTTGGAATTGTGCCTTTATGTTTTAAAACGAGCTTTTTGGCTACCATCTTGAAGGAAATGTCACCAGCTCTGCACTGTGGGAGCAGCCATGACTGGGCTCGATGCCCCTAGGGATGGAGACACTGTGACCATAAAGTCGACAGAGCCAGCCATGGCTTGTGGTTTATTGCCTCTGGCCCAACTGTTGTTCACTAAATAATATCCTAGATATTATTTCATTGCTCAAGCCAAGGTTCCCCCTCATTTGATATCCCCAAAGCCATCTTTGGCTTTGTCTGAGAAAGATTGCCTGTAATCCTATCCCCCATACTCTAGAGGCTGGAGCAGCCTAGCTTGGAGGCTGCATTCACTGTCCCAGATGGACTCCTGAGACTTAATGCAAGGGCTTTGCTGTGAGGTCAGTCAGGGGAAACTATACTTTAAGACACTTCAGAAAGATGCTACTATAGCTACTGGCAAGAGAATAATTGTGCATCACCAAACAATGACAAATACGCCACACAGGCATTTCCAGCTTGGATTAGTGGGAGGAAAGATTCATCAAACAGAATTCTTCACTACTGAGAAGAATTTGTCAGCTACTGAGTTGCTTCTGGGGAGGGAAGACCTTCCTTTCCCCCCTCCCCACCCCCTACCTCACCATAACCTATCACATTTTGATAGCCCCTGGGAAGAGGATAGGCACACAGACACAGACTTCCTCAAAGCAGGAGAAACAAGGCTACATGTGAGCTTTGCAGACACTTGCTGAGGCTCATCCTGAGGGCTGGGTGGTTGGCCAGGGTTTCAGGATGAGGGTGAGGGATGAGCGCTGCCACCTAGAACTTGATAAGCCAAGAGAAGGTAGGAGCCAAAATGGCATCTCCAAGCTCTCATCTTTGTTGAAACAGGTGAGAATGATTATACTAATCTGAAGTTCTATTAGGAGCTTGAAAAGGACTCAAAACACTTTTCTATGCTAGTACGCTGTTGGCAGGAAGATCTCTTCAGCTTTGAGTGCTGAGAGACTTTGAAGTGGAAATGGAGAGACACGTAAGCATGCCAACAGTGTTTGTCTTTTTAGAGGATCATCATTGCCAATCTGGTCTCAAACCTCTGCCTTGGAAGAACTATGCTATAGAGGAAAAGGCGGACAAGGTGGAGGAATAGGGGTTATTCTGCACAGAAGTCCCATGAAAAACAAAGCTTATTCAAACTTAAAATATAAAGATGGACCCTTTGATATATCTTCTCTTCCTTCTTAGTCTGCCTTCCCCTTATCTAACAAAAAGCAACATGCAGTTACTGAGCTGTGTGTAGAGACATACTCTTGGTGGGCCAGGGAAGGTAAAAACAGCGACCAAAAATGTCAAGTTTTTGAATGAGAAAAGTGGGATGTTTTTAGTTTTGTCTGTAGGCCTGTAGCTGGGCCAACCCTTGAGAGGACTTGTGCAAAGTATGTGTGCCCGGAACCATCAGACTCCTCAGAAATGGCTTCATATACCTAGAGAGGTAGAAGTACGCTGGAGGGCCTCAATAAGAGGGCAAGCACACAGAAGGCTAGAAGCCCATATGGCGTCTGGTCAGGTTGAATCCTTGGCCAAGTTATTGGGGAAACCAGATCTATATTCCTGAAGGGACAGTCTGGTTTGGAATCCTACTGGTTTCAGTAGTAATATGGGCTGTTTGCATCATTTTAACATTCATAGGAAAATCTCTTTGAGCAGACCATGAATGAAGCTGTTATGGGTGGGAAGGAACAGGACCTGAAAATGGGAACCAGGAAATGAGACCCTGTTGGCAAAGGGAGTGTACAGCTTCCAGGGTGCCTTGCCCGATGTTCTCATTGCATACCAGTCCTCCAAGTCAGTCTAGCCTTACTGTACACTTGATGAGTACTTACTCAGCAAGTCCCAGACCCATGGCCTTTTATCTCCCAACATTGGCCTTGGCCATGACCTTCCTCATCAGGCCTCTGAGCACACTCCCTGAGAACTGCTGCAGAAATTCCCCTACCTTAGCCTCCCTTCTCCCAGGACTCCTCTCTCGACTGCAATTGCCTCTTCTTTTATTTTTATTTTTTGCCTGCATTCACCACTACTTTTCACAAAGGTGTTGGAAATGGCGTTTTTATTTTGCACAGATAGTTGCACATTTATCGAGAAAATTAGGAAAGTCCATTTTTAACTCCAAAGGGAAATTTTTTCTCTAAAACTTACTAGTAAAGCTACTGATACAGATGGGCTGCATGGTTAGGGGAAAGCTCCTCTGTGAAAAGAGCATGTTTATTCCTCTTGTACATTTTCCTCTTTTAACTGCTATTAAACAAGAAAGCCTACACACCTGTTTCAAAAGCCATGGTGTTGTCTCATGGGTATTTTGTTCTTCCATCCCTTTTGCACAGTGCAGCTGTGTTGGTAACTGGATGGCTGACATTGCATCCCCACTTAGCTGGACTGAGGACTAAGCAGGTGAGAAGAGCCTGGTGGGGAAGAGAAAGCCTCCCTTCCACACAAGGCAAGGAGCCCTACTATGGCCTTGGAAACATCCCTGACCCCTGGGTTAGGTTTTCCTGCCTATGCAGCTAACACTGGCATCATTAAGAAGAACTTTTCAAAATGGTTGAGTTATGTGGAGCACTGGACTAGGCAACTTGGAGCCCAATGTTGAACACTAGCCCTGCCATGGAAAGGCTCCCAGTCAAGAGGGAGTGATGTCGGATTATCCAGAACAAAGCCAGGCTAGAAAAAAGAAAAAAATGAGCCTATTTTAGACTCCGTGCCGGACAGGTACAGTCATTCTGGCCTAGTGAAGGAAAGGGTCTGGTTGGGAAAGACAGCTCAGAAGAAGCAGGATGTTGATTAGCTGGGCCTTGAAGGAATGCAAGTCAAATTTTGTTAAGTCATAGGAATGAGTATTTTTGGTGCAGACCACATTAGAGTACAGTGTTGGCATGAGCCTGGTATGTTCTGGGACGTAATGAAGAACCTCCTAGGCACATCTGGAACCATGGTAAGTAAGACCAGCAATGCCAGTATAGCAACACTCAGCCTGCTTTCTCTCCAGGCTAGCACACAAGCAATGGGGATAGACTAGAAAGAATTTTCTTCCGTAAGAAGTCTGACTACTGCAACTAGGCTTTCATCCCAAGAGACCTGGGCTTTGATCCCTGCAATACCACTTGCTAGCCTCTGACCTTGAAGAAGTGCTAAACTTGCTCCCTAAATATCATCTTCCTCATCCATGAAAGCAGAATGGCAGTCTCTAACTTACAGGTTTGTGGTAAAGTGTAAACGAGCTGTGGAAGTTCAAAATGCTTAGCCAGTACCTAGCAATAGCACATGCAGTGTTTAAGGCCTTTTCCTCCCTACCTTCCAGTTCCACAACATGCCTCATGGCTGAGCACCGGGCAAGTGTCCAGGGCTTCTCTGCCTCCTGGCATCCTCTCCCCAAGCCCACTACAGGGTTGGGGGTAGCCGTGCCCCCCAAGCACCTGTAAATGAAACAGAGGGACATGCCTTTCAAATCACCCAGCCATCTGGCTCTGAAGACAGCCTGTGCTTCCAGTGGAATCTGCCTGTCCACACTACTGGAACTTTCTCTGCTCTCACTTTGGTGCCAACACTTTTACCTTCTTCTATTGGGAGTTCTTAACCAGGGGTCCAAGAACCCTCACAGGTGTGTGTGTGTTTGCATGCATGTGGTCACGCCACCCATTTTTTTTCTGGAAAGAAGGTTGATGGCTTTCATCAATGTGTAAGAAAGATTCATGACTAAAATACTGAATAATAACCAAATCCCTTCGGACATGTAGATCTCCCCCTGAGGGAAAGCCAGAAGCTCTGAGCCGCACTCCTCTCCTGCCTCATAGAGCTCTGGCGGATGTCGCAGGCCCTGCTGGTCTACCACCCGCCTTCTCCAGCAGCCTCCCCCAAATCCCATGTCACGCTTACAAATCGGTGAAACCACTGCTTCTGGCTTTCTCTCTCAGCACACAGGCACTGAGGGAAGACAGGAGGACTCTCCTCTCCTGAAAATATGGAGGCTTCCAACTAGTTGGGGAGGTGACAGACAGTTCAGTACAGAGACATGGGCTGTCACAGTCAAACAACCTGACTCACCCAGAACGTTTCCCACAGCCTCAGCACTAACTGTTACGACTTTGGCGGAAGGCCTTGTCCAGAGAGGGACCAGCGACCCTGTGGGGTCCTCTAAGGCAGAAAAACAAAGGAAATCAGAATAGCCCAGAGAAGGATGTGAAGCCGCCACCACCTTGCCCTTTTTCTCACAGCTGGGCTTCTTATCTGCCAGCCAGGCAGATGCCGATGGGGAATAGCTGGTGGGAGATAAGAGGAGGCAGGGAAAGAAAGTGCCAAACCCTTTCCCCAGAGGCCTCGTTTTGAATTTAATGGGCAGAGTTTGCCGGGAATGAGAGAGCCTGTGGGCCCTAGGGACCATAAGACAAAGGCTCTTGAGGAAGTGCAAGGAGGAGGAGGAGAGGAGTGAGGGCCAGGCATTGTGTGGGAGAGCTGCCCCTCTATCTGTTTCAATCGCTGGTGGGGTTAGGGTTACCCTGCATTTGGGAACCCAGCTGCTTTGTGGGGTCTGTGACATCAGCTGTTGTGATGGTAATGGATGGGCCTCTCGCAGGGGGCACCCCCTCCTTGGCCAGCCCCTGGAGAAGATAGAAGCTTCTGTCCCCTCAGGGTGGGGGTCGGCTGCAGGCCCAGAATCAGACCCAAGACAACAGCCCCCCTCCTTCCAGTCTGAACCCACTGCTAAGTGTACCTTCCAAGCCTAAACTATGACCTTCCTCTCTCCAAAGCTCCAGAAAAGGAATGGAATCTGAACATTGAGTTGCTTTTCTGGCCCTAAACAATCCTCCCATTCTCTAGGCTCAATGATGGGTCTATTTCCTCCTGTAAATGGGTCTCGTAATCTTCAACTTTTACCTTTGCTTCTAAGGGTAATTAATTGGATCTGCCTCTTGTTCTCCCCACACACTCCCCTCTCTGTTACAAGGCTCAGGTTATGCTAGGTAGATGGCTTTCTTTGTATTCCATGGGGTACTTATTCTTAAAGCTGATGGAGTAAGGCCCTGCCCTCTCCAGTGATCCCCTTCTCCAGAGAAGCCTGCTGGGGAAAACACCACTTCCGTTGGTACTTGAAAAGCCAAAGGCTTTTCAGATAGCCAGTTTTGAGCAACCATTTTGCTTTTCCCCAAGATTTTAGGGAAAGTGTTTTCAGGTAACATTCTCAGGAGCAAAGTGGGAATTTGTTGGTCTGGACACTGGAGACAGAGAGGCAAAAATGGGCAACACCTGGCCCAGCAAATTGCATGTGGGCACCCATGGTCAAATGAATGAGTTTTTCAGAGGGGCAGTCATGCAAAGGTGGGGGCTGTGAGAGCAGCACTCTTGCTGGGAGGGCTATTTTGCCATTGGCATTGTTTAGAATTGCCAGCATATAGTAGATAATAAAAAAGCAAGCTAATGTTTAGTCTGTTTTATTGTGGTTTTAAAATTTTCAACAAACATGTACCATGCTACCCTTGTCATGCCACAGAGCAGGGAACAGGTTGCAAACAGGTTAAGAGTCAGGTGAGAAACCAAAGTAGCAGTTTAATTCCTGATGGGCAGGATGTGGTCCTGGTGGTAGTGATTATGTGTGTGCATGTGTGCATGCGTACTGTGTATGTGTATGTGTATGCGGGTATCTGACAGAAATAGGGCTTTCCCCACTGAACCCTACTCCCATTTCCCACAGCTGATCACTGTTAATAATAGTATGATGATATTCTGTCCCGTTATTTTAATCTGTATATACTGTCATAAAAATTATAATCCTAGTGTATTATATTACAGTTTTACTTTTTATTTAATTTATCTTAAATATATTTCATTGGTAACATACAGAATTTTTTCATCCTTTATGAAGCCCATAAAGTTCTTCCATTGCATGAATGTACCATGAGTTTGTTTAACCAGTTCTGAACTGATGGATATTGAGAATGCTTCCAGTATTCCACTCTTATAAACAATACTGCAAGAGATTTGTATATATCTTTGCCTACTTGCTTAGTTTTTTCCACAGCATAAAATTTCAGGCATGGAATTGGTGGGTTAAAAGCTATGAATATTGGCCAGGCGCAGTGGCTCATGTCTGTATTCCCAGCACTTTTGGAGGCCAAGGCAGGCAGATCACCTGAAGTCAGGAGTTCAAGACCAGCTTGGCCAACATGGTGAAACCCCATCTCTACTAAAAATACAAAAATTAACCAGGCATGGTGGCATGCTCCTGTAATCCCAGCTACTCGGGAGGCTGAGGCAGGAGAATCAGTTGAACCTGGGAGGCGGAGGTTGCAGTGAGCCAAGATCAGTCCACATTGCACTCCAGTTTGGG
>NW_016107338.1:1643394-1777253 GCF_001604975.1 Cebus imitator
AAAAAAAAAAAAAAAGCTATGAATATTATAAATGCTAATAGAAAGTATATAATTACTCTTGAAAATCACCAATTTACACTCTCTCCAATAGGTTATAAAAGAATCCGTCTCCCTATGAAATCTCAGCCCTAAATAATATTAATTTTTTTTCATTTTTTTCAGTCTTTCAAATGAAAAATAATTTTCCTTTGTTCTTATTTACATTAATTTATAGTGAATGTAAGCATCTACGGATATTGTGTGTTGGTTATTTGTATTTCCTCTTGTATTAACTATTGAGATAGTCTGCCTATGAAAAAAGTAGGTTATTTTCTTTTTGTATTGATTTGTATTTCTTTGTTTTAGGGATTTTAGCTATTTGTCATTTGCATTGCAAATGTTTTCCCAGTTTGCCTTTTGAGTTTGTTCATTGGTTCATATTAGTTAGAACCCTTTATTTTGTAGGTAGCAAAAAACCCAACTCAGAAAATATTTATTGACTGAAAATCCAAAGGTGGTTCAGGGTTAGTAAGATTCAGTGACTAAAATAAAATGTGAAGACCGTTTCCTTTCCTCCCCTCTACTCTGTCTTTTATGGTACGAAGACCATCCAAAATCTTACTTCCCTCACGGTGGCTAAATGGCGGCCATTTTTCTAGATTTCACATCCTCACACTATACTGTGCAGAAACTTCCAGCGGCTCTCTTAGAAGAGCAAGGAACTTTTTAATCCAATAAGCCTCTAATATTGAGAGCACTAAATTGAATTATATGTCATTCTTTTTTATCAGAAGCAGGCCATAAGTTCGCTGTTTTTATCAGGGTTACTTGAACCAATCACTGTGGCAAGAGCAACAAGATTACCCTGATAGGTTAAAGCAATCAATCAAGTCTCACCCTTGGAATTTAGAGTAAGGAGGTATGGATCGCTACCCCCAAACAAACTGCATAGCAGCTAGACAACCGGGAAGATGGTGGAGAGTATGTCGAGGAGACAGCCACAATATTCACTACATGGTGTTTTTTGCTGTATAGGTTTTTGTTTTCTTCTTTTTTGTCGTTCTTTTTTGAGACAGGGTCTCATTCTGTCACCCAGACTGGAATGTGGTAGCATGATCAAGGTTTACTGCAGTTTTGACCTCCCTGGCTCAAGCAAATCCTTCCACCTCAGCCTCCTGAGTAGTTGATGCTACAGGCATGTACCACCATGCCCACCTGATTTTTTATTTTTTGTAGAGACAGGGATTTCACTTTGTTGCCCAGGCTGGTCTCAAACTCCTAGACTGAAGCAATCCTCCCACCTCAGCCTCCTAATGTGCTGGGATTACAAGTGTGACTCATCACACCTGGCCAGTTTTTCATTCTTGGAATGTCAAATTACAAGGCTTTTCCTTTATAATGTTTAGATTTCATGTGATATTTAGATTTCCCTACTTCAAAATTATGAAAATATTGGCCCATGTTTTCTTCTGTTACTTCGTTTTTACTATATTAATCATTTATCAATTTGAAATTTCCTTTGAGATGAGGAGCATGATAGGGATCCAGCCTTTTCTTTTTTTCCAAATGGCTCACTAGTTGTCTGCAACATCATTGATTAATTTTAAAATGTCACCTTTATCATATATTTAATTCATATTTATCTTTGTTCTATTTCTGGATTTTCTTTATGGTCTCATGATCATTCTGTTTCTGAGCCATTACCACATTGTTTTAATTACCATATCTTTGTAATCTGTTTTAACATCTAGTAGTCCATTCCTACTAGAGGAAATACATCATACTTTCCTCTTTCAGAATGTTCCCAGATATTTATTCTTCCTGGTTAATTTTATACTTTTTTATTTCCAATGTTCTATTGTGATTTGATTGGAGTTGCATTGAATTGATAAAAGAATTTGCAGGTTAAGGGCATATTTGTAACACAAAGACTGCCTATGCAGGGCCCTGTCCATTTATTCATCATATTCACATTCCTCAAACAGTTTAACATTTTCTGCATTTGGATTCTTCACATTTTTTACTTAGTACAATCATGAATGTTTTATATTTTCATTGCTGTTAAAAATGAGATCTCTTCATTCATGTTTTATGTGTTCTTTTTTGTTTTAATTACAAAAGTAATATGTACTCATCTATCAGATTTGCAAAAATCTTAAAGTCTGATATTACCAATTACTGATGAGGATATGGAGAAACAGGATGTCATAAAGGTGAGAAAATAAATTAATACACCTACTTTATAGAGAAGCTTGGTGGTACAGATCCAAATCCCTTTTTGGCAATTCAGAAATTGAAAATGCTCATTCTTTCTTTACTAATTTGGTACAAAATCTGACCTGATGGTAAGTTATCATCTGTATATCCCACTTAATTTGAATGTTTATACTTTTCAACAGAGAAAAAGTAATATATTTGATTATGTCTATTTCCCAAACCCTACTGAGGGTGTTATGTATGGCACATAGGCCATATTGCCTTTCTAAAATTCAATAAATCTTATTCTGAAACATATCTGGCCCCAAGCGTTTTGAAAAAGATATTACAGACCTGTATCTAGTAGAGTTAAACATGTGCATATCCTAGAGAAATCTAGCCACATGTGCACAGGGAGACAAGTATAAGAATGTTTATTACAGCACTGTTTATAATGATGAATAATTAGAAATAACCTAAATGTTCATCAGTGGGAGAATAGATAAATTGTGATCTGTTAATCTAATAGAATACTATACGGCGGTTAAAATGAACTATAGCTACGTGGGTCAACCTGAATAAATATTTTTGAAAGTTGTTGATTTTTTTTTTAAAGCAAGTTGGATTATAGATAACAATACAATTTAAACTTTGAAAATGTGCATGAGGATGATAAACACCAAATGTGGTATAGTAGTTATCTCTGCAGAGGGAGGAAAAAAATGAGGGACATGGGGATACAAAGTAGGATTTTTAACTTTATGAAGTCTAATTTCTTTTATAAAATTAAATGAATATAGCAAAATGTCAAAATGTTTTCATAAATAGATTTGTATTCCATGTAATGTTTCTCAGTCTTTTTAGTAACTGCATAGTATTCCTCAGTGTGACTCTACCTTAATTTGCTTAGCCATTTCTTCATTATTTAACTTGTTTTCACTTGCTAATCATTACAAGAACTACTGAAGCAAACATCTTTGATATCCTTTTGCGTATATACAAACACTCTGTAGATTAGTTATATCAGTTGTCTTTTTTTAAAAAAGGCTGTACCACTTTATACCCTTACCAACAACATGGGAGAGGGCCTATTTCCTCGAACTGTCAGTAAGACTGTCAAACTTGAGTGAGGAGAAATGGCGAATTAATTTTCAATTGCCAGTTTCTGTTAGTCTGAATCATCTTTCAGCATCTTAGCCATTTTTAGATATTCTCAATATTGCCTGTTGATAACTTCATCAATTAGAAGTGTGTTCAGCTACTCATGCAAAATGTCCTGTCAGTGCAGTAAAGAATTGAGTAGGGCTTCTTTTGGTTTGGGAGCTTTTGGAGCTTTATTGTTTTGGTTTTGGTTTTTGAAGTATGAAGAATTCTAGAGGCTTAAGCATAAACAATACAGGACTGAAGCAGTGGAGACCTAGACACTCTCTGTCTTTCTGTTCTGTCATCCTTAGTATGTTTATCATTTAATAGGCACAGAAGAGCTGCTTCACCTCCAGACATCACATTCACTTTCCAGGAAGGAAGAAGGAAAAAAAAGCAAAGAGATAAAGAACCATGTAGGCTGAGTCCCTTTCTTAAAAGCCTATGATTTCCATCTTTCCTTAGGCTTAAAGATTGACTTTTTTTAAGTAAATTATGTAAGTATTCTCAAAATTATTTATTTATATTTATTTTTAGAACTGGAGTCTTGCTCTGTCACGCAGGCTGGAGTGTGGTGTCATAATCATAGATTGTGGCAGCCTCAAACTCCTGGCTCAAGTGATCCTACCACCTCAGCCTCCCAAATGTAAATTACTGTTTTAAAATATTTCTTCATATTACCTCCTCTCACAGCTTCTTTGGCCAGAACTGGATCACATGGGCACCCCCAAACCGATCATGACCAGAGGGAGTAAGATCATCATGTCTGGTTAATACCAATCATGGTTCATACCCTGTAAGTTCCTGTAGCTGTAAGCAGGATGTGTTTTTTTTGTTTGTTTTTTGTTTTGTTTTGTTTTTTCACAGCTTTATCCTCAGTATTTAGAAGAGTTTCTGCCGCATAAAATATGCTTAAGTTTGTTGAATGAACTGACTATATGCATGAAGGGAAAGATAAATGGATAGAATAGGGGCAGGATGTCAAGGTATCTTCACCACCATTCGAGCCAGTCTGAGTGCTTTCTGCAGGCAGATGAGGGGAAATGAATGTTGGTCAAGAGATGGGGTCTGTCACAAGGTCCTTGACCCACTGATCCTCTTGATGCTAATTACATACTTGTTCAGTATATAGTCTTTCACTTCCTTTTAAATAAACGTTTTATTTTGGAATAATTTTAGGTTTAGAGAAAAGTTGCAGAGTGGTAGAGAGTTCCCATATATTACTCACTCAATAAGCCCTATTGTTAACGTCTTACGTTACCATGGACATTTGTGAAAACTGCTTATACCAACATTGGCACATAGTGTTAACTAAACTTGGACTTCATTCGGATTTCACCAGCTTTTCCAGTAATATTTTCTTTCTATTCCAGGATTCAGTATAGGATATTATATTGGATTTAGTTGTCATATCTCTTTAGTGTCCTCTGGTCTGTGACAGTTTCTCAGTCTTTCTTTCTTTCCCCTGACCTTAAAAGTTTTGAGGAGTGATAAGTGTTTTGTAAAATGTTCTTTACTTTGTGTTGGTCTGAAGTTTTTCTCTTCATTAGATTGGGCTTATGGTTTTTTTGAAAGAATACACCAAAGGTGAGGTGACTTCCTTATCGTATATTAGTGTATACATGATATCCACATGACATCATTGGTGATGGTAACCTTCATCACTAGTTAAGGCAGAGTTTGCCAGGTTTCTCCACTATAAAATTACTACTTTTCCCTTTCCATATTTTACTTATTAGAAGCAAGAGACTAATTGCAGCCTATACTAAAGGGGCAGAAAAGAGCAGGAGGGTTAAGCTTTACCTCCCACAAGGACTATCTCAATAAATTATTTGGAATTCTTCTGTAAGACAGAATTGTCCCTTCAATACCATTTATGTGTTTATTAGACCAATAATTTAAGTCACGTATTTATATCAGTATGAACTTATCTACATTTTTTGCACTTATTTTAGGCTTTCTTCTTTTTGTATTTATTGAGATGTAACACAACATAAAACTCACCATTTCAAAGCATACAGTTCAGTGGTTTACAGTATATTCACAATGTTGTGCAACCAACATTGTCTAACTTCAGAACATGCCTATCATCCCAAAAGGAAATTCTATACCTGTTAGTAATTGCTCCCAATTCCCCTCTTCCCCTGTCTCCCTAATCTACTTTCTCTCTCTATGAATTTGCCTGTTCTGGACATCTCATACAAGTGGAATCATATAATATGTAACCTTTTGTGCCTGGCTTCCCTTAGCATAATGTTTTCAAGATTCATCCGTGTTGTAGCATATTCAGTATTTCATATCTGTTGTGGCTGAATAATATTCCATTGTATACCACATTTTGTTTATCCATCATCTGTTGATGAGGCCGTGGGTTGCTTCCACTTTTTGGTCATTACCAATAATGCTGCTATGAATATCGGTACACAAGTTTTTGTTTGAACATGTGTTTTCAATTCTCTTAGGTATATACCTGGGGGTAAAATTGCTGTGTCATACAGTAACTATGTTTAAATTGTTGCAAAACTGCTAAAATGTTTTCTAAAGCAGTTGCTTCATTTACTGATCCTATCAGCAATATATAAGGGTTCCAATTTCTCCACATTCTCGCTAACACTTTCTGTTTTCTGTTTTTGTGTGTGTGTTTTTAAATAATAGTCACCCTAGTGGGTGTGAAGAGGCATCTCACTATAGTTTTGACTTGCATTTTCCTAACGACTAACAATGTTGAGAATTTTTCCATGTAGTTATTGACCATTTATATATCATCATGACCATTTGAATATCATATTCAAATTCTTTACTTATTTTTAAATTGGGTTATTTGTTTTTTAATTGTTGACTTGTAAGGGTTCTTTAGATAGTCTGGATTTTAGATCCTTATCAGTTACATGATTTGCAAATATTTTAACCTATTCTATGGGTCTTTTCACTTTTTGACAGTATCCTTGATGCAAAAGGTTTTAAATTTTGATGAGGTCCAAATTTATCTGTTTTTTATTGTTGTTCCTTGTGCTTTTGGTATAAAATCTAAGAATCTAAGAAACAACTGCTTAATCCAAAGTCATGAAGATTTACACCTTTGTTTCCCTCTAAGAGTTTTATGGTTTTAGCTCTTACAATTAGGTCTTTGATCCACTTTGAACTGATTTTTGTGTATGGACAACTCAGATTATATTGTGTTTTCCAAACGCCACTTGTTGAAAAGACTATTCTTTCCCATTGAATGGTCTTGGCCTCCATGCTGAAAATCAATTAATTATAGATCTATGGCTTTATATCTGGACTCGAAGTTCTCTTCCATTGATCTATGTAGCTATCCTTTGGCCTTATGTATTTATTCTATCCTTTAGATTACAATCTAATTCCATGTTACTTACCTATTTTGTTGCTTAAATTATTCCAGGTGTGGCCACTGGGAGCTCTTTCAGGGTGGCTCCTATGTGCCTTTCACATACCCCATCCTTTGTTTTTTGATGATTTCCTTGCTTTATGATACTCAAGATGCTGCAAGATTATCTTGTACTTTCCCTGTCCCAGCCCTAGCATTAACCAGTTCTTCATGGAGCACTGGCTCCTTTTATTGAAGAATGGTATTTTAAAACCAAGAACTGGGAGCTGGGTATGATCATTGCTACTGGGGTGTCATTGCTTTTATGCTCTTAGCAGACAGAGCCAGATACTGTATTATGTATGATAATGCATGTATATACAATATTTCTAATTGTTTCTGTGTCTATATATCTCTGTTTTATGAGGCATGAGGCATTTATATATATATATATGTATGTATGTATATATATATATCACTTGAGTTCATACTGATGTCTCCAACTGTAATCCAGTACCCCAGGGACCGTTCTAGTCTTTCCTTATTGCTTATCTCTCTCCAAGAGTGAGATCCTGTCTCCTACCATCTCCTAGCCATTTACTTAGTTATTCCACCCTTGCATACAGTTTCATAATGACTAACCTATACTTCCCACCCTCACCTATTTTTAATGTTTATGCTAGCTTTTATCAGACAGATATTTGAAATTTAGTATAGTTTAATCGGTCTTTTCCTTTAAGCTCTTGAGTTTAGTATCTTACATAGAAAAGCTTTCTAACCCACCACCACTACCAGATTATAAAATATTTTATTTTTGTTTTATATTTAAATATTAAATCTATCTAGATTTGGGGTAATAGAAAATGCAAAATAACCTTTTTTTCAAATGGCTACCTGAAGATCCTACGTGTTTATATTATTGTCAGTCAGTCCTTTCCTCACTGCTTTGCAATACATAGGTCTGTTTCTACACTCTATTCCGCTGGTCTATTTCTGTGCCAAGATGAGATCATTTTAGTTTATGTAACCTTAAAATATGTTCTGGTATTTAATAGAGAAAGGCTCCCACTATTGATCTTTTTCAAAATGTCTAGCCTCTCCTTGTGTATTTAGTTTCACAGATGAGCTTCAGAATTACTTTGTGAAATGTCATTTTAAAAATCTCTTGGGGATTTTGATTAGGATTACATTGAATGTATTAAATTTGGGAGAAATTGACATCCCAATATGATGTACTCTGTTTAGATTTTTTTTATGTATTTCACAAAGAATTATGTTTTCTTCCCATATGTCTTACATGACTCATGAATTCACATTCTCACATGAATTCATATGAATATGCACATTATTTGCCATATATTTGAAATTATATTTCCAAGATTATTATAAACATATAAGGAAGCTATTGATTATGTTCATCATGTAGCCAAAGAAGTTATTGCATGTTTTTATTAGTTCTAATAGGTTTGCAATTGATTCCCTGCAAAATTCTATTGTAGTTGGTCCTAATATCCATATAAATAATGTGGAGGATACTTTATATAACTTTGTGGAAACAAATCTGTAAACCTAAAGGAAGATGGATGATGCTTCTAGAAAAATGTGTATTGCCAGGATTGAACCAAGTAAACACAGAAAACCCCCAAAGAGCAATAATCTTGAAGTTGAGAAAGTTGTCCAAGATCTGTCACTGATATTTATATATTTATGCTTTAGCTTTTTCCTTACATTTCTGATTTTTTTCTGATTTAATTGGCTGAGACAACCAGACAGTGTTGTATAATGATGGTGATGGTAAGAACTTGTCTCTCCTTGCTTCAGTTGCAGTGGTTCTAATGTTATTAATTGTGAGGCTTGCTATAGGTTTATCAAGTTAAGGGAGTTTTCTTCTCTTCCTAGCTTATTGTTAGTTTTTATAAGAAATTAGTGTTGAATTTTATCAAATACTTCTTTTTAGCCTCTATTGGAATCGATTTTTTTCTTACCTTTTAATATAGTAAAGTCCTAATGTTGAAACATCTTTTGGTTAACTTACAATTTTAGCCTGCTTAGTCAAAATGTCTTATTATTTTGGCAAACATCTGTATTTTACTTGGTGATATTTAATTTAGGATTTTTATATAAATATTCATAAGTAAGATTTGCCTATACTTAACTCTTTCTTTTCTTTCTCTTTCCTTCCTTCCTTCCTTCCTTCCTTCCTGCCTGCCTGCCTGCCTGCCTGCCTGCCTGCCTGCCTTCCTTCTCTCTCTTTCTCTCTGTCTCTCTCTCTCTTTCTTCCTTTCCTTCTTTCTTTCTGGCAGTGTTTCACTTTGTCACCCAGGCTGGAGTGCAATGGCCTAATCACGGCTCACTGCAGCCTCAACTTCCCAGGCTTGAGCAATTCTCCCAACTCAGCCTTCTGAGCACCTGGGACTACAGGTGTGCACCACCATGTCCAGCTAACTTTTAAAAAATATTTTGTAGAGGCAGAGTCTCACCACATTGCCTATGCTGGTATCAAACTCCTGGGTTCAAGCAATCCTCCCGCCCCATCCTCCCAAGGTGCTAGGATTACAGACATGAGCCACCACAGCCAGTCATGTATGTAACTGTTTCTATGCTGCCTTTAGAAGGGTTTGTTTTGGTATGTAGGAATAATTTTTTGAGAATTCTTATTCTTCCTCTCTTTGCTTTAGTGTATCAAGGGTTATCTGTTTCTTGACAAAACTTGTAAAACTAACTTCATCTGGATCAAGGGAAGATAGCTAGAGTGCTGGTCACTGATGATTTGTGATTCCTATAACATATCAGATGACTCTGTAGATGGGGGAGAAGCAGTTAGGGTGGGATGTAACCTACAAAAACGGGTTATCAGAAGACTTAAATGGTACACATTTTCTCTAAACAAACTCATACCCAATCTGAAGATTCCTCTACTCTGAGAACAGCAGAAATGAGGATGGCGATGCAGAGTATATTTAAGTATCAACTCGAAAGGTAAATTGATGAATTAATGGAATTCGCGTTAACTAAGTAGTCAAGGAGGTGGGAAAATGACAGAGTTGCTAGAAGCAAAATATTCCAGAGGAGGGCTGGTTTGCAAGAAGATGAGGAATACAATTTTGGACACATATGACAGTATTTTTTGGAAGCTTGGTGAAGGAAAGAGAATGGATGCACACTGCCGTCACATAGTTGTGTAATACAACACAACTAGCTTCATCGTGTAGATCAGTCAAGCCAGAGGCCCAGAAAGGGTATATGAACTCCCTAAGGTCTTTTAATTCTAATTACCGTGCTCTTTCCTTTGCATCCCATCCTTTGTGAAATGTCAGCCCAGAGTTCATTGGCATTAAGGGAAAGTCTTTCTACGCTAAGAGAGATATTGGCTTGGTTATCGACAGAAGGGGAGAAACATTTAGAAATAGCTAAGATAAAGCTGTTTGAGATAGAATTGAGTGAGATCCTGAAGTACATAAGAGATAATTTATTCAGAAAAACACTTATTGACAGCATAGACACTAGAAACATGAAGGAGAAGAACGCACAGCTTCAGTATTTAAAGTCCTTTGAATCCATCAAGAGAAAAGAGTATATGCTTAACTGCCTGACTTCCCAGCTCCTACCTACATGTACAACCTACCTCACTCCTTCCTCACCTCCTCTCTCCCACTACCACATGGTTTCCTGAAGCGGGAACCATTTCTGCATTAATTGCCAAGGTGGTGGGGGCTTGTATAAATGAGAAAGAAAGGCTTACAGTGATAGAAGTGCTAGGATGGTCTGCACAGGACATTCTGGAGCACCGAGGAAGGAATGGCAAACCGGAAAACTTCACAAAGAATATGATGCTAGATTTGGATTTTGAAAGATAAGTAGGAGTTTACCAGGCAGTGAAAGGAGGATGTTTAAAGCAGAATGATATTAAAAGGAAAGATATTCAAAGCAATGGCAATTGCTATGTGTAAAGGCTTACGTCACTTTTCACCTATCAGACTGACAAATCAGACAGTGGAAGCATGCAAGTAAGTTGGGATGAGGGAGGCAGCATCTTTGTGCGCTGCTGAGGAGCTGGACTAGAGCAGCGACTCTGGAGAGTCGCCCAGCAGAACTTGTACACACATCCCCTAGGACCCGGTAAGTTTCCTCCTGGTTAAACATGCAGAGAAAATGAATTTACTGCCACTGCAGAAATAAGCAGTTGGGGGCAATCTAGGTGTCTGTCACTCATATTTGGGAATATTTTGCAGCAGTCAGAAGTAACAAACTAGAAGTACATAAGGCAGCATGAATATATCTCAGAATGATGTTAAATGTCTTTTTAAAAATCCAAACAAGAGAGGTCTATAGCGCAAGATCATTGATGAAAGTTAAACATGCATCCATACGTAAGACAGCACTGTTTTCAAGGACACGCATCCATCACCAGGGCCATACACCAACACAATGGAGTATGTGTCTGGAGGCAGAAGCTGAGGATCAAGAGCGGGGCTGGCAACTGAAGAGGAAAAGGAAGCTACAGTAAAGCCCTCACTGGCTGAAACATTGAACTGAGGAATATGATGATTGGTTTCCTACTCATCAGCTGTAAATGAAGGCCCTAGAAGTATAGACTGTATGGTATGCTTTCTTCACCGAAGAAGTTGGATGAAGCCAAGGGAGCCCAGAGCTGAGGCTGGGACAGAGGCTGCAATCAGAGTGCCAGCCTGTGTGATGGCCCCCAGTCCTGAGGGCAGCAGGCAGCTGCTAACAGCTTTTTTTTTTTTTTTTTTTTTGAGATGGACTCTGTCACCCAGGCTGGAGTATAGTGATGCAATCTTGGCTCACTGCAACCTCTGCCTCCCAGGATCAAGTAATTCTCTACCTTAGCCTCCCGAGCAGCTGGGATTACAGGCGCGTGCCACCATGCCCGGCTAATTTTTGTATTTAGTAGAGATGGGGTTTCACCATCTTGGCGAGGCTGGTCTTGAACTCCTGACCTTGTGGTCCACCCACCTTGCTAACAGCTTTTAAGCAGGAAAGAACATTTTGTTTTAAAAAGGATAAGGAGAGACTTGGACAGTGTCGTGTTTAGACACACCTACTTTAAAATTACAGGAGAAAAATACAGAAATCAGAATAAGTGTGGGTAGGAGGGGCAGCACAGTCATGGGTAGTCTGGAATGGTGCCCTCTAGGGTCCGTGTAGGGACCCACAGTGGACCACCTTCTTTTGGAAGAGAAGCAGTCATTGGTTTCACCCATCTCAGTAGACCTCCTGAGTGGTGGGAAGGCCTCCAGCAGCAGTGAGGCTGGAGTGAGGTTGTTTCTCCCCTCCTAACCCATTCCCTCCTCCATTCCTGGCTACCCTGGCACAGAAAGCAGAAGACTCAAGTTCTAATTCCAGTTCTTCCTTCTGGTTCTGCAAGTGACCTTAGACAGGTCACGCCTCTCTGGGCCTCACCTTCCTTGTTTTCCCTTTTCAGCTTGTACTTTCTTTGGCTCCATATGATTTCCCTAGTAATAGCCCCCAACAGGGAAATCTTGCCCCCTCCCAAAATCCCCCACCTGTCTCCAAAGTCCTGACATCCTCCTTCATCTTCCAGATCCACTGCCCCACCTTGGTGAGGAGGAGCAACAAATTGGTACCGTAATGGCCCTGCTGATTGCATTATGGGTGTCTAATGCAATAGGCCCTCATGAGGACCATCCATCAGGGCAGAGCCCCTCCCCGATCCCTGCCACCACAGTCACATTAGCCAGGCAGCCCATTTATCACTACCGCACACCTCCATGGAGACTGGCCTAGACAGATGAGGGGCCAAATCAGATTTATGGGGAGGAATTGTGGAAAAAATCAGCCCCATCCATCTCTTAGACACTGAGGAGGGAGCCCTGTGTCTCTACTCCCTTCAAGGCTCCTTAGGGAGACGGGTGCTAATCGAGAAACCAGCCACGTTGCCTTTGTTTTCCTTAAGGCCCATTCTTGAGCCCCCATGTTGCCTAGCAGAGTCCTAGAACTGGTCCTCTAGGAGGTCAGAATTTTTTGGGCAAAGCCTCTGCCAGGATCAGGACACTGCCCAGAGTCGGCCACAGCTTTGGAGAGTTCCAGAGCATGTCTTCAACGGGTTTCTGGGTTGGGTTGATCGCTGCAGAGAGTGTGGGGAGTAGGCACCAGGGTCAGCTTAGGAATGAGACCAGTCCTGGGGCAACCTCCACATGAAAGGGTGACTGCACCCCAGCTTTGCATCTGGGCCGAGGCCTTGCTTAGGGCTTGTTTTAACTCTCCTTGGACAGACTGGGCGACTCTCCCTCAGTGCATGGAGGCGACTTCGAGGGGGGTTGAGAGTGGGGTGGGACAAGAGGGCAACAACTATCTTTCAGGTCCCAGGATTTGCAGAGCCTGAGGCTTGTATGATTTGAGGAAACCTCTTTAAGAAAATAACAAAGAATTCTTATTCTAGGGCTTTGCAAGGAGCCTGTCCACATGAGGGCTCCTAAAGCTT
Source organism: Cebus imitator (assembly GCF_001604975.1). Classification (NCBI taxonomy): domain Eukaryota; kingdom Metazoa; phylum Chordata; class Mammalia; order Primates; family Cebidae; genus Cebus; species Cebus imitator. The sequence goes on from NW_016107338.1 coordinate 1,656,507, forward strand.
CAGCTTCCTTGGCCTCCCCGTGAGTCGGTACTGGCTGTGGGCCTGACACCCCACCAAGGGCTTTACATGCATTATCTTTTTACATGATCCTCACAACTATCAATTGTCCAGTAAGGCAAGACTTATTTTCTCCATTTTTATGAGAAAATTGCACCTCATAAAGGTGAAGTGACTTGGCCAAAACTGTACAGCTGGTAAGCGACAGAACCAGGTCCATTCAACTCCACATTCCACTGTAGAAGGAGCTCTGCTCACTCCTCTGGCCCCTGGCCTGAGTTGAGTTGCTTAGTTATGCGGCGGCTGGGAGGAGCCTCTGGTCCAAATGTCCTCTCTCTCCACAGTTGCTCTGTAACCAGTGCTGTGGCTGCCCTAGGGGTGGGGGCCGAGAGCGACCAGGCAGATGCAGAAACAGGGACAGGAAAGGTTGAGAAAGCCTGTAACAGAGCCATCGGGATCAGCTGATGAGTGCTCTAAGCCTGGGGCTGCTCCTCCCCTATAATAGTCAAGCTTGCCTCCCCCAGACTGACCATGGCCCCATGGGAACTGGGTCCTGGTGAGTTGAGCTCGGAGGCTGAGCAGAGAAGGAAGCCCACATCTGGGGGAAGGTAGAAGGCCATGCAGGGTCTTTCCTATTGGTGTGGGCTTCTCTGAGAAGGCTGCCCCACCCCATGCCCAGGTCCATCCCAACACAACTTCCTTTTTCCTCTCCATATGTGCTCTAGTGTGGGGTCCCTCACACAGCAGCTAAGCCAATCATGGCTTCTCTGGGTAGGAAGGTCCTGAGAGTGGTGGGTCGCCCTCTTCCTGCCAGGCATGAGTCTTAGAGCCATGAAGCTCAGCCCCTGAAACAGCTAGAGGAGAATGGGGAGGGACTGGGCATGTGTGGCCTGGCAGAGATCATGTGAATGTCTGTGAGCAGGGGCAGAGTGCCTGTGAGAGCAAGAATGTGGTGTGCATCCACCCAGCAGAGGAAGTTTTGCCCGCTTTCCCCCGCTCATTTGGTCTCCATCTGGCGGTCTTGCCAGGGAGCTTCCCCATAGTTGCCAGTTGCTCAGAGCAATGCCTCATCCCTCTCAGAGGCCATACCTAGCCCAAGGCTGTCTGAGCTGGTGCTTTAATAACTAGGATTATCATGTGCAGACCTTGCCCAAGCACCTCCATCCTCCTCCCTCTCCTTCACCTATCAGCTGCCTTTCTCTCCTTGCTGGCCTCTAAATGCAGCTTTCAGGTAGAGGCTCAAATTGCTAGCTTCTGAGTTCCTTGACAACCCTGAGATTCTAAGTATTAAGGGGAAACAGCCGGATGAGGTGGCTCATGCCTATAATCTCAGCACTTTGGGAGGTCGAGGCAGGCAGATCACTTGAAGTCATGAGTTTGAGACCAGTCTGGCCAACATGGCAAAACCCTGTCTCTACTAAAAATATGCAAATTAGCTGGGCATGATGGCACACGCCTGTAGTCCCAGCTACTCGGGAGGCTGAGGCAGGAGAATTGCGTGAACCCAGAAAGCGGAGGTCGAAGTGAGCCGAGATCATATCACTGCACTCCAGCTTGGGTGACAGAGCAAGACTGTCTCAGAAAATAAATAAAAAGTACTAAGGGGAAGCAAACAAAAGGAATAATCTCTTTCAAGTGAGGCTAACCAGGGTGTGTGGGCAAAGGAAAGAGGTCGCTGTTTCCCAGACCTCTTTCCTCTCTTTGTACCTTCAACGCTGGTGATTCTGGGGCTCTCTACTCTCGGTGCAAGCTCGTCTACTCCTGTGTCCCCCATTAGCATGTGAATGCAGGTGATGTCCAAAGCGCTCTCTCTTGCCCAGATCTATTTTCTGCACTCCAGACCTCTACGTCCAACAGCCAGCAGACTGCTCCACTGAAATATCCCTTCACCACCTGGAGCCTACTCTGGCCCAAACCAAACTCAGCATCTTGTCCCCCAAGTCTTCTCTTTCTCCCAAGTTCCCCAGCTCAGGACATATCATCACCCACACCCAGTTTCCCAGGCTTGCTCCCCACCACCTGCCCCCACACCTAATCAGTTGCCAAATCTGTCCACTTTTTAATTCTAACTGAATATTTCTAAAATCTGTACACTTCTCTTCATCATCACTGCTACTAGCTTAGTTTAGTCTTTAGTATGCCAGCTAGCAGCTCAGATTTTAATCCATATTCCCTGGATTTGAATTTAAGAGGAGATTAAATGTAACCTCAAAAGTACAGGTGGATTAACTTGGGCAAGCTACTGAACCACTTAGTATCTCAGAGTCTTCCTCTGTAAAGCAAGGAAAACAGTCTCTACCTAGCCACCTCGTGGGGTTGCTATAAGGGCCAGCTGAAGTAAGTGAAGTGCTTTTTAAAGTGCCCTGCATGTAGGAAGGTGCTAAATGTTAGTTTTATGATTTTATTATGATCATTTTTACTGTTATTACCTGAGTTCTCACCACAGTCTCCTAACAGGCCTCCCTGCCTCAACTCTTGCTCCGTTGTAACCCATTCTCCACACTGCAGAAGCACTGGAGGCCCCGGCAGGTGAAGTATATTGCTCAAGCTAGTAAGTGGCAGAGCAGATTTTAAGCGCACCTCACTGACTCCAGAGCCCTGTCCTTAGCTACTAAGGCACTCTGCCTGTTTGCAAGTGTGAAGCATTAATACATTTGGAATAGCAGAATAGTGAGAAAAGAATGAAACCAACAGAGGGAAAATTGGAAGAGAGACTCAGAGGTGGTCCAGATTTTCCCTACAGAAGGGATATCATAGCTGCCATCTGGTTGCTGGGGGTGGGGCTCCCCGGAACTGGTATTGAAGCTGGGTTTGAACAGGAAGCATAGAGCTTTGGCGGGGATGCTGATGGACAGAATGTGCTAGAGAGGCCAGTTCTCCCAAGAACTTCTTGGGGCAGACTAGTCAGGCCCAGGCAGTGGGGAGCAGGTGAAATCTTCACAGGCATGTGCCAGAATAACCTTGGCTGTCAGAACAGAGGAGACGGCAAGTGGGAGTCTCAAGGGGATTTGTTCCTCCTATGCTCCAGCCACCGCACCGATGTCTGGAGAAGAAATTAGCTCCAGCTCCAGCAACAGGGCCCTGTGAGCTTGGAGCTGGGCTGTAGGTGTGAGAAGAAAGACCGTTGTTCAGGCAACCCCCGGCCTCTCTGCTCTGACTCTCCACCTCCTGAGAGGCAGTGGGCAGGAGTCTCGGCCTCAGGGGAGAGGAAGTGATTTGGACTTGGGAGGGGAGAGCTCTGCCAGCTAGATTCTCAGGTTGGCTCTACCCTCCGAGGTCTCTGGGCGAGGCTGCTGGTGAGGCTGGCCTGCCTTCGGGAGGCTTATGAACAAAAGCCAGCTGGGAGCAACACCACAGGGCGGACTTGCTTCTGGCATCATCTCCAAGCTCTGGATAAGGGGATATTTTTCCTCTCGGCCTTCTGCATCTGAGGCTGGTCACTTAGGCTGTCGGCTTCCCTTCTGCTTCCAAAGAATGGGAACCTGCGAGACAAATAGTCCAGAGCCCCTGTGTACTCTGCTTCCAGCCCAAACCTGCCCCACAGTCCAATCTTCTCCATCTAGCAATCCTTGGAGTTCAGGTACAGGACAGAACTGTGAATGGTGGGGAGAAGCCCACCCTGTTCTGGTCCCAACTGTACCCCTGGGGAGAAGCTGGCTGGATAGGCTGAGATGAGTGGTGTGGAGGACACTGTACCTGGGTGAGTGACCTGTCGGAGGAGGCTGCTCTGGCATGGAAAGGGGACCTGGGAGTCCTGCCGGGAGGAGGCTGTGCCCCAGCCTGTCTGCTTCAGCTTGTGCAAAAATGAACAGTGTTCCTTTTAAAAATCAACAACCTTGCGATTTCTGGGATCTGTGAGAGTTTTGCAGCTTGAGTGGAGGGTGGGGGGAAGTAGTTTTTAACACCAAGCAACACGAAGACAAATTCACTGAAAGCCACCCAACCACACCCCCCGCTTTTCATATCCGTGTTTTACCTTTGACAAAAGCTCTGGGTTCTCTGTCATGCCTCTTTTTTCTTCCTGGATCCCAATTGTCAAGCCTTCAAGAAAATGCACTTCAGTCCTTTGTCACTGAGTGTAATTTGATAAACTGAGCAGAAACACACTGCTCTCCCCATCCTTTCAAAAACTGTTACTGCCAGAGAAAGAGGATGAGGGAACGAGATCTGAGGTCTTTGAATGGACGTTTAAGCACGAGCGCATGCCCACACTCACACACACACACACTGTCTCGTACACATACCAGGACATAGAGTTGCCTTGGTGGGAGGAGGTTGAATCCTAGATTCTTGTGTGTGGGGCCCTGGCCCTGGGGTCCTGGGACGAATGCCCTCCCAGCTCCTAGCGACTCCCCTAGTTGCAGGCCCTTGTTGCAACCGCCCAGTGGGCGGTGCCAGGGCAGGTTTCAGGCTATAAAGGGCTCTTGACTCCCCGGGCCTGAGGGAACGCCATCGCTGCGGCAGCGTTGCTACCAGCCACAGCCAGCTTGGGGCACTGACGGTGTCCCATCTCCACCGAGCAGGCTACTCTTTTCCAGGCAGTGCCGATTTGGGCACAGCTGTCAGCTGCGTTCCTCGCACCTACCCGTTCTCTCCATTGGCAAGTCCTTTTTTGGATTGCTTTCGTTGGGGTTGGGTGTGGGGTGGGTGGAAGGAGGACTGAGTTTGGGGGCTTTGCCAGGGGAGGATGGGGGTATTTCCAATTCTTTTTGAAAATTGCTTTTGAAGCACGTCTCTGAAGCTGAGATTTCTGATATGAGGTATGATGTGAGGCTTGTTCCATATTCGGGCAAAGGAGAAAGAAGCAAAGTTCATTCCCAAAGGCCACCTCCTTCCTAGAGGGCTGCAGAGGAGTGGGTGAGGGGCTCCCTCCTTGCTGTGCCTCTCTGAGGACTGGGACTAAGGGGCCAGGCTGTGCCTGCATCTGCCTTTGTCAGGTAGCGATGCCTGGATAGCGGTTGTTATCTTTAAAACAAAACGAAATCAAAATCTGAAGATGCCTGGGGGTGGGGTGGGAGCAAGTCACACCAAGGGACAAAGAAGAAGAAGGTGGCCTTTAAGAAAGGAACACACAGAACCCAGAACCCAGCTTCACTTCAGCAGCGCTCAGAGGATGGCCTCTCCATGGGGCGGGTGGGCTCGGAGGGTTTCTGGCAGCTGGTGGCTTTCAAGGGGTCGGTGCATTCTCTAAACAGCCTCAGGGAGGAGGAGAGTTTAACCCCCCCAGGCTCTAGGAAGGCAGAATTCCTGGGACCGAGGTGATTTCCAAGCCGAGCTGGGTTGAGCGCCCCCGTACACTGGACAGCAGGGATCCCAGCCCTTGTCAGAACAGCCAGAGACAGGCAGGGAGCGTCCTCTAAGCTGTCCTTGAGGACTGGGCACTGGAGGGGCTGCCGATCTTGTGGCGCCGGCTCTGGAGGGAGGGCCCGAAGTGGGAGAAGCGTAGGCACCTAAGCTTCGGATGAATATTTGGGCCACAAGCTGGGTTCCAGGGCGAAAGGGGCATCCCTGACCCACCAGAGTCGCAGTTTCTGCTCTGGCTCTGGAGAAGGGTCTGCGCAGGACCTGCCGCCCCCGTCCCTCTCCTCCACAGCTCCTCAGAAATGTCGCTTCCCCATGGGACTTGGGATCTTACAGGCAAAGGGCCCCACCACTGTCAGGCAGTGTATCAAGAAGACTTAGAACAGAAGGGAGCCAGCCTGAGGCCCTGGGGAGATTGAGAAGGAGCCCGGAGCCAAGAGCTTTTTCCAAGGGCTCCTTCGTGCCAGCCAGGCAGGACAGGGCTAAGAGCAAAGAGCTCCCCGAGGCGGGACCCCAGGCTTTGTCCCTCAGGCTAGACAGCCCAAGATGCAGGCCAGAGGCCGGGAGGGCTTGAGCAAACTCTGCTGGTCCCTGAACACACAGCCCTGCCTCCTGCTCACCGCCTCCCGGGCTCTTTGCTTTCTGGACACCCTGGCCAGTAGGGCCAAGCGGTGGCCTGGATCCTGGACTTTTCCTCCTTTCTGCTTGGCTCTGGTTGGAGGAATTAGAGATGGTTTTATGGAAAAGAAAGCAAATTAGCATCAATTGAACAAATTCAGGGCCAAGACTATACAAAATTGAGTGGAAAATTGACAGCCGCCTCTGTTGTCGGCTTTAGCTGTCAGAAGCACGGACGTTAGACAAAGAGGAAGCTGCCGTAAGGACAGGATCTCATGGCTCCTGGAGATGTGTGCCTGCTTGGTGGGAGGGGAAACAGGACAATACAACGGGGGTGGGGGATTGAGGGACTCTGGGCCTCCGTTTTCTCATCAATACGAAAAGTAACTTGTAAATCTAATACCTAAAAATCGTATGATCTCACCGGGCTGTGGCGGAGTTTAAATAAAATAATAGCTGTGGGAGAACATTGCTGGCCACACAGGACTGCGTGCATGTAAGGGACTTGTAAGGGGACTATCTTCATTCCCTTGGGTGTAGCAATCCAGGGCAGACCGCACCCCTGTCTGGTCTCGGTGAGCAGCAGGACTCTAGGCAGACCTGCCCCTGTGCTCAGGGTTTTCGGAGCTCCAGAAGCGGGTGCAAAGGCTGTGTCTGCTCATGGTGTGCATATTCCAAGGGTGCCTGCGGCCTACCCTCCCTATTTCCCAGGCCCTCTCTGCCAAAGCCTGCAGATGTCACCAGGCAGCGCTCCACTTGAACCAGCATTGCCTTACTCATTTCCCAGGCTGCTCTGACTGATTTCAAAGTGCCAGAAAGGCTACAGGGACATGTGAGGCCGGCCTTGAACTGCAGCACTGTAGGCAATAGCTGAAGCCCGGGGGTGTGTCCTGGGCCCATGGGAAAGAGTTGTGTGTGTGTGTGTATGTGTGTGCGTGTGCGCGCGCGTGTGTGTGCACGTGTGTGGTGGGAGGGTGGCAGTCTGGGAGTTCCTGTGACATTAGCTACAACCAGCTGGCGGGAGAAGGATGCTCACTGGGCAATAGGTGTATCATTCCAAGGCTAGAATGAGGCAATATCCTGCCTAGAACATGCCTGTGCTCCCAGGGCCTCGGGAGTTGAGCTGTGCCCCAGCTTTGGGGCAGCCTACAAGGGGCCAGTCATACTTTTGTGGCCACAATGATACTTGGTAGTACCGGGATTCAGTCTGGGCTTTGAGACAGGGTCAATCTGTGACCAGGACTAAGGATCATTCTGGGATTCGGCTCAGGGGTCTGCTTTAGGTCAGGGTTGCAGGCTACACTGAGGTTTGGAGCAGGGCTCTGTCTGGGACGAGAGTCAGAAGTCCATCTGAGGTTAGTGAAAGTCCTCTGATGGAATCTGACTGGCAAAGACAGTTGCTGAGCTTTCTCTGTCCTAGCCACCTCTTCACAAGCCTGTCCACGGCCTCAGCACCCCCACTCTCCACAGCACCTCCGGGAAGTCTTAGAGTGGAGCACCAAGGCTCTCTTTTTCATCTTTCCCAAGTTCTTTTTTAGATTTGAGCAGAGAGGCAGTTTCAATTAGGAAATCCAGCGACTATTGCTGTGGGGCTGTGCCATCCCTGCAGACTCTCCCCAGGATCCCACTTGGCACAGGGTGTAAGGACTCAGAATTTCTCCCCCACACCCCTCCCAACGCCTCCTCTTTGCTGGAACAGGAAAAGAGGCTGGGCAGGGGAGGACAAAAGGGCACAAAAGCCACCCCCACCGGGGAGTAAGGAGATTGGGAAGAAGGCAATGGCGTGTTGGGGACTTCCAGGGCTATGGGACCCACTGGCAGACACCTCCTGTGGTTTCTTGGGTTGGTGGCTGGGAGGTGGGTGTTTTGTGACTGTGACAATGATCCTTGTGTGTGTGTGTGTGTGTGTGTGTGTGCGCGCGCGCGCGCGCGCACGGGCCCTCAGTGTCAGCCTGTGCATCTATCTGCATCTCTATAAAGCTGTGTGCCTGTCTGTCCTTTCGAAGATAGAGTTCCACGGCTGGGTTTTCTGGGGTTACTTGCCCATTTCACCACCTTGTGGCCAGTGCTGTGTCTGGGGGTCAGGCTAGATTCTTAGAGCTTTTCAAGCCAGCAAGGCCTCAACAATCTCCCCCACCCCATTTTGTGTTAGCTTCATCCTCAGATGGGATGTGGGGTGGCTCTGGCCCTCCAAGGTGCCCTGTTCAGATGTGACTGTCCTGTGAAACCACCCTACTCCGAGGATGCTTCCTAGCTCTGTGACCACAGTGGTCCTGACAGGGCCTTCGTGAGTGACTGGCCCCAAGCATCCTGGGGTGGAAGTCTGAGGGCACTGAGACAGGAGCGGGGTGCTTTAGGAGCCTACAAGCCGGCCCTTTGGAGCTGATCTCCCACTAGGAAGGGCGAGTGCGGAAAGGGTGCAGAGGGAATCGTTTCCCCGAATCTGTAGTACTACAACTGTCCACCAGGTGGGGTTCCAGGGCAGAGAGTGAAGCCGAGGTGACCCAGCGCTGAGGGCTAGACCAGCGTTTAGATCTCCTGCCACACCAGCCTCGGAAGCGCTCACACAGGGAGGGACAACACATCTGCGCGCACGTTAGACCCTCACATGCAGTCTGGTCTCGTGAACTCTAAAGCAGAACTCGTACTAGGTGCCGGCAAGGTGTTAAAAGGGGAGCCTAGTATCGTTGACACACACACCACTCAAAGATGGGATATCCACTCTGGCTCTGGGAGTGCGATAGCGAACGCCAGAGCCAAGGGGCTGAGGGAAGCCGGATGCCCGCGAGAACGAAAGGCAGGCACTGGCGAGACCGGTGTCGGGGTTGCTGTGCGCAGCTCCATTTAGCACAGGCTCGCAGGAAGAGAGGCCAGATGACAGATGCACGGATGCGCAGACACACTCACGGCTCTAGAAAGAATACACAAACCCACAGACAAGCCGCCTCGCTCCTCAGACGTCGGCCCGACGCAAGGCCACGCACGCGAACACACAGGTGCGGCCCCGGGCCACACGCACACCGCACACAGGCACGCGAGCCCGGCCCTCTGCTGCCAGCGCTGAGAAGGTGGCTGTGCTCACCCAGCATGTTTATTTACTCATTTGTATCAATGAACGTTTGTGCCCGTCTGTTCCCGCCTCTGGGTACCGGGGCCACCGCGTTTGTCCCCGCGCAGGACACTTGCCCGGACCAGCATCGGGGTTCCCCGACGCTGCGGGCGGTGGACGGGGACTACAAAAGCAGGGGGGGGGTCCCGAAGTATAGGAGAGGAGGGGCTGCAGAGTCAGCAGCCTGGGACGCTGACGGGGATAGGGGAACCTCCGAGTCCCGGAGGGTAAGAGACATTTGGCGGGGGGGCGGACCTCATCATCGGACGTGTGAGGATGTAGGGATTGGGAATGGGGGATCTGGGTTAGGGGGATTGGAGCTGATAACTGAGGGGTCCCTGGAGATAGGAGCCAGCGGGGTCCCGCGGGTTGGGAGCTCCGGACCCTAGGCAAGTTCGAGGGGTTTGGGCGCCTCCCAGTCGAGGGGGCAGTCGGGCCAGGACCTCCGCTGCCGAGCTCTGGCCCAGTAGGGACTGCTCGGAGCTGAGGAGGGGAAGGAGGAAAAGAGGGAGGGAAGCAGCCTAGAGGCCAAGCGGGCACTAAGCGAGTGCGCACCGTGTGTGTGCGGGCGCGCGTGCGTGTGTGTGTGCAGGCGTGTGTGTTGTGTGTGTGTGTGTGTGCGGGCGTGTGTGTTGTGTGTGTGCGCGTAGGTGCGCGCGCGTGTGTCTCATCTCGTCCGTCTGTAGGCGCTGGGCTCGGCGAGACGCCGGCGAGAAAGAAGAGGAGGCGAGAGGTGAACTGAGTTTGATCCTGCGGCGGCTACAAGTGGGTCCCGGGCGGGCTGCGGGCGGCGGGCGGCCGGGGCGGGGCGGGAGGCCGGGCTGTGCTCTCCAGCTCCGGCCGCGGGCCCGGCCTCTCACCACGCCTCCGGCTTTGTGAGCGCGCGGGTGGGGGGTGTTGGCGGGGCGCCCACGGCGCAGCCTCCCGCCTCTATATAAACACACGCATCGCCTTGCTTTGGACTCAAATTCACATTGAGAGAAGCTTTTAAAACCACCAGCCCTGAAATCCTGCCTCCTGCTTTTCCCCCTCTTTCATTCCTTTTGCCTTCCTTTCTTTTTTCCCCTCCCCCAGCAGCAACTCCAGAGCCGAGAGACCGCGTCCCGGGACGGACTGCCTTTTCTTAATTGATACAATAGCCCAGCTCGGGTTTTCCACCTCCTCCCCCAACCTCACCCCGCCTCACCCCTCCCGTCCGCCGCCGCCGCCGCCGCCGCCCCAGCGCCCGCCCGGGGCTCTGTCGCCGGCTGCGTCCCGTCCCGGCCGCGGCCAGCCGGCTCCGCACCCGCGCTCCGGCTGCCGCGCCCGCCTCGCCGCCTCGCCCGCTGCGCCTGCCTTGGGGGTGCTGCGGCGGCTCTGGGGCTCGGGCGCGCCGCCCGGGGCAGCCCAGGGACGTCTGGGCTCCGGCCTCTCCACTCGCCTCAGCCGGGGTCTTCTCCCTCGCCCCCAAAGTTTCTGGGTTCGTTGGAATTTTTAGATTCAGGATTTTTTCCTTCTTTTTTTCACCTAGAAATTTTGGGGCCATACTGCAATACTTTTGAGAAATCGACCGCACTTGCTCTCCGCTAGCTCTCTGCCCCCTTCTTTTTTTTTTTTTTTTTTTTTTTTTTTTTCGAGCAGGGGAAGGGGCTTACGAGAGAGGCTCCCTCCCGCTGGACAAAGTTTTCCAAAGTTTTCCGAGTGTGATGGTAGCGGGGAGAGCAAACCCACAAGCTTGACTCACGGCTTCATCTCACCTCCCCTAGAGCAGCCCGTAAGCCCGCTATAAAGGAAAAATCAAACAAACAAACAAACAAAGTTGCACCCCAGTCGCCTCGTGTCTCCTCTCTTCTTTTAGGCAATTTTTTTCCTCCTTCTCTCCGCTCCCCTCGCAGCCTTCACTCCCCTTCCCTCGGCCCCTTCCTCCTTCTCTGTTTCGGCTGGAGGTGCCAGGACCCCCGGCCGCAGCCTCCCCTCCCCCGCCGCTCCGGTCCCCTCCCGTCGGGCCCTCCCCTCCCCCTCTGCGGCCGGCACAGCCAATCCCCCGAGCGGCCGCCAACATGCTCTTTGAGGGCTTGGAGCTGGTGTCGGCGCTGGCCACCCTCGCCGCGTGCCTGGTGTCCGTGACGCTGCTGCTGGCCGTGTCGCAGCAGCTGTGGCAGCTGCGCTGGGCCGCCACTCGTGACAAGAGCTGCAAGCTGCCCATCCCCAAGGGATCCATGGGCTTCCCGCTCATCGGAGAGACCGGCCACTGGCTGCTGCAGGTAAGGGCGCGCTCGCTCCGCTGCTCTCCGCGGTCCGCTAGCTGCAAGCGCGGGGCGGACGGAGCGGCGGGCCGGCCAGGGGGCGCCGGGAGCCTGAAGGCACTGGTCCCCGCCCCGCCCCTTCCCTCCTCTTGGCCGCCGCAGCCCGGGCTTCCCCTGTCCGCCGGCAGCGCGGTTCCGGGACCACGGGCGCCCGCGGCGCAGGTTCAGGAGGCTGGTTAGAGTTCCCAGACTTGAGAGGGCTCCCAAGACAGACTTGCCGGGGTCGCCGCTGGCCTGGCAGCGGGGGTGTGGAGCGCCCCTGGGGCGCCCAGCGCGGCGCGAGCCGAGGGAGCGTCCGGTCCAGAGCTTCTGTCACCTCTCCTCGGTGCTCAGCCCCAGTCACCCTCGGCTTTCTGGGGTTGGCTGTGTCGCTGGGAGCTGAAAATTGAGTCGGGAGCTGAGGGGGCAGCTTGAATTGCAGTTTTAAAACTGTTCCCGTGGCGCCGTCGGCAGCGCCAGGTACAGCTGCCCTGGTCCGCGGTCTGCGCGAGTCTGTCTGTTTTGTGGTGGAAGAGGAGGAAGGTAACCCAAGGAAAAATGAGAAGTCGGAGAAGCCAGGGCTCTCGGCTTTCGGGGAAAAGGGTCTATTTACTTATTGGGTGGGGACAGTTTGGCAGGAGAGGGAAACTTGGGAGAGGTGAGTGTGGGATCCATGGAGAGAGTGCGTGTGTGCTTGTTAGATGCAGCACAACCCCACTCTGCTGGCGGACAATGGGGGTGGGGAGCGTCAGGGACCAGACCCAGGTAGGTAATGGGGAGCTTAACCTGGAGTTAACCTCATCCAGTGCTAGACAATCGCTTTTGCAATGTGAAACACACCAGTTTTCTTCTTGGGGTGGGGGGCGCCTCTGCGGTACCTGCGGGAGGTGTACACGGGTTTGTCCTGTTAAGGGAAGCAGGGATGTCCTGAAACTAACAGTCCCGGCACCAGAAAGGTGAAGCGAAAGGTGAGCGCTGGGACCTGTGGGTTTAGAGGTGCGAAAGCTTGGCTTGAAATTAACAGACGCGTGCAATCCGCGCGCGCGCGCACACACACACGCACACACACACACACACACACACTCTCACCCTGCCCTGGGCCGAATGACAGCGAAGCGGGGGCGGGGAGGGGGTTCGAGGTTACTCTGCCCTGTGGTCTTTCCACGTCCCGGATTTGGCCCTTCTCTTTTTGGGGTTGTTCGTGTAATGAATTGGGGGTCCCTTCAACCAATGGAAGTATCGCCCCCATCCCTCGCAAAGAAATCCCCAGAGCCTCTCCCTAGACACCACACTTAAAGGATCAACTGCGGCGGTGCTCTAGGCTTTGGGCCGCGACTTAGGAAATAAAATAACTTGGGCAACGGCTCCCGCCTTTTAGAGCTAGTCTGCTGAATCCACGGGCTGTCACCACCCACCCCAACTTCGTTTCCAGACCTCTCTCGGCCCCCCCCAGCCCCTCCCCCGTGACCTTTTCTCCAAATCCCACAAGAGCCGCTGGGGGTCAGCGTCCAACCTGCACAGAAGTTGGGGAGGGGGAAACCTACCCCTTCCCATCCCTCCAACCCAGGGAAATAGGGGGTACGTGTACAGGAGCGCCTAAGGGGTTAATGAGAGCCCTCTGAATCCCAGCGTTATTTTTTCGGAGTCATTTATCAGATTTTACGGGGGACCTCCAAGGGCTCTCCGTTTCCACCGAGCGCCATCTAAACAGAGCCCAGGGCTAAAAATACAACATTTTTGTATAAATTGGACTCGCGGCCCTAGCGGCCGCCCCTATGAAAGTCCTCTTTGTGAAGACCGTGGAAACGGCGGACAAATAACTCTTTATTAATGCCACAAAAAACGCACTTTAATTATAGTTAGGCAGATCAGAGGCGGGGGGTGGGGGCGAGGCGGCGGCGACCTCGGAAAATTCACAACCCAACTTTTGTGTTGAAAGAAAAGAAAAACAGAGGAAAAGAAGGAGAGGAGAGACGGAGGGTGAGACGGAGCGAGTGAGACGGTTATAGCAGACGGAGGGAGGGAACCCTTCGCCTCACCACCCCCTCTGTCGCACTCCCACCTCCGCCTAGATTTTTCTTAAAGGGGAAGACGCCGTCTAGAAAGGCTGCAAGGCGGGGGGGATCTCTCCCCGTCCTCCAGCCTGGGAGAGGGGACAGCGTTCTCGCGGCCCAGCCCCCCTCCTAGCTGCTCAGGCGCTCCCGGCTCTTCCCCGTCGCGCGCAGGGGCCGGAGGCGCATGTGGAAAAGTGATTAGGGCTCCGGGTTCTGCAGAGTCACTTTTCGGCTGTACTCGGGTGTGTGCATATTTAGCTGGAGAATAGTTTTCCTTGGAAGAAAGGAAAGTGAGGAGGGGGACTAACCCGGGATGGGGGGCTGAGTTGCCTCCTCAGGAGTGCAGGAGCGGGTAGATCTGGAGCCCGAGTCGGTACGCCGGTGGGCGGGCAGGAGGGGCGGCTGGACAGGTGGCGCTCCTCCCCTTTTCCCCCAATGCTGCCGGGGCAGAAGAAGGGTTAACGTGGGGTGGGGTAGCGAGTGCCGACGTCAAAGGTGAGCGGGACGCCCCTGCCCCCGCCCCTCTGAAGTCCCCACAGTTTCCGGTACCCGCGCAAGGCTGGCTTCGCCAGCCGTTCCCAGAGCCTGGCCGGGCCCCGGCCCCGCAGTCCTCGGCTTGCGCCGCCACCGCCGAGGATCCTGTTACCTGCGCGGGTGGCCCCGCCCGGCCCCACCCCGCCCCGCGCTCGGGTTCCAGACTCCAGGGCGGCATCCAAAGTCCGTCTCCGTTATTTCCAGGGCAAAATGCAGTAGGAAAATCGCTGCTCTTGGCCCGTGACCCCGCCCAGCCGAGTCCTCCGAGGGCCGCCGTGTCCCTGCGCCGGCCACACCGGAGAGCGGAGGAAACTCCAACCCCCATCTGTAGTTGCTGCCACGGGGCACCGACCGCCTGCCGCTATAAATAATCTTTGGCCTATGGCCACCTCGCGGGGTCTCGCCAGCCCGTGGCCCGGAGCCTGGAAATATTTATTCCGAGAGGCTCCCTAGCGCGGGGTAGGGGTGAGGGGTGGGGGCGGAGACTCCCACTTCGGGTCCAGCAGTCCGAAACCTCTTTGCTTTCGAAAGTCATCACTAAAAAACAGCCTCCTGGGGTGCCCCTGGGCCTCCGCCTCCTTGCATTATTATCCTCTAGGCCCTACTTCCCAGTTCTTGTGCACGCTATGAAAAATAAAACCTGCGTGCGTGTCTGTGTGAGTGTGTTTGGTGGGGAGAAGGGGCAGGTGACAGTGCCCCCGGTTGGGGTCCGCCGCCCCTCCCTCGCGGGCCCTCTGCAGACGTGTACCCTGAGACGGACCCTCGGTGTGGCTCCCGCAGGGTTCTGGCTTCCAGTCGTCGCGGAGGGAGAAGTATGGCAACGTGTTCAAGACGCACTTGTTGGGGCGGCCGCTGATACGCGTGACCGGCGCGGAGAACGTGCGCAAGATCCTCATGGGCGAGCACCACCTCGTAAGCACCGAGTGGCCTCGCAGCACGCGCATGTTGCTGGGCCCCAACACGGTGTCCAATTCCATTGGCGACATCCACCGCAACAAGCGCAAGGTAAGAACTCTGCCCCCTTTCTTCCGCGCACCCACCCCCACCTCGGGGCAAGGAGTTCGTGGAGCCCTGGGAAATGTCCCCTGCCGAATCTGTGCCCCCACTTTGCGCACCATGCTTGAAGACCCAACAGTTCCGCTCCTACAAGGCCTCGAGCCCAGATCCAGGGCCTGCACTGGCCTCCTCTTGGTCCCTTATCCTGCTGGCCAGCTGCGCCGTGGCCACCACCAACGGTGGCTTGGAAGAGCTTGAGTGTGCGGGGTCTGGGGTGTCGAACGCTTGTCCTTGCCTCGCTCCACAGAGCTGGAAAAAGAAGGGGGCAGGACAGTTGGCCAGCGTTCGCCTTTTCGCCACGTTTCCTAGGGAATTCCGAGGACTGGAGACCGATCATTCCAAAATCAAAGCTGCCCTTCCCACCCACGCTGCTTGAAGGGAGGCGCGAGCAGGCGCGGCGCGTGGAAGTTGGGGACAGCTTGTGGGCTGCGGTGGCAGGGCCTGGTCCGAGAGAAGTGCGGCGAGCTTTGGGCCTCCGAGCACAGAGGCCTGGGCCGTGGGGGAAGGACAGGCGGGGTCAGGGGAGAGCAGGAGAGGCAGGAGCGGGGATCAAAGCGCACCCACCCCCCTGAAAAAGGAAGGGAAAGTGGGTGTTTATCCCTTGGATTTCCCGAGCGACTGGAGGAGGTGCGGAGGAGGCGCGCACGGGGTAGGCCCCAGCCCCTCCCGGCTGTGTCGGTCTCCCAGCGCGGGCGGCACGTGCTGTTTGAACTGCAGTAACCCGAAAGCGGAGCCGGCGGGCCGGCCCTAAGCTGCCCCGGAGGGAGGCTGCAGGACCTCCCCCACTCCCTTTTTTTCCTTTGGATCAGAGGACTCATCCAGGGTTGAAACCTAAGGAAAGGAAGCGGCAGCAGACCGGGGAGGTGGGGAGGCGGGGAGGCGGACTCCCTCGCGAGGGGCAGGGTGTGCGGTGGTCTCGGAGAAAGTGGGGAGCCGTCTACTCGCTGGCGCATCCTGTAGCACTTGACGTTCTGAACAGCCTATGAAGGGTAATTCTTAAAGGCAGACAAAAGAAGAAACAAACCGAGGAGACTGGGCTGATCCCCGCCCCCACGCCAGTTCCCTTCTACAGCCTGTATTTCAGGAACTGGAAAGGGGCTCCCAAAGTCCTCTCTTCCATCTGCCCCACTCCTAGCTGGAAGCAGTTATCACAGCCTGGGGGCGGCGGGAGAGGGGTTCTGGGGAGTGGCGTGGAGGGGGCTGGAGGCTTCGGAATGAGGGCTTTTCAAAGGTGTCGGGCAGTTATTTTCCTGTCAGCCTTTGCAACTCCACCACAGGCCCGTTTCGAAGAGTGAGGAGAGGAGACTCAGCTCCAAAAGGAGATGGCTGCTTCCTGACCTCCGCTTTCCACAGGCTTTGCCAGAGGGGAATTATTGTCCCCTTTTTGCGGAAGGGGCCACTGAGGTGTAGAGCAGTTGAAGGATACTTGAACCGGGTCAGGAGAAAAAATTTCCGGGAGAGCCTGCAACACGGGACTGCATCGTCCATGGAAGTCTCTGGATCCCCAAGGAGAGTCCTTCTCTGCCCTGTCCGCCTGGGGCTGCTGGACCCTGGGGTGGACAGTGAGTGCTTACAGAAAGGCAGTGCGGCCAGGACCAGATTGTGAGATCCTGGGGTCCAGAGGGCTTTGGGGTGAGGACGTGGCCTTGGAGTTCCACCCACCCTGGGCCTGACTTGGCCTGGGGCCTCCAGGTGTTGGCGGAGAAGGGCTTGCCAGGAAAGCCCCAAGGTCTTTTAGCCTACACTGTCCATTTACAGAAGAGGGAGAAGGAAGGGAGGGTGCAGATGATCAGTGTTGGAGGAATACGGGAAAGGGAGAGGCAGGGCTGGGGCTGGGTCGGGGCAGAAAGTGAGGGCCCTGGCTGAGGCGGGGTGGCTCCCTATTCAGAACAGCCCGTCCTTTAGCTTCCTGGGCATGCGTGGGGAGTTACCAGAAGCTGGTTCATCCTGCCAGAGGCCTGAGAGCTAAATGCAGGGCCCCCTCTTTGTGTGTAGCTAGCAGTTTTATGCTTGTCATGTTGGGGGGAGGGAGTTGAATGAGAAATGGGTAGTCAGCTAGACAAAAGGATCCTTCCCCCCAAATCTGCCTAATTGATGATCTAAGTTTACTGAACTCCATGGAAGTCCCGGGGCTAGGTAGGCAGAATCTGGCTGGAGGATAGGAAAACACTCAGGGCCATTGTTTCTAAATATTCATATTGCTCCTGGAGAGAATGGCCCATCTGTTGGACCCAAGGCCTGGTGGACTCAGTGTGGCCAAGGCAGGGGCTGCTATGTGCCTCGCACACTGCCGTATCCGGCCCTTGCTGGAGTCAGGGGCTTGGCTGCAGTGTGGGCTGCTGGGCCAGGACTGGCCTGGTTAGGAGGTACGTGTGGGAAGTGGGGCCCAGGTGTGCTGGGGCCCGGCTGGTGGGGAACTGGAGCGTCACTGTTTCCACTGGGGCTGGTGGCCCACTCCGCCTCTGGGAGGTCTGACCAGATGTGTTGGAGGGGGCTTCTCACTGCCATCACTGCGCTCCAGGTGTTTGCCCTGGCTGCCCTGGTGGTCTCCGGCCAGCAGGGGTGGGTGGGGTTGCCAGGGAAAAAGTCCAGAAAGTCTTGCCCAGTCTACCAGAATCATCTCTGGAAGCCAGGCCTGTGTCCTTGCAATCAGAGACTCAGACTCCCTCCCTGCTCCTGGGTTACCCCTCCCCTGCCCAGGGCCTGGGGTGTCTCTGATGCATAGGGGAGGGACCCCATCTCGCTTTGTGTGTAGAAGAGCAGATGGATTCTGGTTACGATGGTGAGAGTGAGACAGTTGTCCAAAACATGGAGAAGGAGCTAGGGAATCATTCTAGAAGCTTCCTTTGCCCAGCCAGGATTGGGCCTGTCATCTTTTCCTTTGGAGATAGGACTGGACCTCTATGCATCAAGAACCCAGCAGCTTCAGGGCACCCCTGAACAGTGGCCTGGAGTTACCCTCAGGGAACTTGGAGAGTATTTCAGGGGAGGGAATGAGCCTGGGAGCCCCTGGACTGGGGAGACCTCAGGAGTGGTAGTCTTGCCCCTTCTACACAAACCCCTGCCTACAGGGCCTTCTGGGCCTGAAGCCGAGGTGGGGGACTAGGCTTTGGAGGTAGAAACCCTGCCTGTCCACCCCCCGTCCCTGACCTTTGGGTCTCATCTTGGAACCTTGTGCTGGGGTCTGTGTTGGAATGGAGAGGCCAGGAGATGCTCAGCAGGAGGATGGTGCGAGGAGTACCCATGGTTGTGGGGTCCTGGGGAAGGCTAGCCCACACTGGCTCTAGGAGGCCTTGGACCAAGGCACAGCCTCTGGCTACAGTAATGTCCACCAGGCTCAGCTCAGGGCAGAAAGTCCAGCCTGCGCTGGATGGAAGGTCATCCAGCCAGACAGTTCTGCTGCTGGGAGATCTGCCCCAGCCCCCGGGCAAAGGCACAACGCCTTTGTTCTGCCAACACAATTCCTTTACCCAAAAGTTACTGTAGCACCAGTGGGTGGGCACAGGGGCTGCTGAGGGGGCAGGTGGCGGGAGCGGATCTATCTGAAGGTCAGTGGGGGAGGGAACCCATGGTCAGCTGCCAGGGCGCCTGGGAGTGGGTTCCTCCCTCTGCATGCCCTTGTGCCAGGCAGTGGGTGGGTGGGCGGCCTGGACATGGGGGCCAGCCCTTCCCTCTGTCCCTCCTTTCTGTGTCCTTCTCCCAAAGCAGGGAGGGGTCCAAGGCTGTGGTGCTGATGTGTTTGCTCACTCTCCCAGCCTTGGAAGACAAAGGTGGCCTTGGCAGGGAGTGAGAAGGCTTGGTGGGGTCTGCCCTGGCCCTGGCCCTCCCATGCTGGTCGCTATATCTGTGCTGGGTCCCCTAGGCCTAAAAAGAAGTAGCTGCAGGGCCCTGAGACACGCCGGGACCACACCAGTGTGGCAGGGACAGCTGACCTCATCCTGAGAGTGGACTTCACCCTGAGGAGGTTCCCATTCAGGACGCTTGGATAAATTCAGAGCCCACCAGGCCTGGCAGAGGGCAGTTCTGTGGGATCTGGAGTGGTGGGATGCAGGGGGTTCAGGGCCTCTGGTGGTTGTGGCCAGCCATGCTCTGCACTGTGGCCTTGGAGGGGCCCCTTGGGAGGGCCCCTCCCCACCCACAGCTTTCTAAGGTGGGGGTTCCTGGTGGCTAGAGGCAGGAGAGGTAAGAGCAGCTGGGCAGATCTCAGAATCTGTGGCTCTGTAGGTATCTGCCAAGTGCTGCCCGCGTCTCCTTGTCTTGCCCACCTTGTGCTGTGTGGAAGAGTTAGGGCACTGGGGGGCACGTCTCCAGGTGGGATGATCACAGCTGGAGTCACATGGGGGGCAGGCGTTCTGCTCCAACTGCTGGAGCCTATTGGGGATCTGGGCCAGCCTCCCCAAAACCAGAGGGACTGAGTGTGCCCAGCCCCACACACCCGGATTGGACATTTCCAATTCTGGATGAAGCTGCCTGGCATTTCCAGTGGACCAGGGTGAAGCTGAGGCCCAGTGGAAATGCCAGGCAGCTGGGAAGATGACGTGCTCTCACCCCCCTTGCCTGAATATAAAGTACACACCTTGGCATCACCCCTGTGCGGACGGCTGCCTCAGCGGCGGCCTGCCCTCTGTTATTCTTTCCACTCCTCAGGCCGAGGCTCCGGTGGCTTGGCCGGGTGGCCTGCCCAGGCCCCCACCCTCCTGGGCAGCGGTTTCCATTCCTCCCAGTCTGAGTCACTGGCCGGGGCAGTGGGTCCCTGCTTCAGCTCTGCAGGCCCCTGCGTCCATCCGTTTGTCCATCTGTCCACACCGACCAGCAGAGAAGGGGGAGGCTATCTGGCTGAGCAAGCGTGGCACGCAGGGCCATAGGGGTTCACAGAGCGACTTCCCCCCCAGGGCACTGGGTGAGAGGCGGGAGGGGTGAGGAGACCTGGTCGGGGAGATGGCACTTGTAGAAATACTGATGGGGAATCTGAGCCTTCACCAGCCCCTGGGGGTGCCCCCAGACCCTTGTGGGATCAGCTCCCACCCCGGAGGGAGGAGAGAAGCAAAGGTGCGGACTCCTGAGCCTGTGGTGTCCTTGGGGGCTTGGCGGGGGCGTTGTCCAAGGCCATCCCTCCCAGCGAGTGCCCTCCTCCCTCCTGCCCAAGCCTCTGAGGCTGCAGCAGGTAAACCTGAACGATGCTCCTGCTCCTGCCGCAGTGCTCTCGCTCTCCCCCGGCACCAGCCCTGGTGGGAAGGCCATACCTGCCGCTCCCTCTGCAGGGTTTGGTCTGGGCCTGGGCTGGCTTTCAGTGACCTTTGTCCGGCCTTCTTGGCTGACTTTTGGGAATTCCGAGGGAAGCCCCAGAGGGAAACAAAGCAGCCTGGCTCCTGTGACGCCTGTGGTCAGGGAAGTAGCTGCGGCCCGAACCCTTCCTCTCTTCACTCAGAGCCGCTCCCTGGCACCTTCCCAGTATGCCCCAGTCCTGACCCTAGCAGGCGGCGGCCTCAGACCCAGCCCTCCCTGACGCAGCCCCGGCAGCCCTCTGCCCCAGCCCGGGCCTCCGCCTCCGCCGTCCTTTGCGGCGGGTGGTGGTTTCAGAGCTGCCCCAGCTTCCGGAAGTGCCTGCGTTGTTACCCCTGGGCACAGAACCAGGGATGAGGCCCTGGAGGCTTCCCACGCTGGGGAGGCCCCTATGCCTGTGGGGCAGCTGGGCCAGAGGAAGGGGCCTGGACCTAGTGCCTCTGAACCCAGCCCCTGGGGCTGCAGTGCCCTCCACTGACCTTTGCTGGGCTTCTTATTTGGGTGGTTTCTCCACCTCGCGGTGGGCTCTGAGGAGCATCATGGACAGCCCGGCGGAAAGGCCCTCAGAAGGGCCAGTCGGGCCTCTTATGAACCCAGCGGGGAAACAGCTTCAGGAGGGGTAGCGGCCTGCTGGCTGTCACTCAGCAAGTCAGCTGCGGCAAAGACGGAGTCCTGGAACTGCCTTCACTTCTCTTCCAGAAGCCTCAGCCCCAGGGGCCTGCAGGTGCTGGGTGGCAGTGGCTTTTCCAGGATTCCAGCTTCTGGCCTTGCCCATGGACCCCCTCCCTCTGAGGGCCAGGTGTGGACCTCTGTCCTTGGAGTCCTCTTCTCAGTTCCAGGTCCCCCTGGAGCCTTCTCTCTTCCGGGACTGTCCCTGCCTGCCCTCCAGGGCCCCCAAGGCCTGGGAAGGAGCAGTTCAGCCGGCCATCGCTAGAGGGCGCAGGAAACAGAACCCATAGGGCAGGGCAGAGCTTGTCCATGGGTGAGGTAGGGGCCCTCCATGCTCCCCCTTTTGAAACCCTGGAATGGCCCCTCCCGGGCCACTGTAGCCCATTTGGGGTGCGTGAGTGTGGGCTGGAAGGCACTCTCCAGGGAATTTGAACATTGCCAAGTTCTGGGCCGCTTTGAAGGGATAGCATCTGCCTAGGGGCAAGTGCCGATGTTTGGGAGCTGATGTTTGGGTGCAGATGTTGACGTGCTCAGTGGATTGAAAGGAGGTCACCTGGCTCCACCTCACTGTTTTACAAATGAGGAAACTAAGGCTTGGGGGAGCAGGTGGCCACTCAGCCATGATCACACTGTATGTTGCTGGATGATGCACAGTTACAATTCAGCCCCTTTTCTGTCACCCACTACACCTTAGAGCCCACTGGCTTCAACTTTGGCTGGGCCTGGTGGATGTGGCCTCTGCCTTTTCCCCACTCCTCACATCTGTCTTTGGATCAGGTTTCCCATGTTCTGGGGGCCCTGGCCAGCCCCTACCTTGCACCCTCCGTGACAGAACCCCTAGTCCATCCACAGCTGGCTGGCTCTGGGCCAGCTATGACCTCTCTGGCCCTCCCTGTCCCACCTCTGGGCTCCCTGTCCCACCATGGAGGTCTGGTGGCCGCAGAGTGATTTTCCTGCCCTCTGTCTTGTTTCCTGATGCACTTTCCCTTCCTATGTATGGCTGTCTGCTCACCCGGTTGTCTGCTCACCTTGTGGCTCTCTGCTGTCTGTAAGGGGTGCTTCACTGGCTGGTGCTGGGCTCCAGGGTAAAGGTGCCCTCCCATTCCCCCAAGACCCTTCATTTGCCCAAAGGCTGAACCTGGAATCCTAAGGACACGAGGGTTGGGGGTTGAAGCAAACAACACTGCCTTTATCCATCACTCTCTGAAGGGAGGCAGCTGTTAGAGTCCCCTGTGACCCCCAAAACTGGGCAAGGTGTGAGCGACCCATCTGGGCCTAGGCTGACCTAGGCGACCTCCTATCACCCTTCCACCTCTCAGTTGTCCCTTTGTAGCAGGCCTGCCCCAAACAGCGCAGGCCTCTCTGCCCCTTGCCGGCCTCCTGCCCTCCCTCCCTCCCTCCACCGGGAATTTCGGAATGAAAGTGCTATTGTGAACGCCTGGCTGGGCCACTGAAGGGCCAGCACTGTTATTTCTGCAAACCAGCCCTCCCATTAGCCATGCAGGGCCCAGGCCAGGAAAATGTTACCTTTCCTCCCTGAGCTGACTGCAGGGGAAATTCTCACATTTACAGTTTGTGCGGTGGTTGTGTTTGGGTGGCAGGAGGAGAGGGCGGCGCGTGTGTGTGGTTTGCATGGGGTGGGGCGGGGGGCTCCCTCTTCTGCTTGTCCCTCCCCTCCCGGCCTTTGCTTGGTGCTGGTAGCAGGGGGCACTCCCCCTTCTCATCTGAACTCTGGTGGGGTGGAGGCTGCTGCTTGCAAGTGAGACCCATGGGCTATTGGTAAATAAACTAACATCCTCCCCTCTCCTCCACACATGAAAAACTTGTGCTGGGAGACCTGGGTGAGGAGGGGTGTCGAAGGGGCTGCGGAGCCCGTCGGGAGGACAGAAGGCAGGACGGTGGAGACAGGACTCACTGGCCGCTTCCAGTGGCCCTGGAAGATGCTGGGAATTCACGGGGCTTCTGTTTGTCTTTATGATCTTTGGGGGTGGAAAGCCGTTGCCCCCAAACCCCCTGGTTCTGGACCTGGCCTCACTGAAGGCTTTTTAATGGCACAGCTGTTAATAAACTTCTTAGAATCTGCACCCAGTAGGTGTTTCCTGCAAGTGATAAGTTGTGGTTCTCAGGAAGTCCTGCTTGAGGTCTAGTCTCAGGCTTTCTTGCTGTCCCATCCGTGGAGTGGCTTTCCCCCGAGGGCCGTCCCTACTTCCCTGTGCAGTCCGATCCTGTGCTCCACTTCTCCAGGCACGCCTGCCCTTTGTCCTGCGATTCCGAAACGGGCTTTGTGGTATAAGGGCAGCCTCCCTGCTCTGGCCCGCTCAGCCCCCACTCGTGCCCCTCGCAAGCCACATCCCCCAAAGACTTGCTGGCAGCTGGCCTGCCTGGCTCCCAAGGCTTTGCTATTGCATGGAAGCTGAAGTTCTCCCTGGTCACATTCATTGTTCAGGCAGAGTAAGGGGCTGGCCAGGGGCGGGCTGTGCCAGTTGGCTCACCCACCTGCCTCTCTGCCTTCCAGGTCTTTTCCAAGATCTTCAGCCACGAGGCCCTGGAAAGCTACCTGCCCAAGATCCAGCTGGTGATCCAGGACACACTGCGCGCCTGGAGCAGCCACCCTGAGGCCATCAATGTGTACCAGGAGGCACAGAAGCTGACCTTCCGCATGGCCATCCGGGTGTTGCTGGGCTTCAGCATCCCTGAGGAGGACCTTGGGCACCTCTTTGAGGTCTATCAGCAGTTTGTGGAGAACGTCTTCTCCCTGCCTGTCGACCTGCCCTTCAGCGGCTACCGGCGGGTGAGCACCAGGGCCTGGGAGGAGAGGGGCAGGGGCACCTGTGAGCTTCCTCTCGGGGGGTGGGTGGCTGACCCTGAGACAGGCATCTAGGCATGGGGCCCATGGCAGAGGGGAGAGGTGTCAGTGTGGGGTAGGAGGAGGCTAGAGTCTTCCCTGGTGATCCCGAGGCTCAGATGGGAGCCCCGCCCTTCCATGTGGGTGACAGCCCTTTCTCCCCGCAGGGCATTCAGGCCCGGCAGATCCTGCAGAAGGGGCTGGAGAAGGCGATCCGGGAAAAGCTGCAGTGCACACAGGGCAAGGACTACTCGGACGCCCTGGACCTCCTCATCGAGAGCAGCAAGGAGCACGGAAAGGAGATGACCATGCAGGAGCTGAAGGTAGTGGGGGCACATGCCCCTGGCTGGCAGCACCAGCACCCACACTCCATTCTGAGCTTTCCTCAATGGAAACATGCCCGGCCCTTTCTACCCCACTCTAGTCCCGCCCCACACATGCTTTCTGAGCAGTGGCTGGAGACGGTGAAACTGGAAGCAAAGTCCATGTCCCTGCCCCTGCTGTGCAGGATGCAATGGGGCACCCTCCTCTCCCCATGGCCTGCAGTGAGCTCAGGCCTGGGAGAGATCTCAATTCATGTCCTGGTCCCAATATCCCTGGGAGGCCATCTAAGGAAACACAGGCCCACAAGGGGAAACCACTTGCTTGGTGCCAGCCTCAGCCCTTGGGGAAGAGCAGGGGAGATTTGCATGTGGGGTCTCCTCTCCCACCCCCAGCCTTTTCAGGTTGCTGGCACTTTCCATCCCCTCCCATTCCCCCCGCGCCTGGTGAACCCAGCTGTGCTCCACACAGTGCCTGCTTGCCCTGCTTTGGGTGGATGTTTCACCTGAGAAGGGCTCACTCACCTGTCCGCACCTGAGCTCTGCAGGCCCCTCCACTGCCGGTGCCCACGGACACTCACTGCAGCCCCCCCTGCCCGCTGTCTTTGCCTCCCCATATTCTAGCTCCAGCTTCTTTACTGGGGAGGTAGGAAGAAGCCCGAGTGGCTTTCCCATTATAGTCAGCTTTCTGATTTATGGGGGGTGCCATGGCCAGTAACGGACCCAGGTCCCTTCATTCCCCTCCCTGGGCCCAGAGTCCACATTTGGGAAATGCAAGGATTGCTATGAGATGGCCTGCTGGGCTCTTTCTATGGGGAACCCATGGCCCTGGTGTCTTGCTCCCCAGAGAGCCCTGGCGGGGTCTTCAGGTCCTCTGGAGGTCACCTCCCCTCAGCCTCATCCCAGGTCTCCAGGGGTGTGGCCCCAGGCTGCCTGCCAGGCCCCATTGGCTCCCCTAACTCCCCCTGACATCCTCCTGTGTTGGAGGAAGGGGCTGGCACTGGGAGTTGGAAGGCCCAGATTTAGACCCACATTGCCCACAGTGCACACGCATACCTGTGCGCAGGGCCTGGCTCCTTGGGATTTGTTCTTTTTCTCCTGTGAGCCCACTGCATATCAGGCCTGTGGGACTGGCCCAGGACCCCAGCAGTGAGTGAGAAGTGGCCCTACTTCAAGGGACTCTAGGCCAGTGCTCTGCCTGTGTCACAGCAGTTTTGTCTTCTGCCCAGCCAGGGAGTGGCTGTGACTCTCATGTCCATGGTGACACTAATGACCCTGCACATGAGGCTCAGAGGAAGCAGGCAGGGCCCAGCACAGATGACCTGGGCACAGGGGCCACTGGCTGAATGGGGTGGCCCCTGCCTGGCTGAACCCAGACCTCCAACAATGCCTCTCCTGTGTGCCCTCAGGACGGGACCCTGGAGCTGATCTTTGCGGCCTATGCAACCACGGCCAGCGCCAGCACCTCGCTCATCATGCAGCTGCTGAAGCACCCCGCTGTGCTGGAGAAGCTGCGGGAAGAGCTGCGGGCTCATGGCATCCTGCACAGCGGCGGCTGCCCCTGCGAGGGCACCCTGCGCCTGGACACGCTCAGTGGGCTGCGCTACCTGGACTGCGTCATCAAGGAGGTCATGCGCTTGTTCACGCCCATTTCCGGCGGCTACCGTACCGTGCTGCAGACCTTCGAGCTCGATGTGAGGGTGGGCCCGTGATGTGGACGGTGGGGAGGCGGGGGCACTTCGAGCTCGATGTGAGGGTGGGCCCGTGATGTGGGCGGTGGGGAGGCGGGGGCACTGTGATGAGGGTGAGATGGGAGACCAGCCTCCACTTTGAGGACTTGAGGCCTGATGCAGAGCCAGTGCTGGCTTCAGGGAGCTTTCAGTCTGATAGGAGAAGCGTGCCCCAAATGCAGTCAGATGAAAGCAAGCTGGGTGGCATACGTGAGTTGCATGTGCACATATACTAACATGCTGCATGCGGCAGGCTGGCCAGGCCTTGGGGGCCACTGTGGCATGTTTCTAGGAAGAGGCAGGTTTGAACATCCGGGCTGGGCAGGGAGCGGGCAGTCCTGGTCCCTCTGTGGGCCCCTCTGGCTCTCACCACCTGCTCCCCGGCCCCCCTTTTGATCCAGGGTTTCCAGATCCCCAAAGGGTGGAGTGTCATGTACAGCATCCGGGACACCCACGACACAGCGCCCGTGTTCAAAGACGTGAGCGTGTTCGACCCTGACCGCTTCAGCCAGGCGCGGAGCGAGGACAAGGACGGCCGCTTCCATTACCTCCCGTTCGGCGGCGGCGTCCGGACCTGCCTGGGCAAGCACCTGGCCAAGCTGTTCCTGAAGGTGCTGGCGGTGGAGCTGGCCAGCACCAGCCGCTTTGAGCTGGCCACGCGGACCTTCCCCCGCATCACCCTGGTCCCTGTCCTGCACCCCGTGGATGGCCTCAGCGTCAAGTTCTTTGGCCTGGACTCCAACCAGAACAAGATCCTGCCGGAGACAGAGGCCATGCTGAGCGCCACCGTCTAACCTAAGCCCACCCGCCTCAGCCCAGCCCAGGCAGTGGGGAGGCGGTGATGGGAGGTAGAAACCTGTGTGTGGGAGGGGCCGGAATGGGGAGGGCGAGTGGCCCCCATACTTGCCCTTCCCTGGTCCCCCTCCCTGGCAAACCCTACCGAAAGCCAGTGGGCCCCATCCTTCCTAGGGCCTGGCTCCCCTTCTGGGTCCTGCTTCCCTCCAGCCGCTCCGAATTTCCCACCAGCTCAGCCCCTGGGAAGGGCGTGGTGGGGACTCTGCATGCCCGTGACAGTGTTAGGTGTCAGCTCGTGCTACAGTGTTCTTGTGATGTTCTGAACTGCTCCTTCCCTCCATTCCCTTTGGACCCTTTTAGCTGCAGCTGGGGGACGGGAAGAGCAGTGCCCCCTTTGGCACACACTTCAGCGTCTCCTCCTCCTGTGCCCCTACCGCGTCTGCCCAGGAACAGCATCCTGGGTAGCAGGAGTCAGCCTCGGGGCCGGGGCTGCCACTAACCTGGAGACTGTCTTTCTTCATGCCCCCGCTCCTGCCCTCCCCTGCCGGTTTGGACATTTGAAATTATTGCTGCTACTTGTTCTGTCCTCTGACCTTGGGGCAAAGGATCCCCAGGTCCTGTCTCCCCAGCATCTTCCCTGGTGGCCCTGGGTAGGTGCACTGACACCCCTACCTTCCCACCCCCTGCTGAACCAGGCCCTGCTACACACTCGGGCCTGTGGCCCTCGGCTCATGTGCTGCCCACCCCCATATTTATTCACTGTTAGAGAATCTTGGGGATACTGGGGTCTCGAACAAACATCTCCTCTCCTGCATGCCCTAGCCTGTGTTCCAGCTGTCCTGGCCAGACTTCTGTGAGTGAAGAGGAAGGGGTCTCTGGTCAAACCCAGCCCCCAGGCCTAGGGTTGAACAGCCTTCCCCGGCTCTGGGCATTATTATTTGGGTTTAATCTTGGAACCTCACTCCTGGGCTGAAGTCTGGAGCCTCTGCCTTGTCCCTGGTGGAGAAGGGACATGGCCCATTGCTTCTTCCCTGTCCTGTCAAAAACCCTGATCAGGTAGATTTGGAGGTGGCCAAGATTTCCTGCTTGGCCCCTGTTCACCCCAGTGCCCCTGACTCCAGTGCGTGAGTACGGGGAAAGATACGGGTTCTTCTGACGGGGCGCCAGGGCCTCCGTCTTCCTTTCCTTAACCCTCCCCCTTTGCCCTCAACCCTGAAAAAGGTGTCCTGGAAGTCCCTTCCACCTCTATGCCACTGTCTGCTTAGCCCAGCTCAGGGGCGGGGAAGAGGTGAAAGCGTGGGGGAGGTGTGCACAGCGGCAGTCCTGCCTGGGAGCTGACTCCGGACGGGCAGTGTGGTCTCTGGGCAGCTGCGAGGAGGCTGCCACCAGAGCTGAAGAGGCGGCTACGTGCGGTTTGTCAGAGGGATTGGGTTGGAAACTGGCCAGTTGGGATGACTGGGTGAAAGAGGAGTAGCTCCTGCCACTGGCGTTTTGAGTGTTGGCGATTTGGGATGCCTCCTGGGGATGGTTTGGGGCCTTCGGTGAGTCTCTAAGCAGTTGTGTCTGCTTTCAGATTTTTCCTTGCTTTCTGTTTCTCTATTGGTTTTTGATGCTGTCGAAAACACAGAAGAATGAAGGACATCTCAGTCCCCAATCGCTGCTGTGATCACCTCCGCCGCTCCCTGAGACCAGATCCCGTGGGCAGCCCTACAGACCAACCCTGACCCCACTCATGGCCCCCCTGACCGTAGACTTCAGGAACAGCCTGTACCACGCAGATTCTCTACAACCCCTGACTCAGATGTTTCATTTATTTCCTGCTTTTCCACTACTAAAAAAAAGTGTGGAACAGACATTATTGGCAAAACTAGTTTGACGTTTTTAAAAACATTGATAAAAATCCCTTAATCACCCCCAATTCTGAAAAACGGGCCAGAATGGGTAAATATAGCTACATAGTGCACCTGAACTTATACCCCTCACACACACACACACACACAAAACCAGTATCTGGAAGGTTCGCTTGCCTTTAGGCTGATCCAGCTGGCCCTGAACCACTTGCTTTTGCCTATCTAGGAGAGCAGTAAGCGGAACTTCAGACAAGAAGCCCGCTGGGTCTGGTCCAGGGGAGGGGCAGGAGGCATGGGGCTGGGAGGCCTCAGGGACCTTCCCTTGGGGTGGCCAGCCTGGTAGGGGGCAGAGAAGGAAAAACTGAGGGGGGTCCCTGTGAGGGAGGAGAGAAGGATCGTTTGGCCCGCTGGGTCTCAAAGGCAATGAGAAGAGAGCCGAAGAAAGCTCTGGCTGGCTGACAGGCTCCCTGTGTCGTAATTCGCCCCTCCTTTCAGCTCTTTAGTGAGATACTGTGTCTGTGTGTGTGTGCGTGTGTGTTTCATAGATCTAGCGTTAGATGGGTGATATTTCTCACTTATCATCCCTAACTATTGTAACTTGACCTAAAAAAGACGAAACCCACAAAACTCTTCCTGCCACGGGCTTGCAGATTGAAGCACTTTCAATGTTGGGCGCTGGCGTTTGTGTTCTGGGCACCACCATGACCCTGCCCAGATGGCTATAGTATTTTATACACAAACTTTTTTTTTTTCATAAATGTTATAATTTTGTGTCTGTCTTTATAAACTATTATAAGTACTATTTTTGTTATAATTCAAAATAGATATTTAGTATAAAGTTTTTGCTGTTAAATATTTGTTATTTAGTAAAATATGAATTTTGCTCTATTGTAAACATGGTTCAAAATATTAATATGTTTTTATCACAGTTGTTTTAATATTGAAAAAGCACTTGTGTGTTTTGTTTTGATATGAAACTGGTACCGTGTGAGTGTTTTTGCTGTCGTGGTTTTAATCTGTATATAATATTCCATGTTGCATATTAAAAAAATGAATGTTGTGCATTTTGTGATTTTGGAAATACTCAGTGTGGCTCTTTCATAGGCTTCCATAATAAACCATGGGGACTCACCCTTGTCTCCGTTGCCTCTCTGCTGTCTGCCTTCTCAGCTTTACTGAAAGGGTCCTACCGGGCCACCTGTGTTCACATCAGCAACGCCCTGTCCACTTTGTCATCTAGGAAGCCCTTCCCTAAAACCTCTGTCCCATGAGGCCAGTTCACTGTTCCTTGCATGCAGGCACAGAGGTCTGTGTCAGAGTCCTGGGAGAAGGAGTTTCCCTGGGAAGGGGAGAGAGAACCAGTCAGTCTGTTGCGGGAGGGGCAGCGGGGAGGACGTTCCGAGTGTGGCCATGGCTGGCGTGCCAGGTGTCTCAGGGACAGAGGGACCGAGAGTTCTGAGCCTGCCTGGTTAACCTGAGTGAGGACACTGATGTTCACCGTCACGTGGCAAATTGGGAAGCAGAATTCGGTTCTGACATGTGGCCTCAAGTCCCATGCCAGCACTTCTCAAAGCCTGTTTTGTGGGTGTTGTGGGATCACATAGATTCCAGGATCAAATGAGTTTGGGAAGTGGGTTAAACACAGTCATCCTGGTTCCCCTTCTGCAGGCCTTGTCAGAACCTTGAGCCCCAGGATGCGTAGCCTCAGGGGCAGTAGAGTGTGGGGTAGACATGGCTGCAGCATTCTCCATGCCTGTTTGAGGACTGAAACCCTGTCCTCCTGTGCCGATTATCTAATTTCACAGAAAGATCCACAGCCTGTCACAGAGGCCTGAGGCGAGGACCAGCAATGGGCAGGGCTCTCAGTGCTTCGAAAAGCAACCCCCAGGTGGTTCCCGGGATGGGGGGCTGTGGGCGATGACTGAGCCTCGCCCCTCAAGCTGCACACTGGGAACCAGGAAAGGCCGAAGCGTGGCCAGGCTGGCCCTAGCCTCTGCCCCATCCTGGTCCCATCACCACAGCCTGAGGGCGAAGGCCCACCCCAAGCTGGCCTGAGAAGAGCCCATTTGCGGCTGGAGCGTTTCTTTTCGGTACTGTCAGTTGGACCCAACCTCGGCTCAGAGCACCCTGACCCAGGCACACCCTGGGGTGCAGGGCCTGGTTCTGCCTAGGTCTCAGAGTCTGGCCACCCAGAAGAGAAGGACCTGCCATCGGAGCAATGTCACCAGAGCAGGATGCTCAGCAGCCCTGACCCCAGCTCACCCGCTCTGGTGTCCTTTCCGCCTCACCTCCCCGCTCCACACTGTGAAGGGGCCCAGCCCTCCACTCCCCCCAGGATGGGGAAAGGCGCAGGGACTTTCCTACAGCCACAAAAAGCAGACGGTAGTATTGGGAGCCTGCCCCACCCCATACAGGCCAGCTCCAAGGGGCACCCTCAGACGGAGGCTCTCAGCATCCTGAGAACCAGTGAAAAGCCCTAGCTTCTGCAGGGAGTCCTGCCAGGAAAGGTGGTCACTTTCCAGAGAGTAAATTCCATTCCTCCTGGTGGAATGTCCTGTGTGGCAGCAGAGGCAACGGAAGCACGGCCCCTGGGCTGCCTCAGCCTGACCACCCTGCTCGAGGTAGGCGGGCCCAGCTGGGCAGGCAGCTGGCCCTGTCATCACCCAGGCTGTCCTTGCCTCTCCCCCGTGGGCCCAGTGGGTCAATGACGTCCCCGACATGGTCACCTACCCCAGGGATCTCCTGGCCTAGAAGGAGAACAACACAGACCCCTGTGGACAGACAAACACGGACTCTGTTTGTCCAGGAATTGGGGCGCCAGTTTGGAGGGAACTCGCAGACCGCACACTCTGCCACTTCTCTGCACTTTTCCAAAACAGCCTGGCCTTGGCTGGGCCAGGTTGCCCAGGGTGGCAGGGGGCTGGGAGCCAGGAACAGAGCCGGGAAAAGCAGGGCTGGGGGGCCAGCGTGGGGGGTAAGCAGGTGAGGACAGGAGCGCTGCTCTGCTGGCTCTGCTTAGCTCTGACACGCCTTGGAGGGGAGACGGAGAAGCAGGCAAGAGGGGAAGAGGGAGGGGGGCAGATGAAGAGAGAGGGAGGAGAGGGAGGGAAGGGAGGTAGAGAAGCGAGGAGATGGGAGGAAGAGGAATGAGAGAATGCCCTTGTCTGGCCTCCCAGGAGTCTCTGATTCCAGCCCCTTCAGCTTGGGCCCCTCCGTGTGAAAAGAACCCCAACACCCGCTAAGCGCTGCTGCTCTGAGACCCTGGCCTCCTCCCACAGCTCCATCCTGTGGGAGGAGCTTGGGGGTGAGCTTGGGGGGCTCGGGCCCCTCCTTCCTGGCTGGTCTTCGCCCACACAAGTCTTGGCTTTGGCATGCCTTCCCTCCTGAAGTTTCCTCTTCTGGGACTGGGGCTTAGCATCCCTCTGAGCCAAATGTCATGTAGAACAAATCACAAGTGGCTCCCCTGGAGTGGTGGCCCTGGAGATGCACGTGGAAGGTCTTTCTCTGAGCCCGGAGCTGCAGAGGTCAAATGGAAGCTCCCTGCAAGGACTCTTCTTGGCCTAACTTGGGTCACACGCCCAGCCCTGGCCAGGAGGATGGCTTCCTCTGATTAGGTAGCTTGGAGTGGGGCCAGAGGGGTGGTGCAGGTTTGGCAGCCCAAGGCAGAGAAGAGAAGGAAGTGCAGGAAGGGACAGGTGGACATGGACATTACTGCAGAGCACAGCTGGGGTGGGAGGGGAAGGAACTAGCAAGCAGGGGAGGACCAGGGCTGCTGGACTGTGCCGGGTGCAGGAAGAGGGAGGGCAGTGAGCGACATTTTGAGAGTGGAGCTGCTGTAAGTGGAAGCCCTCACTGCTTCATGCCAGGTTATTTGCACTCCTATGCTATTAGTTCCTTCTCCTGCCATGCTCCCAAGGGCTTTGTGGGACTGTGTGTGTGTGTGTGTGTGTGTGTGTGTGTGTGTGTGTGTGTGTAAGTGTACTGTTTACTTTGAAATAATTATAGATTCACAGGAAGTTGCAAAGATAGAGCAAGAGAAGCCCTGTGTACTCTGCACCCGTTTGTGATTGTAGTGGAATCTCAGAACAGGAAATTGATGTTGGTACAACGCATGGGAACACACCACACGACCCTGTTGTTTTAGTCAGCGATGGACCTCATATTCGATGGTGGGCCCATGTGATTATAGTGAAGCTGAAAGGTTCCTGTCACCTAGTGACATCGCAGCATAACACATCACCTTTTCTTTGCCTAGATACACAAATGCCACTGTGTTCAGGGCTGGACAGGGTGACCGAGAGCACACAGGACAGTCCACAGTATTCAGTACAGTAACACGCTGCACAGGCTCATAGCCCAGGAGCAACAGGCCGTACCATACAGCCCAGGTGTGTAGCAGGCTCTGCCACCTATGTTTGTGTAATACATTCTGTGACAGTCTTATGACAAAATCGCCTAAAGAGGCATTTCTCAGAACGTATCCCTGTTTTTAAGTGACGTGTGACTGGATGGGTACAGTTGTGCCTTTTTATCACACCTGTAGATTTGTGGACCACCACGGCAATGTGGATGCCGGACTGTTCCATCGCCACAAACATCTCCCTCCCTCCTGCCGCCCTTCACAGCCACACCCACCCCTGCCCCCATCCACCACTCCACCCAGCTTCTGGATGCAGCCAATCTGTTCTCCATATCTAGAATTTTGCCATTTCAAGGTTATATAAATGGAATCATACAGGATGTAATGCTTTGGGACTGGCTTTTTCCGTATAACATCAAGACCAGCCTGGCCCACATGGTGAAACCCAGTCTCTACGAAAAATACAAAAAATTAGCCAGGCATGTTGGTGGGCACCTGTAATTCCCGCCACTTGGGAGGCTGAGGCAGGTGAATTGCTTGAACTCGGGAGGCGGAGGTTGCAGTGAGCCAAGATCACACCACTGCACTCCAGCCTGGGCGACAGGGGGAGACTCTATCTCAAAAAAAAAAAAAAAAAAAAAAAAAAAAAAGCCATCCAAGTTGTTCCATGTGTCAATAGTCTGTTCCTTTTTGTTGCTGAGTAGCGTTCGTTCCATGGTATGGATGTGCCAGTTTGTTTACCGTTCACCCATCAAAGAACATCTGTGTTGCTTCCAGCTTTGGTTGTTACACAGAGAGCTGCTATGGACATCTGTGTATGCTGTTTATGTGAACACACCTTTTTATTTCTTTGGGATAAACTTCTATGAATGCAATTTCTGGTTCATATGGTAGTTGAATGATTAGTTTTATAAGATGCTGCCAAACCATTTTCCAGAGTGGCTGTGCCCTTTTCCATTCCCACCAGCAACGTATGAGCAATCCAGTTTCCCATGCCCTCACCAGCATTTGGTGTCATCATTATTTTTAATGATAGCTATTCTTATAGGTTCATAGTGGTATCTCATTATGGTTTTAATTTGCCTTTCCCCAATGGCTAAGGAAACATCTTTTCATATGTGAGCTGTCTGTAAATCCTGTTGGGTAATAAGGGTATTCAGGTCTTTTGCTCATTTTCTAATTGAATTGTTTGTTTTTTACTGCTGAACTCTGAGAGTTCTTTGCATATTCTGCATATTCTAGTAACTAGTCCTTTGTTGGATGTGGCTTGAAAATATTTTCTCCCATTCTATTGCTTGACTTCTCATCCTGTTAACAGAGACTTTCACAAAGCAACACTTTTTAATTTTCATGAGGTCCTCGTTACTAGTTTTCTTCTTTTACTTATTGTGCTTTGTTTCCACTTATTTATTTATTTAGAGACAGGGTTTCACATGTTGCCCAGGCTGGTCTTGAACTCCTGAGCTCAGGTGATCTGCCCGCCTCAGCCTCCCAAAGTGCTGGGATTACAGGCATGAGCTACCACGCCATGACTGATTGATTGTGCTTTTCATGTCAAGCCTAAGAATTCTGCTTAGTTCTAGATCCTGAAGATTTTTTGCCATTTGTCTACAAGTTTTATAGTTTCAATTTTTACAATGAAGTCTGTAATTTCCAAATAAGATGTGAAATTTAAGTTTAAGGTTGTTGTGGGTGGGATTTTTGGTTTTCGTTACTGTTTTTGTTTTTGCTTACAGATTTCCAATTGCTCCAATACCATTTGTTCACAAGAGTAACTGTCATCCGTTAAATTGCTTTTGCACCTGTGACTAAAGTTGGCTGGGCATATTTGTATGAGTTTATTTCTGGCACCTCTTCTATTGGTCAATGTGTCTATCAGATAAAGGAATTTCTTCTACTCTATTCTTCTTTTTAAAAGGTTTTTTCTTTTTTTTTTTGTATGGGTTCTTGCTGTGTTGTCCAGGCAAAATTCCAACTCCTGGGCTCAAGTGATCCTCAGTTTCCTGAGTAGCTGGGACTACAAGTATGCACTATTGTGCCTGGCTTTATTCTTCTTTTTGAAGAGTATTCTATCTATTCTAAGACCTGTGCCTTTCTATATACATTTTAGAGAAAGCTTGAATATGTTGGCAAAAATTTTGATAGGATTTTTATAGAAATTGAATTGAACTTTTAAATCAGTTTTTGGGGAAATGACATCTTCATTATGTAGAGTCTTCCAATCCATGGACATATGTCTCTCCATTTATTTAGCTCTTTACTGATTTCTTTCATTAGTATTTCACAATTTTCAACATACAGATCTTGTATATGATATGTAAGTGTGTATCTAAGTATTTCATTTTCTTTGGAGTGATTATAAATATTATGCATGCGTTTTTTTGAAAAACTAATAGACTTCATTTTTCAGAGTCATTTTAGGTTGACTTTTTCATCAATTGTGATTTACAAGATGAGGAATAGTTTTTAGTTTATTGTAGGTACCTGTATTTCTTTTATTTCTGTTTTAGACCCCTCCTTGTATCATTTCCTATTTAAAGAGCTTCCTTTCGACTTTCTTTAAAGGTAGGATGCTAGCCACAAATTCTTTTGCTCTTCATCTGAGAATGTCTGTTTCCCCTTCATTTCTGCAGAATACCTTTGTTCACCCAATGTAGAATTCACAGTGGACAGTTATTTGGTTTCAACATTTGTAAAAGGCTGTGCCACTTCCTTATGGTTTCAGTAGTTTCAGATGAGAAATTTTTCATTTAAATTGGTGTGCCCCTAGAATTAATGTGTCATTTCTCTCTGGCTGCTTTCAAGATTTTCCTTTCATCTTTAGTTTTTTGCTGTGTCTTGACATGAATTGTTTTGGGCTTATCCTACTGGAATTCACTCAGTTTCTTGTGTCTGTGGGCTTATGTCTTTTGTCAAAGCTGGGATTTCGGCCATTATTTCTTTGAGTACTTTCTCATCTTCCCCTCTCGTTCTTTTGAGAAGCCAACATACAAATGTTGGGTCTTTGCCATTTTTGTATAGATCCTTCAGACTGTTTATTTACTTCTTGTAGTCTGTTTTCTCCCTGTTCAGATTGGGTACATTCCATTATTCTGTCCTCAAGTTTACTGACTTTTTTTTCTCTGTCATCTCCATTCTGCTACTGAGCCCATCTAATGAGTCTTTTTTGCTTATTGTAGTTTTCAGTTTTACAGCTTTCCTTTTTTATATTGTATATTTCTTTGTTGAGATTTTCTATTTTTTCCTTTGTTTCAAGAGGATTTGTAATTTTTGTTGAAGCATTTTTATGATGGATGCTTTAAAATTCTTGTCAGATAATTTCAAGGCTTGTTCTCATTCTTGTTGTTGGCATCAGTTATTGTTCTCATTCAAGTTGTGATCTTCCTGATTCTGTGTATGATGTGTGATCTTTTATTGTATATACATTTGGGCTGTTAGGTTAGGAGACTCTGGGTCCTATATAAATTTCTCATGTCAGTAGTCAGTCACCTTGTTAGGTTTAGCACAACGGACCTGACTTGTTTTTATGAACTGTAGTTCCAATGAAAATTTAATTTTCAGAGTCTTCGTAATGTGATTTTGGTTTCCTTAGTTTATCTAGTGCCATTGAGCCTCCCACTAACCCTTCTGGCAGAATGGCAAAAGGAGCCTCCCTAGGCTGAGCTGCCTGATGTTTCTGGGTAGGATGAGGGAGTCTCTGGCTTGCAGTAATAAAGAGCTCTTCCAGGCTGGGCACTTGTAGCAGAATATCCCTTTCCTTGATCAAAGGCTAGAGATCTGTTGTGGTGTAATTACCTTGGTTGTTCCACCTGGACTCCTGGTGTCTCTGGGTGGAGAAGGTGAGTATCAAGCCAGTAGGAGGACAGGGCTTCCCACACTGGGAACTTATCTTGATTACTGTAGCTATGCAATAAGTCATCAAGTTGGGTAGAACTATTTCTCCCATGTTATTTCCTTCTTTCTCAATGTTGTTTTAGTTATTCTAGTTCCCTTGCCTTTCATATATATTTTAGCACAACCTTGTCTATATATACGAAAATTCTTGCTGGGATTTTGATAGAAATTTTGTTAAACCTGTATATCAATTTGGGGATCAATGATACATTGCAGCCCAAGGTTGGGACAGGCAGGTGATGAGGGAGAGAACAGATGGAGACCAATGTTACTCTAGAGGAAGGTGAAGAAGCTAGCAAGGAAGTGAGTGGGCTGATGGGAATAGGGGGTGGTAAATGACATTTTAAGAGTGGCAATGCTCTAAGTCGAAGCCATTGCTGCTCCCTTTGACATAATTTGCATTGTTGTCAACTACTTCTCCATCAGAATAAAGCCATGTTCCCAAGGGCTTTGTGTGACTGTGTGTATGTGTATGTATGCATTTTAGAAAGTCAAAGTGCACCAACAGTAACACACATATCCTTCTGCTGGGAATGTTAACAATGGGGAAGCTATGCACATGTGGGGACAGCAGGCATATGGGAAATCTCTGTACCTTCCTCTCAATTGCGCTGTGAACCTAATGCTGCTCTAAGAAAAAAGTCTTTAAAAAAATACACATACACAAACAAAAAGAACTGTGAATATCCTAGTGATAGGTAAGAGAGGCAAGGAAGTACAAGCCTAATCATTCTGTTATATAAAAAGTGTTCAACTTGTGGATGTTGATGCACAGACATTGGTTATTGGGGGAATTCCGAATTAAAATATGTTACTGGGACTTGAGAAGGTTGAAATGGTTGAAGACTTTGGCTTAATGGGCTGGGCAAAGATTTCTTGAGTAACACCCCACAAGCGCAGGCAACAAAAGTCATCATGGAGAAATGGGATCGCATCAAGTTAACCCATTTATGCAGATTTTCACACAAATTTTTTTGTCTGAAAAACCAGACCTTGGCTATTACCTTGAGCAGTAGGATATAAATAACTCCCACAAGCTTAGCGTTCCGATAATAGAACAGTGGGCCAAAAATGGGTTAAAAAGCTTCTGTTTCTACAGCAAAGGAAACAATCAACAAAGTGAAGAGACAACCCACAAAGTGGGAGAAAATATCTGCCAACTGCCAATTTCTGGTTACTTTCTGGAATAACCAGAAAATATAAGGAGCTCAAACAACCCCATAGGAAAAAATCTAATAATAAAAAAATGGCATAGGAACTACTTTAAGTCTTAGAATTTCAAAATAAGATAACTCTGGAAATGGAAACACCTCTCCTGCCTTCTCTGTTAATATTTACTAAGCGCTTTGCATGATGCCTTGGTTACAATAGGCTAACACTAAATACACATTCCTGTTTTGTTTTTTTGAGACAGGATCTTGATTTGTTATGCAGGCTGGAGTGTAGTGGTGCGATCACAGCTCACTGCTGCCTTGAATTCCTGGGCTCAAGTGATCCTCCCTCCTCAGCCTCCTGAGTGGTTAAGACTATAGGTGCGTGCCACCATGCCTGGCTAATTTTTAAAATTTTTGTAGAGATGGGGTCTCACCATGTTGCCCAGGCTGGTCTCAAACTCCTGGGCTCAAGCTATCCTCCTTCCATGGCCTCCTAAAGTACTGGGATTACAGGCAAGAGCCACCTTGCCAGGTCCATTTGTTGAATCTGAAGAAATCAAAGCAGGGCTGAATTTCATATGTGTCATATGTGGGGCCCTGGATGTAGACAAAGATGTCGAGATGTACAGAGACGTACTCATCAGTGTGACTCAGCTCCAGTGGCTTTTTCGTGGTGGATATCCCAGTCTGCCATTTCAGTTTCTCAGAAGGATTACAGCTGACTGGTATGGTTTGCTGTCATTCTGCTCTAAGAAAAACCAGAACTGGAAAGTCCCCTAAGGTCCTCCACTAGTTTGAAGAGAAGGTGGAGAAAAAGAGAGTGACATGAAGTCAGATGTGGCCTGCTGGTTTCTATTAGCGACAGAAAAGGCCAACGGGTGGGTGTGGATTGTGTCGGGGACTTCCTGCCTCTTCTCAGAGAGACAATGTGAACCCTTCCTAAGGGGAGCGCTTACCTTACAAGTCCACTCCACGGACACTTTCACATCTCCTTATCCCCTTCTCTCACTATTTATTCCCCATTCCAGGATTTAGAACCAGTTTTTCATCCCTTTGAATGGATTAGGAGATAGAGAATGAAGAGAAGGGGCACGGGCAGGCCCAATCCTAACACCACACACTTTCCAACTTAACTTCCGGGCCCAACCCAAAGGCACATTCACCCCAAGCAAAGCTCCATCAAGCCAAATCTCAGTTCAACCAAAGAACTGGGCTATCCTTTGCGGCTGATAGCAAGAATGAGAAATTCCCCTCCGGTTCCGACCTGCCCGTGGTTGCTTCCACCCTGCTAGGGGCTGGGAAAGGTGCGTTAACCCCTCTTGGAGAGCTGTCCCCTAGTGACACCTCCCAAGGGTGGGTAGCTCACACCAACAGATGCCGAACTTGTGGTGTCAACTCAAGACACAACCCACACAGCTTTGCCTGTCACCAGCCAGATGGCTCTTCTTTATTAATTTCATAATTCAAGTCTTGATTGAGTTCCACAACCCATGAATAACTTGAAACCCCAGTTAGGTCATGGGTTGGTTATAAAAAGCATTACAAATTTCTAAGTACAAATATGTACTTGGCACCACACTTAGCTATTCCAAGCCTCTTCCCCAGGTCTCCCTCCCACCGCGTCCCTTTCATTGCCTAACCCAGCTGCCTCAGAGGGCTTCCTGCTGTTGGAGGAGGCAGGTGTTGGGAGCCCGCAGCCCTGCTGGGATTCTCAGAGTTGACACTGTGGGTGTCGACAGGGACTGGGGAGTCTGGGGACTGCAGTCCCGTCCGTCCTCTACCTGTGGGGTGCCTGGTCCATGAGATCAAGGACTCCCTTCTCTGTGTCTCAGTTCTCTCATCTGAAAAGTGGGGATGTGAGCTTCCTTCTTCCTCCAAAGTTAGATCAGTTCAGATTCTTTCAATTGCAAGTAAAAGAGACTAAATAGCGGTAGCTTCAGCACCAAAAGGAATTTCTTGGGAGGACTCTGGATGTCTCAAGGACTCCAAGGAAGACCCAACTCGAAGCCATAGAAAGGGGTTTGCCCTGGAGACCTCAGCAGTGGGATTGTGGTGTTGTCTTCTCATCAGTGTGACTGATGAGAAGATTTTTGATGGTGGATCTCCCAGTCTGCTATTTCAGTTTCTCAGACGAGAGCATCTGACTGGTCGGGCTGTGTCCACCTCCAAGCTAGTTAGCTCTGTCCCAGGAAACGGAATCATTCAGCACAAATAAGGCAGCTGAGAAGTGGGGTGGCCAGAGAGATTCGTCTTGCCTAAAGGGTCCACTCCAGGTATCAATGATATTTATAAAACTCAACCCAAAAAGTTTCATCATAAAGTCAGTGCATAATCAGGAAAGCAAAACAGAGAAATTATTCATGTGGGATAGAATAAATCAGAGATGGCTTCCTGTAGGAAGATGTTCCATTTTTTTTCACATGGTCCGAGATACATGGCCTGTCTAAAAGACCACCAGCTCTCACTTCATCACAAGTCACCCTAATTCTTGCCACTTTGGAGTTCTCTGCCAAGACCTGACATCTCATCTGGTGTTCTCTAATTCTCTGGCTGCAGATATGTTCCTGGTGTCTGGTGTGACCTCAAGCCTGTTCCCTCTATTAAGTGAAGAACTTGGTGTATCTGCCTCAGTTCTTACCCACCATGTAGGAG
The DNA here is from genome assembly GCF_001604975.1 of Cebus imitator. Lineage (NCBI taxonomy): Eukaryota > Metazoa > Chordata > Mammalia > Primates > Cebidae > Cebus > Cebus imitator. The sequence continues at coordinate 1,696,992 of NW_016107338.1, forward strand.
AATGATTCAGTGTTGAAGAACACTGCATGGGGTTACATGAGACAATGTGAGTCAGCAGTGTCTGCTGCCCGCAGGCCCTCACCGGGCAGTGGTGAGCTCCAGATGAAGGTCTCCGGGAGCCTGCAAAGAGCTCGCCTTCCTCCTGGCACAGTGTCGGGGGCTGTAGGACCAGTGCTGGCCCTTGTGAGAAGAGCATGGAAATGCATGAAGGGGGCAAAAAGTCAAGAGTGCAGCCACACTAAGTGCCGGTGGAGGACGGAGCCCAGGAATTCTTACACTCGATGGGCATGGAAAACATTGAGCGACTCTGGAAAATGCTTCGGGAGAAGCTCATCAAGCTGATGTGGCTCTGCTGTCCTCAGGTGACCCTGCAGCCCCTCCCCATGTGCGCAGGTGCAGGAGTGCAAGTGAGGGCCCAAAAGTGAAAATGACCCAGATGGCCATGAACCTGGGATTCCTGGATGGCCTCAGGAGGCCTTTGCACTCTCGGTATTGTATTTACAATTTTTGTTTTTGTGTCTTCTTGGAGGTGAGAGTTCATAGCTTCCATTGCTTTCCAAAGGGGTCCAGAGATCTACGGAGGTTGAGAATCAGTGCTCTATATTTAGGTCAGAGATGCGGTTTGATGTGTGTCTCCTCCAAACCGCTGTTGAAATGTAACCCCCAGTGTTGGAGGTGGGGCCTGGTGGGAGGTGCTGGGGTCACAGGGGCAGAACGGCTCGTGAATGGCTTGGTGGCTTCCTCATGGCAGTGAGTGAATTTTCACTCTCTGAGTTCATGCAACATCCAGTTGTTTAAAAGGAGCCGGCCCCACCCCCTTGCTCTCCCTCAATATGTGACACGCCTGCTCCCACTTCACCTTCTGCCATGAGTGAAAGTTCCCTGGGGCCTCCCCAGAAGCCGAACAGATGCTGGTGCCATGCTTCCTGGACAGCTCGAAAAAGCAGGAGCCAAGTATACCTCTTTTCTTTATGAATTACCCAGCCTCAGGCCTGCCTTTCTTTCTGTCTTTCTCTCTTTTTTCTTTTCTTTCTTCTTTTTTCTTTCTTTCTCTTTCTTTCTTTCTCTTTTTTTTCTTTCTCTTTGTTCTTTCTTTCTGGAGTCTCATTCTGTCGCCCAGGCTGGAGAGCAATGGCTCACTGCAACCTCTGCTGCCCAGGTTCAAGCAATTCTCCTACCTGAGTCTCCTAAGTAGCTAGGATTACAGGTGCCTGCCACCACGCTGGCTAATTTTTGTATTTTTAGTAGAGATGAGGTTTTACCATGTTGGTCAGGGTGGTCTCGAACTCGTGACCTCATGATCTGCCCACCTTGGCCTCCCAAAATGTGATATTACAGGTGTGAGCCAGTGCACCCAGCACCCCCCCACGCTTTTTTTTTTTTAAAGGGACAGAGTCTCATTCTGTCATCCAGACTGAAGTACGGTAGCATGATCAAGGTTCACTGCAGCCTCGACCTCCCGGGTACATGCACCCCTTCTGCCTCAGCCCCCTGAGTAGCTGGGACTGCAGATGTGTGCCACATGCCCAGCTGATTTTTAAATTTGTCAGTAACGATGGGATCTCACTATGTTGCCCAGTCTGGTCTCAAACTCCTAGCCTAAAGTGATCCTCCCACCTCAGCTTCCCATAGTGCTAGGATTACATGTGTGTGTCAAAACAGACCAACAGTCAGTAACAGTAATTAATAGGAGAGAATTCTGATTAATCAATCATTTCTACTGTGTGCCAGGCTCCATTATCCCTTTTTACAGGTGAGGAAACTGAGGCTCTGAGTGCTGAGTGACTTGCCCAAGGTTCTACAGCTAGGAAGTCAGAATCATCTCAGAGGATGTCTTGGGGCTTTCTGCCAGAATGGGGAGGAGCTGCCGAGGGTCCTGATCTGCAGCTTTCTGGAAGCTGTGGGCCTCTCCAGGCTCAGAGTGAAGACAGGTGAGGGAGGGGCCCGATGGGCCTGGGGCACAGGTGCAGAAGCGCCAGATGGGGGCCTAGGCTGTGAGGCTTGGCTCCTTCCCTTTTTGCAGGGCCGGCAGGGAGGGAGCTGAACAAGGGGACAAAGCAGGCCCCTCCTCGGGCCCTGAGAAAGCCAGAGACAGTGTGGCTTCTGCAGCCCCTGCACTGGCCTGCAGGACGCCCTGGGGCTGTGGGTGCTCCTGGGGGCTCCTTGGCAGTGGCAGCTGGGGGCTGTGCCTGGGAGGCTGGGCGGAGGGAGAGAACCTAGAGAGGAGTCAGGGCAAGTGTGGGCTCAAACTGGAGAAAGGGACATGTGGTGTGCCCTGAGGGGTCAAACCTGCAGCACTCTACAGGGTGGGGGAAGGCGATGAGGCTCGCATGCTTGAGAAAACAACCTGGGGGTCAGGGCTGGCCCCAAGCCTGGTTGAGCAGCACTTGGAGAGAATGTGTAGTGGGGTGGGGCCCATGACAGGGTGTGGAAGGAAGGGTTGAAGGCCAGGAAGTGATCTTTCCTCGGCCGTTAGCATCAGCTCCACCCTCACTGCAGCGCGGGGTCCTCTGGAGGGCAGGACGGCGTCTGCCCTGGAGTAGGGGTCCGCTGGGCCTCTCACTTGCCAGTGACTGGGCAGTGTGCTTCTCTGCCCCTCAGGCCGCACTTGCGGGCTCAGGCTTTCAGACAGAGGGGGTGCGCCAGGAGGAGGAGGAAGGAGTGGAGGGTGCCCCAGGGCTGGGCTTCGAAGGGAGCCCAGTTCAAGTTGTCTAGGGAAGCTAAGCACCTTTTCTACCCTCGGTGCCACCCTTTCCTGGCACTTTCACTGCCTCCTGTCCGTCAGTCTACTGTCTGTCAGTCAGCGGGCTGAGTCAGAGATGCCCTGGGGCTGGGGGCCGCCTGCCAAAGGCTTGACTCACTGAGAGTGGCTGACTGGTTTCCCCAGCCTCTGCCCCTCCCTGTCACAACACGCAGAGGGGCTACGGCTGGGGGAGCATTCGGAATCTCACTCCTGGCCATCTCGTTCCTGGGCAGATCTTCCCTGAGAGCAAGGGGCATGGGCCTCTGTCCTGGACATGCCAGCCCCTGGCACCTGGGCTTCAAACCATGGCCGAGGCCCTCTGCTCTGGGCTTCTCCCCAGCCCGAGCTGACATGAGCCAGGTGTGTGCTCAGGCCCACTTGGTGACTGAATGAGTTTACCCTCACTGCTGGCTCAGAGCCACCCCTGGCCGTCCCATCCCACGTGGGACCTCGCAGGCGCCTGCTTCCACAATTCACAGGAAGGTTGCAGATGCTGTGCTGATTTTTGTGCTGTGGCTCTCAGAGTCATGTCCTAACACTTAGTCCCTCCATTAGTTCTGATTTGCCATTTTATTCCAACAAGAAATAGCACGAACCTTCAAGCTAAGGAGCCAAAACGCTGTGCAAGGTGCAGAAAGCAGGGTGCGGGCAAGCTCAGTCAGCGAGGCGTCTGGGCAGGGAGAGAGGGCTTGGAGTCTGTGAGATGGAGTGGGCTCTTCAGAGGAAGCTGCATTCCCGAGACAGGGGCTGGGGGCTCACTGCAGAGGCCAGACCGCCCTGCTCCAGGGCAACCCGCTCCCCTGGGAATGGGAGGTGCCCCAGCAGCCAGGTCTGGGCCTCTACATCTGAGCTGTCCAATGGCCAGTCCAGGACCCAGTCTTCATGGTGTTGGCTCAGGGCTGCAGAGCTGCAGGTGCTGCCTGGCGGACTGAGGAGAGTGAGGCTGGGGGCTACAGTGACACTTGTGCAGATCAAAGTCCTGGCGCTTGCGGTCAGTAAAGACAAGGAACTGGAAGCAAGTCCCCACTGGTTCAGGACTGCCAAGTCCATCAGGGGCTCCCGCTTCAGGCAGTACCAGTTCCTGGGTTCAAATGCCGCACCCCCCTCCCCCGCCACCCCGGGTGCTCGCTCTGGCTTTATCTCTTGGCCCTCAAATGTCTTTGTCTGGCTCCATTCTGAGTGGGGTGGGCCATGGGGTTCGCGGTCCATGCAGCCCCAGTGGAAGGGGACTTCTCTTTCCTGTCCTCATGCAAACCCATGGAAGAATGATTGGCTGTGGGTGGGGAGGGGCGGCTTGATTAGCTGGTGGGGCCACGTGCCTGCTCGGTGGGGTAGGGGTGGGGCATGTGATTGTCCACCTCACCATGAGAACCTGGAGACAAGGGGGCTTCCCAGACTGCTGGGAGGGTTGGGGAGCCTCGGCCAGCCCTGCCTGGGATGCCCAGCCTGCTGAACTGGGCATTTACAGGTCCGGCTGTGGTTCTGGCCCTTTCTTTTCTTTTTCTTTTTTAATGGTACTTTAAGGTCTGGGGTACATATGCAGATCTTGTAGGACTGTTGAATAGGTATACACAGGCCATGGTGATTTGCTGTCTCTATCCCCCCCATCACCTACATCCCCCCCATCACCTATATCAGGCATTTCTCCCAATGTTAGCCCTCCCCATCCTCCCCAGCTTCCGCTCTCCCTCCCCCAGCCCACCACCCCCAACAGACCCCAATGTGTGACGTTCCCCTCCCTGTACCCATGTGTTCTCATTGTTCAACACCCCCCTATGAGTGAGAACACGCAGTGTTTGGTTTTCTGTTCTTGTTAGTTTGCTGAGAATGGTTTCCAGATTCATCCATGTCCTTACAAAGGACATGAACGCATCCTTTTTCTTGGCTGCGTAGTATTCCATGGTGTATATGTGCCACATTTTCTTTATCCAGTCTATCATTGATGGGCGTTTGGGTTGGTTCCAGGTCTTTGCTATCATAAACAGTGCCGCAATGCAAGTATGTGTGCATGTGTCTTTATAATAGAACTATTTATAATCCTTTGGGTATATACCCCGTAATGCGATTGCCAGATCAAATGGTATTTCTATTTCTTGATCCTTGAGGAATCTCCACACTGTCTTCCACAATGTTTGAACTAATTTACACTCCAACCAACAGTGTAAAATGTTCCTACCAGAGCAATCAGGCAAGAAAAAGAAATAAATGGTATTCAATTAGGAAAAGAGGAAGTCAAATTGTCTCTATTTGTAGACAACATGATTGTATATTTAGAGGACCCCATCATCTCAGCCCAAAATCTCCTGAAGCTGATAAGCAACTTCAGCAAAGCCTCAGGATACAAAATCAATGTGCAAAAATCACAAGCATTCCTATACACCAATAACAGACAAACAGAGAGCCAAATCATGAGTGAACTCCCATTCACAATTGCTGCAAAGAGAATCAAACACCTAGGAATACAACTAACAAAGGATGCAAAGGACCTCTTCAAGGAGAAAAACAAACCACTGCTCAAGGAAATAAGAGAGGACGCAAACAGATGGAGAAACATTCCATGTTCATGGTTAGGATGAATCAATATCGTGAAAATGGCCATACTGCCCAAAGTAATTTATAGATTCATCAGTTTCCCCACCAAGCTACCATTGACCTCCTTCACAGAACTGGAAAAAAAGACTTTAAATTTCGTATGGTTCTGGCCCTTTCTAACTGCGCGCCTGAGGAAGCCCTGGCTCATGGTGAGCCTCATTCCCCTCCTTCCTCCAGGAGGGTTGGGAGTTGAGGGTCATAACAGACCTGAGCGGACTTAGGTGGGGACTAGCAGAACTGGTGTCTCAGTAACAAAGATTCAGTTTGACTCAGGGCAGACAACCTCCCGCAGGGAAACATCTTTTTCCCTCCTGTCAAGGAAACAAAAAGATGACCAGGCGGCACACACTCAGTGGGCTTTTGGGGCGTTTGATTACTGGGAAGTTCCAGAAGCAGGGGCAGCCAGGCTCTGTGGGTCCTCATTGCTGGTCTCATCAGGGCAGCACACAGGGACTCGACAGGGCCAGATGTCAGAGCCTGGAAGAAGGACGGAGGCTGTGGGGCTGTTAGGCTCCGTGGATAGGAAGCTCCTGTCCCTCACCTCCGATGGGGCCAGGCTGCTGCAGCTCTCAGCATGGGACACCTGCTCCATCCTCGCCACCTTCTTCCAGCACTGGTGGCCCCAGTCCTCAGGCTTCAGCACTAGACTGAGGCTAGTTTTGGGGGAGTCCTGCAGAGGCTGGCTGTCTCTCTGACACACCCGGTCACAGGGGATCAGCTTCCGGCAAGTTAACCCCTATCTCCCACCTTCCTCTCTTGGCCCAGCCACAAACCACCCAATCCTGGACCAACCATCTTACCCCACCAGTTGCAAGGATGATGGAGCGGGGCAGATGGCACCGAGCAGCCGGTATTCCCGGACCTGGGCTTCCTCAGCACACTGCCTGCAGTCCACCCAGCATAGCTGCTGGGGAGGGCCAGAGGCCTAGTGGCAGAACACTCTTAAGTTTTGTCTACAGACTGGGCACTCAGCCATGGGGAGCGTCTGACGGTTACACTTAACTCCTACACCCAGCAGGAGGGCCCCACCCAGGGGAGTTGACATAGCACCCCTCCAGAAAGCTCTATAGATTCCCTGCTGGCCTGCTTCTATGCTCAGCCTGCCCACAGGCTTCCGATCTAAACTCTTGTCTCACCTCTCCCCAGTCCACCCTTGGTTCCAGCTGCGCCTTCCAGGCCCATGCTAGAAATAGGCTGGAAGAGCCTCTGTGAGCTCACGGGACCTTGAGGCCAGGGGGACACCCCCCGTTCCCACCCAGTTCACATGTGCTCCCAAGCCCAGCCTCAGCGGACAACTCTTCTCAGTACCTGTGATCAGTGTCTCTGTGCTGGATCAGCAAGGTCAACTTGGTCTTGAGCTGACCTTGAGCTGACCTTCCTCAGTGCTCTCTGACTGCGGGCTGTGTGTGGCCCTGCTTTCTCCAGCAGAGCGCCACCTCTTTGTGTTTCTCAGGGACCATTGCACTCTGTGAATGCATAACAACAGGGACTGTGGGTGAAAATGGATGTGAACTCCACCTGGTCCAACAGCTCACTCAACAGATAAAGCAACTGAGGTCCCGAAAGTGAAAGTGACTTCCTTGTGACCCGCTGGCTTGTTGAAGTTGGAATTGTTTTGCAGAACCTGGCTTTCTTGGCTCCAGGCCAGTGTCTGCTCACTCGCCATGCTACCCTGAGTGCTGAGGCAGTGGATGCATCTCCTGCTCTGAAACCAGTCACTCGAAGGCTGTGGATAAAATTCTCAGACCTTCTACGCAAGTCAGAATGGGCCCCGTCCTTGCATTTGTCCTTGCAAAGAGAGATTCCCCACTCCAAGGAGCTTATGCTCAAGAAAGAATTTACTGCCTGGTGTTCAAGGCAGTCCAGGGAGGAGCAGACCTCAGGCTCGAGAGATGCCCATCTGGTGCCAATCTGGCTGGCCACAGGGGCTTCTAGAGCCTGAGGACCCTGGAAAAACTGGTCAGCGTGGCTCCTCTAGGACACGGGTGGGATTTTCTAGCCCAAGGAGGGGCTGTTGCTTGAGACTTAAAGAGGGAGGAGCGGGAGAACCAACATCTAGGCTGGAGGACGCAGGCGCTGGGAAGACCTGAGGCTGGAAGCTGGTTAGGATCTTTTTTTTGATTTGTCACATTGTGAAAAATATTCCTTATATATTGAGGAGCTTGTAAAAAGCTAAAAGTTTGTGTACAGGTTAAAGAATAACAATGAAGCAAATATCCCGTTTTTTCTTCTGTTTCAACACTCAATGAAGTATTTTTCAGGATGAGAAAATGAACTCTGCCGGGCCTTGCCCTCACTCTATTTGATTGCATCTGCCCCCTTCCGTGGCCCCCCGTGGTGATTTTATTACTCTGCTTCCCACCTTGGAATATAGCCCCAAGCAAAAGAAGCTTTCATGTTGCCTGTTTTTATTTTATCTATCTATTTATTTTATGTTATTTTTTTCTATAGGGTAGAGTCTTGGCTGTGTTGCCTAGGCTGGTCTCGAACTCCTGGGCTTAAGTGATCCTCCTGCCTCAGCCTCCCAAAGTGCCAGGACTCCTGCCATTTTATAAATGGAATCATTTTTCTTTCACTTGCTGCTTTTGCATCACGTGAGTGCTGAGGTTCCTCCATGCTGACGTGTGGAGTTGTGGTTCATTTTTTCACTACTGTATAATAACCCACCCTATATAACAAACATATTTGGATTTATCTATCCATTCTACAGTCAATGAATATTTGGTTGTTTTCAGTTTTTTCTACCATAGACTGTGCTGCTGTGAGCATTCTTGTCTCTTGATGAACAAATTCCAGAGTTTCTTTAGAAGGAGCTTGTAAGATGTGTATGTGTTCAACTATAAAAGATGGTGGCAAATTATGCCCCAGGTGTGTTCTTCCTATTTGGTTACTGCTCCTGACCGTGTCCTAATACTTCAATCAAGAACTTAATCTGAACTCTGTGATCTGGAGGGTTAATTGGATGATGGGCTTCAGTGAAGGAAAGGGGCATTTGGCTCGCGAATGTCCTACACCATGGAATCCCTGGGGCCTGTGGCAGCCCCCGGGAGAGGCATTGCAGGTGACAGGAGGTCTGGGAAAGTGAGAAAGCGCATCCACACGGTGGCCCCACAGCTGGCAGAGGAAGGGCTAGTGGAGCTGGGGATCTCGCTGGCTCCAATGATCACTCACGCCTAGGTGAGCAGGGACATTCGAATGCCCCCGCACAGAAAGCCCTTCCACACAGTGATGGACAGCCTGCTCCAGGCTTATTAAGCTACAGAAGCTTCTGTTCACCACGAGCCTCACAGACCCTGGCCAGGGAAAATAAAGCTAACACGTAGTTCAACATTGGTCTTCTCCCTCCTCTGGGCATGAAAGATTTGAACAAAAACCTACGCAAGCTCTGACAGGAGAAAAAGGACATTTATTAAAAAGGCCGAGGAGTTCAAAAGAAGGAGGGGATATCAGCGACCTATTACCACCTAACAAAAGATCTCAAAATGTAGTGGCCTACAGCAATAATAAACACCATGTTCGCTCACAGTATAAGGGGGTCAGGAATTTGGGAGAGGCTTGGGGGGTCCTGGCCCAGGACTCTCACTGGGCTGCAGTCTCTGACATGTTGTTTGGGGCTGCAGTCATCCGAAGGCTCCGCAGGTTGGGAGGACCCACTTCCAAGGCGGCTCACTCACACAGCTGGAACGTGGTGCTGACCACTGGGAGGAGACTTTATTTCCTTCCCAGGTGGATTCCTCCACACGGTTGCTTGAGTGTCCTCACGACATGGTGTTGGGCCTCCCGGGCAGTGAGAGATCTGAGAGCACAAAGATGAAGCTGCAATGTCTTTTATGACCTCCTAGCATCAAAGTTCATGTACCATTACTTCTATATACTGGCGGGACTTTCAATCTCATAGGTCAGCCTTGGTTCACTGGCAGAGGGCAACACAGAAGGGCAGGAGGTGGGAATTTGCAGGGACATCTTAGAGGCTGGCTCTGCAAGGATAAATCCAAAGAAACTAAACAGGTGTATTCCCCTCTGGAAAAGAGTTACTGGAACAAACCAGAGAAAACAGATCAAAAGGAAACACAATGTGATACCTTTCTTTAGAGTTTTTACAAGAGGCATTGCACCCATGAGAAGAAAAAAATCTCAACGGCAAACAAATATTTTTTTGTAAAGGAAAAGGTTAAAATATGAAAAATCACTATAATAAAAATTAAAAAGTATAAGCCATGAATAGCATAAAATTAAATGAAATTAGGAAAGTAGCTTGAAAATTTCTAAGAGATATTAGAAGAAAAGGCTGATGAGATGAGGGAAAACATAGAAGGCATCGAGACCCAGGGGCTACCACATTTGTATAACAGAAAGAAGAGAACAAAGAAAATAGAAGAACTCATCCATTCTTTGCTCCTTCATTCATTGAACATTTATTTATGGAACTTATTGTGAGCCAATGGAGCTTTTATAGGCTCATTTAAAGTCTCTATTTTACATTTTTATGTAATTATTTTTTATGACCTACTATATCTATACTCAAAGAAATAATAGAAGAAGATTTCTCTCACATGAAGGAAGATGTCAGCCATCAGATTTAAAGGGCAGAATTAATATAAAAGGACTCATGCATACTTATATCTTTATACACTCTCAAGGCTCAAGGATAAAGGAAAACCATTTTCAGTATCTAGATGGGAAAGAAACAGAGGGAGAAAAAAAATCAGGTCATCCTGGACTTCACTTGTACAATTTTAAATTTCAGAAAACAATGAAGCAATGTCTGCTGAATTTCGAGTGACAACAATTGTGAACAATTCTACACATAGCTATGGTGTCATTCATATATAGGTCAAGGAAGAGGCATTTTCAGACATGTAGGAACTCATGTAATTCTGCTTAAAAAACAATGCCCCAAAAGATCCACCAATCAACCAAGAAATGAGTCAAAATCCAGAACCAGAGAATCAAAGAAGTGAAACAAAGGAAACAGCCATGAGTAATTCAGCCAGGAAAGAAAGTTAATGTCTAAAGCATTGCTTGGAACGTGGCTATGAAACCAAATGCAAACATCAAAAATAATTCTTGCAGGAAAAGAATGTAAATCCAAAGTAAATAATTATTGTGAAAAAAGTTTAAGGTGAGGGAAAGACAGGCAAATAAATAAAGAAAAATGTCCTAAATTTCTTATCTTACTTCAGTACAGTTATAGATATTATTTAATTATTAAAATTGGTAGAATTTTTTTTTGCTTTAAATATTTGGTTTCATTCTACAGGTATATATGACTTTCAGATTATTACAGAAAAATACACCAAAATATTTAAGCAATTAAGTAAATTCGGAAAAGGAAACAGGAAGGAAGCAGAAAAACAAAGCACAAAATAATACTACAGAAACAATGCTGAGCACACAAGTTTCACAACAAATATAAACATAGGAGATTCTGTTGTGAACAGATGAAAACTTTTAGAGTATGTAAAAAAATCAAAGTGTATACTCTTTCAGAAACACACAGTGGAAGCATGAAAAAAAAGGAGGGGGAAATATTATATTCAAAATGCAAACAAAAGAAAGCAGAAATACATATTAGCAGTACATGAAATGGAATTTGAGAGAAAATGCAAATAAGAGAGTGCTATTTTATATTGATCAAAATGACAATTCACAATAAAGATACATCATAAATTTTTATGAACCAAATAACATCTCATTAAAAAATGAAAAGCAAAAGCTATTATAGAAAATAAAAAAAAAACCCCATGAATCCATAGTGGGGATTTGAAACACGCTGATCTCTGTATTTGACAGGTCAAGCGGTCTAAAAAAAGAACTAGAAAAATCAAATCATGTAGACATAAAAGCAAAAGGGAAAAGTGGAGACCCTGAGGTTCCACCTGAACCGGACAGAATCACCTTGCAAACCTGTCCTGCCGCCTTCAGATCCTCAGCCCAGTCTGAGATTTCACTCTGGGATTAAAGTGAGCTCTCACCTTAGGGCTTTTGCACTGGCTTTCCCTCAGTTTCAAACACCTGCCCTCTGCCCTCACCCCATTTTCACCTGACTCACCTGCACTTCATTCTCCTGCTTGAAAGTCTCCTCCTGAAAGAGGCCCTCCCTATCTCTCCTGGTGGGATTTTCCCTGCGGCTCACCCCTGCTTCAGGCCATCACAATTGCCTTGTCCTGCTTTATTTATTTATTTTTGCACATAATCATCACTCCTGGACATTATACAATTATACAAGCATTTGGTTTGTTCAACTTTATATCCCCCAGTACTAGAGAGATTGCTTGGTACAAAATAGGTGCTCAGCAGTATAATTCATGAATGAACAAAATTTTAAATACAAAACATTTAAAAATTCTGCAAGTTCTTTGTGTTGTTATGGATCAGTGGTTCTTGATGGGTGTGACTCTGTCCCCAGGAGACATTAGGCAATGTCTGGAGACATTTTTGATTGGGAAGAGGGAACACTGCTTCCAGCAGATAGTGGGTAGAGACCGAGATGCTGTTAAACAACCCCGAATGCACAGGGCAGCCCCCACAGCAAAGATTATCCCGCCTAAAATGATAGCAGCAGGGAAATTCTGCTCTAGGGCCATTATTGCCTATGTTGCTTAGGAAGATACCTTCTTAGGATTTTAAATATTCTAAATAGGTAATAAGATGTAAAAAAGTCTAAGTTTTAAGTGGTTGCCTGGGGACTGGAGGGTAGGGACCAGGGGAAGAATCAGGGAAGTGCCGGATGTTTAGGGCAGTGAAACTAACCAGAATGATGCTATGATGGTGGATACATGCTATGATACACTTGACCCTAGAACGACATGAGTTTAAACGTTGAGGGTCCACTTTTACACGGCTTTTTATCAACCAGGGCAGATAAAAAATACAGTATTCTAGGCGGGTGCACTTTTTGTGTAAGTGGTTCTGCAGGGCCAACTGCAGGACTTATGTAAGCGTGGATTTGGTGTGTGGCAGACAGTCCTGGAACCAATCCCCCACATATACCAAAGGACGACCGGACCTTTGTCAAACCCATAGAATGTCCCACACCGGGAGTGACCCCTGAGTAAGCTAGGGACTCCGGGTGACGTTTTGTCAACACAGGTTCATCAGTTGTAACAAATGTACCACTGGGAGGGGGTGTTAGTAATGGGGGAGGGTGGGCATGTGTGGGGTGTGGGGCTGTATGGGAGCTCTGTGCTTTCCATTTAATTTTGCTGGGAACCCAAAACTGCTCTAATAAATGAAGTCTAGAAAAAAGTCAGAGTTTTACCAAGGCACGTACATTTTAGCTCGCTGATGCTCCAAGTGTGGTCCTTGAACCAGAAGCCTCAGCATCACCCAGGAGTGAGGCAGCCTCTCAACCCCACGCAGGACCTGCTGAGCAAGAACCTGAAGCCCAGTGGCCTCCAGGCACTTCACAAACATGTTGAAGTCTGAGGACACTGGTCTCATTCTTGGCTGCTCATTAGAGTCACCTAGAGAAGGCTTTAAAATCTCGATGCCCAGGCCACACCCCAGACCAATTAAAGGGGAATCTGAGGGCTGGGACCCAGACACCATTATATTCTTAAATATCCCGAGTGATCTCAATGTGTGCCCAAAGTTGTAAACCACTGTTTGACAGCATATGCTAAAGTCACAAAACAGTTAGTAAAAACAAAACAAAACAAAAACGCAGAACAACAACAGCAAAATTAAAAAATCCTCTGGTTTTCTGACCCTTGGGCCCTTAACTCACATCAAGGATCTAAACACCTGGAGGAGACTCTGGGAGGGGGAGTTTCTTTGCAGAGCCTCAGCGTCCTTCTTGCCTGGGAGATCTTGAGACCCAGGAGAGCTTGAGAGACACAGTGCACTGTGCTCTGACCCCTGCCTGCGGGGAGGCTGGGAAGCAGGGCTGAGGGACACTGGCCACTGGCGGAGGGAGATCTGCATCCTCTGAGGGCCAGCGTGGACCTGCCTGTTTGTCATGGACCAGGAGAGGCGTGCAGAATGGCAACTCATCAACTGGACTAGAACTGTTGAAAGTCCTGGCCAGGTGACCTCCGAAAGAGCTCTGGGACCTGCCAGTGACTGGCAGGCAGCATGGAAATGGGAAGGGTAGTAGAGGTCACTGCCGCTCCCCCTTCATAGTAAGCACAGTCAAATGCTCCCTGCGTGGCCTCTGAGGATGCTACAAAAATGTGCCACAAGGAAGTCACAAGGCCATCTTAGCTCAGTCCCAGGCAAGTGGAATGTGCCTGTCTCCTTACGTCTCTTCATACCCCCTCATCATACCCCCTCACTTGGCCCCCAGCCCTGCAGGGTCAGATGCCACAGCAATTGAGCTGGGGAAGGCAGAGAGGTGCCAGGCAGCAAAATGGAGAAACAGAGGCACACAGAGGCCCCTGCCCCAGTTGCCCCCCACCCCACACCATCCACTGTAAGCAGCTTAGATAGCGGAGAACATCAAAACCAGGTTGGAGGATTTTATTGTCACATGGGCCTGGAATAATTTTAATTACTGAATTGAGTTAGTATTTGGCACTTCAATCAGTTTTTATTATCTAGAAGTGAGATTTAAAAAGCAACGCTCCACTTGGGCACAGTGGCTCACACCTGGAATCCCAGCACTTTGGGAGGCTGAGGCATGTGGATCATTTGAAGTCAGGAGTTCAAGACCAGCCTGGCCAACATGACAAAATCCCGTCTCTACTAAAAATACCAAAATTAGCTGGATGTGGTGGCGCCTGCCTATAATCCCAACTACTCGGGACCTGAGGCAGGAGAATCACTTGAACCCAGAGATAGAGGTTGCAGTGAGCCAAGATCGTGCCACTGCACTCCAGCCTGGGCAACAGAGCAAGACTGTCTCAAAAAATAATAATAATAAAATAAATAAAAGCAATTCTCCAATTTTCAACCCAGGGGTTGAGGACTAATATCTCCCACTGAATAAAGTATAAAGAGAAGGCGGTGGGTGCTGTGGGTTGAATGTGTCCCTCAACAACTCAGGTTGAAACTTCATCCCCAGTGCAATAGCATTAGGAGGTGACTAGGCCATGAGGGCCTTGTCCTCGTGGATGGGGCTCGGTCCTTATAGAAGGGCTGGAAGAAGGCTGCCAGTCCCTTGCCCTTCTCTGTCCCCCTGGTGTGAGGACACAGCAAAAAGTGCCATCTCTGAAGTTTCAAGTCATGGAGATTTTGTGTCTTTCTGTTTCAAGAGATAGGAGGGGTCTGCAGTGAGACACAGTGGGAGCGGGAATGGGGAGAAGGACTCAAGGGCAAACCAAGGCCAAGGGGCATGTCCCAGAGGGGCAGCAGACGAGGGCTTCTCACAGTGCATGGGGGCCATGGTTTGGCGTGGGCCTGGATGTCTGCTCCGAGGATAAAGCAGGGCAACACTGCCCTGGCCATGCACATGGAGCTTTGGTTCCTAGTACCGTATGACTGCCCGTGGTCTCTTTCTAAGCAAGACAAAGCCATTGAGCCAGCAGTAATTAGGTTCTGTTTTCTCTGAGACTGTGTCAGGATTAACTCGCTCCCCTCTTTCCCACGCCCCCAATTCTAATGTCACACCTTGAGAGAGAAGAGCCAGCGAGGAGCAGGCCTGCTCTCAGCAGAGGACAGGGGTGAGGAGGCTATGGCAAGGCTGACTGGTTTGATTGACATTCAGAGACCTGTTTACCCTCTTTGCCTTTTCTTTTTCATTAAGCAGACAAAACTGGGACCCCAAGCAGTCAAACAATGCTCCTAGAGGGGTCCTGGCACCCCACACTGCCTGCCACAAGGTTCCCAAGGGAGAGCTTCCAGGCCACTCTGGAGTCATATCTTGAGACAGGCCAAGAGGACAGCATGGGTGGGCCACCATTTCCTCATGTGCTTCATGCCCTAACTCAGTCCCCTAGCCTCTTCCCCTCTTTAAATTTTCCTCTCTCTCTCTCGTGCAGAGAGAGCTGTGTTTGTCCGGCTCGTGAGACTTGTTTAAAGACCCATCGCCTGCCGTCCTCCCGGCCTCAGGGGTCCTCTGGGAGAACTCTACAGAAGATGCACATTCCTTTCAGCCACAGGTGAGAACATTTTCGGCACCTGTGCTCAGACCAGGTCCCAAAGAAGTTCTCAATCACTTCTAAAATGCACACAGAGTACAGGTCACATTCCCTCACCAGGATTCAAGAAAACTGGATATTAAGAAGCAAAGGGTAAGCAAAGAACAGAAACACCGAACCACTCAGGAAATTAAAAACTATTTTTCTAAGTAACTCGGGTCTGAGAGGGAAGACAAACATCAGTAATAGTCTGTGAGGAGCATCATGATGATGACAGAGAAAAATAAATGAGCCAAACATTTATTTCCAGAAGCCAGAAAAAGAGAAAAGCAAACAACTGCCTTCACCACCCACACCACCCAAGGAAACAAGGAGAAGCTCATAACAACACCCCTAGAAATTAATGGATTAGAAAATGGAAAACATAAATTGATAAATAAACCCAGGGTCCCTGGCTCTTTACAAAGACCCGTGAATTAGAGAAACCATTGGCAAGCCTAATCAAGAGAAAAAGAACAGATGAGGGAGCAGAAATGAGACATGATGCAAAACTAATGAAAAATATAAAGAAATAGGTTTTATAACTTTATGCTAATAAACTCTAAAAAGTCAATGAAGTGGAGAGTTTTCTAGGAAAATAGAAACACCCACATTTGACTGAAGAAGTGGTAGAAAACCTGAATAGACTAACCATCCAAGATGAAGCTGAAACGGTTGTAAAAAAAAAAATGGTATTAAACCCAGACCGTTGGAGAGGCAAGTTCTTTCAAAACTTCAAGGAACAGATCATCTTTGGGCTGTTGGAATAGGGTTAATGCATGGAAAAAGACCCAAGTCATTTAGCTGGTACTGCCTGGATACAAAAGCCAGCCAGCCGGACGGGAAAAAGAGAGACTGCAGTCTAATTTCACAACTATAGTCTCAAAAAGCTATAAAATTGAATGAAGCCTTCTGTTTAAAATAACAATATGCTACATACAACGGGATGGTTCTTGCAAGGCAAATGTTGTTCAATACTAAGAAATTTCTTAATGTGATCAATTTTATTAATAGATCAAGGCAAAATAACACATTATCATTGCCACAGAGTGTTAAGAGCTTAGATTTGAGAGCCTGAGTTCAAATCCCTTTTCACTTCCCAACTCTGGGCCCTTGGTCATTTTTTCTGCTATATAATTTGGAAAGTAATGTCTAACAGTCAAGGTCATATGTAGATTATATTAAATGGTAAATTCAAAACTCTTGGCACAGAGCTGGGTAGAGAATCAGAGCCTAGTAACTCAGAGTTTAGAAAAATTTGAAGACATTGCCATTCATTCCTGGTGATGTGTTTGTAAATAAAAGAATTAAAGAACACTCTTTTAACATTATAAAGAAAATCTCTCTCAAACTAAAGCAACATTATCATTAATTGTGAAAACATCACTGGCATCAGAATTAAGTTCAGGAACAAGACCATGATGCCCCTATCTTCACTATTACTTATTAATGTTCTGAAAGTTCTAGCAATTGAAATAAATAAGAAGATAAAATAAGGGTCATAAATGTTCCAAAGAAGGAAATATTATCACCATCATTTTCAGGGGATATGGTTTTGTAATTTGAACATCTCAAAAGATCAACTGAAAATGCCATATAGCTAACAAATGAGTTTAGTAGGGTAGCAGTCACAAAATACAGAAATATAGTTATAAAAACCAATATCCTTCCTATGATAATGAACAAGCCGTTAGAACACATCACAGAAATATATTGCATTTACTACAGCAACAAAATTCATGGGAATTAACTTAGCAAGAAATGTGCAAGATTTATGTAAAGAAAATGAAAAGACTTTACAGAAGAACCCAAAATGAGACTTGAACAAAAGGAGAAACAAGCATTTCCCTTTTCTAGGAAGAATCAATAAAAATATAAGATTTAAATCTTCCCAATTAATCAATAAGTGACTAAATATCAATTTAAATTTCAGTGAGTTATTTTCTCTTAAGGAAATCTGACAAAAATTATTATAAGTTTCTCTGGAAGAATAGAAATATGGAGAGGAAAAGGCTGAAGAAGGGCAAGGTGGATGGGCTTGCCCTACCAGATATTAAACATAATTAAAGGCTACAACAATTACAGTGTATTTACTGGTGAAGAAAAACAGACAGATGGATTCATGAGGCAGACTAGGATGGCAGAAACAGATCCAAATATGTGTGAGAATGTGTTATTGATTTTGGAGATATTTCATAGAGTTGGAAAACAAGTGGTCAATAAATAAAGGCTAAGTTAGATTCCTTCCTCAAAACACATGCAAACACAAACCTTAGCTTTTGGTTACATATATGTGTTTTTATTTTTAACTCTTTGCTTTGAAAAGATTTTAAATTTACCAAAAAAGTGTAAGAATAGTATAATCAATTCCATCACAGCATAGCCTTAACAAAGATTCACCAATTGTGGACATTTGACAATTGCTTTATTATATACCCCCACATGCATATATGTGATTTTTCCTGTAACATTTAACAGACAGCTACAGGCAACTTGTATCTCTTATCCTTAAAGACTTCAGTGAGATTCTCCAAAGAATAAGGATATTCTCTTATGTAACCACATAATGGTCAAATGGTCAAATTCAAAATTTTTAGCATTAATTTAATACTATTATCTAAGGCTCAGTTTAAATTCCAAGTCTGCGGTTTCCCAATAATATCCTTTATAGGCATCCCTTCTCCCCATCTAGCGTTCAATCCAGTATCATTCATGGCATTTTGTTGTCACGTCCTTAGTTCCTTTTATCTGGGATGCTTCCTCAGCCTTTCTTTGTCTTTATGTCACTGGTATTTTTTGAAACACACAGGCCAATTGTTTTGAAGAATCTCCCTCAACCGATGTTTATCTGGCGTTTCGTAATTGGAATCGGGCTATGCATTTTTGCTGGAATGCAGCATGACACGTGTGTCCTGCTCCGTGCCTCACTTCAGAAGGCACATAGGAAGCACGTGATCCAGGTTCACTCCATGACTGGTGCTGTGAACCTTGACCACTTAGGCAAGCAGGGTTTGACAGATTCCTCCACAGTGAAGTTACTCTGTTTTCTTTTGTGATGAATTCAAAATCTGTGGGAGGACACTTTGAAGCTGCGTGAATATCCTGCTACCCATTTTTGCCTAAATTAGTTGTTACTAGGATTATTGTAAGGTGGTGATTTTCTAAGTCTATCATTCCTTCTGTATTTATTAGTTGGCATTTTATTACGAGGAATTTTTCTCTGTCTTCTCCTTTCCCTCTCCCTCTCTTCTTCTTTCTATCTTTTCAGTATGGATTCTTCTGTTATTCAGTGGGCCATCGCCCATTCCTGTCTTTATTCACTCTGATGCTCCAATTGTCTCAGATTTGGCCCATGAGTCCTGCGCCCTTTTGACCTATTCCTTCGTTGTCTAAGCACTTCTTTGCTTTCTGGCACAATGAGATGTTCCAGGCCTATTTTGTACTTTCCCTGTGCCAGACTTGAATCAACCATTTCTCTAAGGAACTTTGATTCCTTTGATTAGGAAATGGTATTGAGAAATGAAGGTCTGAACATAATTAAATATTAAAAAAATTATACCATAAAAGGAACATAAATGAATAGTCATATATCACTGGGTGAGAAAGCACTTTTTAATAAAATATCAAAGGCAAAATCCATAGACTTAAATCTATACACATGTAGGAGCTTCTTTAGGAAATTATCATTAAAAAAAAAAAAATATTGAGAGGTCCCAGGGCTCATTCCTTGGATTTCTTCTCTTCTCTGTCCACGCCCCCATCCTGGGTGATCTCATCAAATATCATGGCTTTCAGGATGATCTATGTTCTGAGGATTAGCAAATCCACGTGTGCCACCTGGACCTCTCTTCTGGATTCCACGTCTGTGTGTTCAGCTGCCCATTGCCAGCTGGATGCCCACTCCGCATCCCAGTTGCCTCTCTCCCTTCCCAGCTTACTTGTCCCAGTCTTCTCCGTAGCAATTACTGGCAAGTCTGTCTTTCCAGAGGCTGGTCTTGACCTCCTGGCCTCAAGTGATCCTCTCTTGCTTTGGCCTCACAAAATGATGGGATTATAGGCATAAGCCACTATGCCCAGCTAACAATTTAACTCTAAATGAATCATGGACCTAAATGTAAGAGGTAAAATGATAAAGCTTCTAGGAAAAAAAAAGAAGCAAAAGTCCCTGTGACGGGGACTTACATAAAGATTTCTGAAGCAGGACACAGCAAACATGAGCCATAAAAAAAGAAAATGGATAAAACAAGTGTTAGCAAAATTGAAACATGTTTCTCTTCAAAAGACATCATTAAGAAAATGAAGAAGCAAGCTACAGAATGGGAGAATATATTTGTTAAACTATATCTAAACAAGGACTTGTTTCCAAAATATTTAAAGAACTCTTACAACCCAATAATAAGATAAATAATCCAATTTTTTTAAAAAAGGAGCTACACTTTGAAGAGACATTTCACCGAAGAAGACATCTGAATGGCTGATAAACACATGAAAAGATGCTTGACCTCACTATTCTTCAGGGAAATGCAAATTAAAACTACAATGAGATGCCCCTACACACCTGGTGGAATTAAATTTAAAAGAGTGATAATACCAAACATTGTTGAGAACGATCGACTAAAAAGATGATATACTACTTGGGAATGTAAGACACTTACTTTGAAAAACGGTATGGTTCACTTTCATCATACAACCCAGCCATTCCACTCCTAGGTATTTACCCAAGTGAAAAAAGATTTGTCTACTCATACTCGTAGGTGAAGAAGGTTCATAGCTGGTTTATTCATAAGTGGCTCAAAGTGGAAACACCCTAAATGTCTGTCAACTGGCAAATGGATAAGCAAAACGTAGAATTTCCATGTAATTTTACTTTGCAATAAAGAAAGAACAAACTATGGATACATACAACAATATGCATGAATCTCAAAAGCATTATGCTAAGTGAAGGAAATAAAACATAAACAATGACATACTGTGTGATTTTTATTCAGATGAAATTCTAAAAAAGGCAAAATTGCAGTGACAGGAAATAGATCAGTGGTTCCCTGGGGCTGGGGCAGCTATAGAAATGGGTTAACACCAAGGAACAGAGGGAGATGTCCAGGGTGATAGAAATGCTTTCTTCTACCTCATGTATGTCTTCTTTTGTAAAGTGTCTGTTCATATTAAAAAAAAAAAAAAAAAAAAAAAAAGAAATGCTTTCTACCTTGATTGTGGTAGTGGTTTCAGGCTGCATACAATTGCCAAACTTCTCAAACTGTGCCCTGAAAGGGAGCGAATGCATATACATTTTATTACAATAAAGCTGCTATTTTTTTAATGAAGGAAAAAGTATTAAAATAATAGGAAGGACATTTAAAAAAAGTTCTGCTCATCTGCAAGATTCAAGATGGGAGTAAGTCAACAGAACCCGAGAAGCTCTTGTGCCCCTAGATGGAGAACACGTGATTTTGGTGAGAAAGCAGTTGTGGTGTTAGTCTCAGGTGAAGCCGTCATCTGCCCGGACCCACTCCTCATACCACCCCCATGTAATTCTTAAGAAAAAGGCAGCCCAGGGCAGCGGTTCATGCCTGTAATCCCAGCACTTTGGAAGGCCAAGGCAGGCAGATTGCTTGAGTTTAGGAGTTTGAGACCAGCCTGGGCAACATAGTGAAACCCATCTCTACAAAAAATACAAACTTTAGCTGGGCGTGGTGGTGTGCGCCTGTGGTCCCCGCTGAGGTGGGAGGATCGCTTGAGCTCAGGAAGTCCAGGCTGCCGTGAGCCGTGATTTAATCACTTCGCTGCAGCCTGGGTGTCAGAGTAAGACCCTGTCTCAAAAGAAAAAAGAAAGCTGGCCTACCCAACTTTCCCCATTCAATGATGAATAATAAACAGAAAGGAATCATTAAAATGGTTTCAACAGGGAAATAAGAAAAGACACAGAACAGCTAAAAAGCTGAGGAAGAATGCTGATGCAAATATAACTCCTACGGGGAAAAGGAGGGACTCACAGAAGAAATAAAAGAGACCAAAGAAGCAACAGTAAGAGAAAGGACAGAGATAAAAAGTGAGCTGACAAATCTCAGATAACAGATGTGTAAGACAGTTTCTTGTGTTAGAAAGACAAGAACCTTATTGGCAATCAGAAGAACAAAATTGATTTTTAAAAGCGGAGTCAGATGCATGGTAGACAAACATGAGAGAAACCCCATAAAATGAAACAGAGAAGAGCAAAGATAGAAAAATATAGGTAGAAGTTCAAGGCAGGCAAAAGAAATCCAGCATAAATGCAATGGTGTTTTTTTTCCCAGTGGAAGTGGACAAAATAAATGCAGTAGAAAAAAATTCAAAAATAAAACTGTCATATAAAGGAGGATCTGAATGTACCATTGGATAGGGTGCGTTATTTCCAGAAAGAACACATCTTAGTGAAGTCATTAAGGATGAACGCTAAAGACTCATCTGGGCATCCAGGCACAAAGAGCAAGTCACTCACTAGAGAGAAAATAATATCAACTGGCCTCAGGCATGTTCCTCAGTGTAAGCAAAGGGTAGTGGAGTATTGTCTGCAGAGTTCTGAGAGAAGTGTGACCCAACACGTTTTTGCTCAGCCAAACTATCACTCAAGTCTAAAGGAAATGGTCGTTCACAAATACAAAAAATATCTTGGGACTGTTGCACCCATAAATATTTCTTTAAAAATTACCTGGGAGATGAAATCCAGTTAGTCTAGAGATGAATCTAAATAAAAAGACTCTGGAGTGGAGAGAGCGTTGTGCTGAAGGGCTGCTGACGAACCTTGAATACATTCACCCACAGCGCCAGTATGTTTATATTACAAATATAATATTGGCAGCGTGAAAACTCTTATTGTTGTAAGACACTGTGATTTGGGATGGGCGCCACAGCTAACATAAGCTGGCCAATATACCAACATTGAGCTAAAAACCCAGAATCTATCTGGTTGAGGGACCGGGACTCTCTGGGAAAGAATATGTTCTAAGATTAGAAAGATCTGTGTGTGTCCTGGTTGGCCCTGAAGAGGCTAAGGAAGTCTCACTTAAGGTGGGGACTATTACTCAAACGTGTCCTTGGCCATGTCTCATGAACTCACATTTTATCTTTGAGAGAGGAAGAGAGAGAGCTGCAATGCAAGTAAACTCAAAATACCTGTTTCTGAATAATTCACTAAGCTCTGAATAATACTGTGATCAGAGCAACGAGCTTTGCTGTCCTCTCCCTGAGAGTAACATGAAGGGGCGCGTGATATTCAATCACACTTTCCCCTGGACCCTCCGGCTTCCCATGTTGAGGGTTTTAGGACGTTGGTGACAGTGCCCCCTGGGAAGCACTGCCTGCAGGTGCCATGCTCAGGAATAGAGAGCGAAGCCCAATGGAAAATGGCAGTGGTAACCAGTGGTTGTGGTGAGTCCTGGGTCAGATTGTGGACTGGCCCAGACAGAGGACATATTAATATCAATGATGGTTTCAGTTGTAAGTAGCAGAACTGTAAACAAAGAGAATTTATAGGCTTAGTACATAGAACCGTCCAGCAACGAGTAAGCTTGACGCTGTTTGATCTTTGAGGTCCAAGGATGTCACTTAGGACTTGATTTCTTTCTGCCTCTGTTTGGTTTCCATGGCTTCAGCTTCATCCTGCAGCTGGCCTTCCTGCAAATGGCTGCTTCCAATTCCCAGGTTGACACTCGAGCAGGTGAGAAAACAAAACCACTGAACACTGAACACAATGCTTGAACTTCATTCTCATTCAACCAATTTAGGTCGTACATTTGAATCTCACTGAGAGCTGTGGAAAAGAATGACATTACAGAAAGGGCTTTGATCAGTGGTTCTTGCCCAGGGCAATTTTGCCCTCCACAGGGCATCAGGCAGTGCCTGAAGATATTTTGTCACATGGGATGTATGTGTGTGTGTGTGAGTGGCATCTGGTAAATAAAGGCCGGAGATGCTGCTAAACAGCCTGTGATGCACAAGGTAGCCCCACCCTTGCCCCCAGCTGGCCCAAAATGTCAGTGGTGCTGAGATTGAGAAACCCTGGCTCAGATGGGGCAGTATCTCCCTCAGAGTTGAGATGGGGTCAGGACCGTTCAGACTGTTTGACAGCTACACGCAGGGGAAGGAAGATGCAGATTGAGAAGGCAACATTCCATCCCCAACAAGTGCTCAGCAGACCACTGGGTAGCAACTGGACTTGTGTGTGGACACAGGTGAGACCACCCGGGGACTCCTAGAATTGGAGTGGAGATTGTAAGATGCCAGATTCTTGCATGATATAGACCAGAGAAATCTAGGTTCTTATCAAGATGGTGGCCTCATTTGTTCCTAGAGGCTGGCGAGGTGTTGGCCAATCTGGGGCACATGGCCGTAACAGTAGGATTTTGATTAAGACCTGGAGGCTTGAGGTGCCACTGCCTGCTGGAGGAGAAGAAAGAGGAGTGGGCTGGAGGGAGGAGGATGAGGCCTGGTGCAGGATGGGAGCTGCAGAGGTGGGCGCTTCTGAATGAGGGCTGGGTAACAGCTGTCCTACAAAGGAGACAAGGACCCCTGGAGAGGTATTTTTTTTTTGAGATGGAGTCTCATTCTGTGGTCCAGGCTGGAGTGCCCCTAGAAAAATTTTTAAAAAGGGAATGGGATCCTCAGACTTGCATTTTATAAAAATCACTCACTGGGTGGAGGATGATTGAAGTGAGGGTGGCGATGGGGGTGGGGCAGCCAACAAGGACAGTTAGGAGGCTTCCCCAGGGTCCTGGTGATGTGAGAGGACACTGGGACTGAGACGGAGGTGGAGAGGGAAGTGGGTTTGAGAGATACTAAGGATGAGGCATTTATAGGACTTGATAATGGGCTGGATAAGGGCTGTCAGGGAAAGGGAGGAATTAAGAAAATCCCCCACATTTTAGACTGAGTGGCTGGTTCCATGGCGGAACCCACAGCTCAGAGGAACAACTGGGAGGAGGGGCAGGAGGTGGCTGTCAGGGAAGAGATCATGGGCCAGTTTTGAGGTGCTCTGGGATACAGATCCGCGCTCAGGAGGGTCATTGGAGGTCATGTTGTTCATCTGCCTCTAGGGGCTGCAGGTAGAGGGAGAAGAAAGTACACTCAAGAGAGAACGATGGGGAACCCCAGCCTCTAAGGAACACAGGCCTCAAAGGAGGGCAATGGGGGAAAAGCAGGGAGAGAGGGTATGTGGGAATTAACGGGAGAGAAGCTTGGGAGAAGCAGGGAGTTGCCGATTATCCAACACTATGGAGAAATCGCACCTCGCAGCCTGAAAAGCACCTACTGGCTTAGCACCAGAGGCTGCTGGCTAGCTTGAAGCAACAGAGGCGGAGGCGGATTGCAAAACGCTGCCGTGAGGATGGGAGGGGAGGAGATGAGGCAGTAGGTCCAGACCCCTCTAAGAAGAAGCTTGCCAGGGAAGGGAGCCCACAGAGATGGTGACAGGAGGAAGGGAGAACTGGATAGGCCAGAGAGGCAGGAATGCTACATGCTACTCCTATGAAATCTGAAAACCAAAGGATCAGCAAAGTCAGTGAGCAAGACAAATTAATAAAACACTTCCGCTGAATGGAAAAAAACGGATGGTTAATATAACCTGTAAGGTCAATTCTTTTGTTATTTTTCTGTTTTGATAACTTTGTACCACTCAAATGTTGTTGTTGTTGTTTGTTTGTTTGTTTTTTGGAGACGGAGTCTCACTCTGTCGCCCAGTTTGGAGTGATCTCTGCTCACTACAGCCTCCACCTCCTGAGTTCAGGTGATTCTCCTGCCTCTGCCTCCCAAAGTAGCCGGAACTATAGGCACTCACCACCACATCCAGCTAATTTTTGTATTTTTAGTAGAGATGTGGTTTCACCAAGTCAGCCAGGCTAGTCTCGTGCTCTTGACCTCAGGTGATCCGCCTGCCTTGGCCTTCCAAAATACTAGGATTACAGGTGTGAGCCACCATGCCCGACCTAAATCAAAATGTTTGGCTTTTGTTTAATAATGCTGATACTTTCTTATAAAAGCAGTATCTGCTACTTAAAACTCCAATTTTAACAGGGCATAACATTTCACCATTTTATATAAAATGCAATTTATTGTTATATTAAGTAAATATAAATTCAATGCATATTATCATTGTATAATTTATTTAGTCCTTTCGCTATTGAGGGTGTTGTTTCTGTTTTGTTTATTAAGACAGTTGGAACTTTCATGTCGAGGGGGTCAGTGGAGGTCCAGGAGGGAATGAGATGCCTGGTTCCAAGGTCACAGTCCCCCTAGAACCTTTGTGTTTCCTGCTTCTCTCCTAGGGATGCCTCTAATTTTCTGCACTTTTGGAAGGAAGAGGTGACTAAGATAAGCAATGAGCAAGTCCTTTCCACTTAAACTCACTGGCCTTCTCCACCGCCTTTCAAGTGAGATAATTTTCCGGTATCCTATCACTACTGGTTTATTTTCATGTTTCAAAATGCACGGTAGCAATACATTGAAAAACTGTTGGCTGCTTTAGAGTCATTTCCTCATCGAGGCTGAGGAGTTTGGACTTGATCAAACCAAATGAGTGAGGAATTGGCTCACAGGCTAACCCCCCCGGGGAGCACTTCCCCTTGGTGTGAACCAGAGCTCCTTCTGTTCTCCTGGGCCAAATTTTCTCTTCCCGTAGGTGGATGATCCAGAACAAATGCCTATGTTCAATTCTATCACTGCCCTTTTGAACCTGATTATTCAGACAGTACCCAACCATTGCCCCAGGATAATCAATCAATATTCTGATAATCCTATTGGTAAGCCTCGAGTCATACCCAGCAGGCCTGGAGAGCACTGTGCTATTGTACACTGCCAAGTCAGAGTGGAAACTGGGAGGGGGTCAGGACACATGGGCAGATGGCATTCTGAATTTAATACCTGGAGAGGGGAAGGACGAGAGCAGAAGATATCGAACCCAGGTGGGCTCCTTTGCTGGGTGGCTAAAAATGCAGCTTGTGAATCTGTAGAAAGGAAAGTGGTCGCCACCAGGAACCCACTTGGCTCTGCATGACAGACCTATGAAATTCCTTCACGTTCATTTTTTAAGGGGTTCCAGATTAGAAGGTGGGAGTGGGGGCTGGAGTGAGAGGCAGATGTGTCTGTTTCACCAAGTCTCTCAAGTCACCCTGTGAGACCAAAAGGAGACCTCTGGGTTGGGACTACCTGGCACTTCTCTGATCCTGTCTCTTTCCTGTCCCTAAGTTGATTCCCAGTTATCCAGAAGGCTGAAACGTAAGGAGTTATGCCTGTAATTGGGTAAGGGAGTGAGGTTATTTCTGGTTTGCAGCGCGGCTGTGACCTACTGCCCCAGATCCAGAGACAAGGGCTTGCCTTTGAACCAGTCTCATATGAGGTCCCACCATGCTTCTAGGTCTGGAGTCTGCCTCAACCCTTTCAGAATCTCCAGTCCATCCAAGTGTTGGGCCTGTCTCTTGTCTTCCAGTCCACTGGCAAAATAAGAGCCTGGCCTGCCAGGGTGCCCATGGACATCCATTGCTGGGTTCCTCTCTTTGGCTGCCTGTTTCCAGGCCTCTCCTAGGCGGGCCCTACCTGGGCAGTGCCTGCTGCCAATTTTCTCCTTTTCCACTGGCCCAACTGCACTTCCTGCCCCTGATAACAGCCAGCTGTGCCTGCTAGCAGAGGCTGCTCCAGGGGCAGGTCTAGTTCCAGACTCCAGCTCCCCCGCAGCCTACAAGCCTCAAGCTCCTGTTCTCATAGGCTGGGTGCTGGAAGTGCTGGTCTGTGGGACTCCAAGCACCTGCCACCCCAACCTGCGCGTCTCAGGAAAGCAGCCTTGGGTGGCTTTTGCAAGTGAGTACTGGGGGTTGTGGTCTGGAACCCTGTCCCTCTGGCCCAGCTGGTTGGCCTAGGAATTGGGACTTGGGTCCAAGGAAGTCATCTGTTGGCTGAAGATGAGTGAGCATGAGCCACTCTTGGGGGTGGGATTTTGCCCACCAGGTGTGCTTTATCCTGGACGGTGACTAGCTGACCAACAGATCTCTCTTGGGAATTTTGAAAGGGAACTCACTTCTGTGAGGCAGGAAAAGGGGAGAAACAGAGGTAGAGGAAGGGGCAGGAGGGATGCCAGCTTCGGGGGTGAAGAATTCACAGTGCCACAACATGGCGACCCTTCCCAGATCAACCTGGCTTCCTCTTCTTTTCCACAGGCCTGGTTGAGCCCCTGCTGTGGCAGGTTCTTCTCTCTTCCCCATCTCCTGAGGTCACCCTGAGTGAGGCTTTGTTCCTACCCAGCCCTCCAGGGGTGAATGACTACACCCAAGGGGTGTCGATGGGGTCAGATGAGGGAGATTTCAGCAGGATGTTTAGGACTGTGTCATGATTCTAGCAGCTATGGAGCTGAAGACATAGGTGATATGCTTATCAAATGAGGGCATCAGGTTCAAAGGTCACAATGCCCCGTGGGACTGGAGAGACAGGCCGAATTAAATGTGAGGGTGCCCCACAGGGACAAGTGAGAAATGCTCCCTCCACTGAGACCGCGGCGCCCTGCAGCGCTGCAGATCTTTCGGAAAATACTTTGGTGTGTCTCACTGGCTTAGAAGGGGGTTATCCCAACCGGGCAGGGGCGGGGGAAACTACTTGAATCCAGCAGTTATGAGAGGATGGTCTCGAGTTCAGCCTCCACTGATGACCTGGCACAACAGTTAGCGGTGGAAGAGATCCGAGTTACGAGGGGTGCATCCAACTGGGTCTGCAGCAACTTCAGTCCTTGCCTCCTAAGGAGAAAGTATTCGACTGAGGGGCAGAGCGCAGAAAAAGAGACCGAGGCAGGTTTCAGAGCAGGAGTGGAAGTTCATTTAAAAAGGCTTTAAAAAAGGAAATAAAGGAAAGTTTGCTTGGAAGAGACCCAGGCAGGTGCCTGAATGTCCAAAGGCGAAAGAGTGAAAACAAAACAAAACAAAACGTGGGGGGCCTTTAACCGCGATCCTACGACTTTCCAGACCCGCCTCTTTCTCATGAGTCTTCCCTCAGGGTGGGCTTCCCGCATGCGCAGTGCTCTCCTTGCCCTTTGGAATTGAGCAGGCAGCGTGTTTAGCGAGTTACACCCGTGCCCACCCGAGGCTTTTTTCCTTTTTCCAATGGCGTGTGACCCCCGCACTTCATACTTTGCCATCTTGTTTCTTAACACGCATGCCCAAGAAGCTGTTTCTCCGTGGGGTCTACATTCAGTTAACACTTTCAGTGTTAAAAAATGTGGGCCACCAGGAGCTTATCTCTACCTGGCTGCCGAATTATCATTTTTAGAGAGGCAATGCAATAATTGCTGACCCATCACCTGACATTTCCAGGGGGGTGGGGGAGAGCCCTCTCCCTCCCCACTCAGGCTAACCACCTGTTACAAAATGTCATGTCCAGGAGGCCCCATGGGGTTACTGTAGGAGCCAGGGCACTTTCCATGCTTTCCGCAGAGGAGGAAAGAGCCCAGTGATGCATTTGGGACTGCTGCATGGGATTGCTTGGAGTCATCAGGTGGACAGGGATCCGGTGGGCCCTTGGAAACGCTTGTTGGGAGACAGCCTGGAGCCCTGGGACTGTGAGAGCTGGGCGATGAAACAAGGTGGCCCAGGGCCTGGGGAGCAGGAAGAGCAAAGGGGACCGACAGTAGGGCCCTGGGAGGCAGCCAGTATTTCAGAGGTGTCCAGGGAGTGGGTCCAGAGCAGGCACTAAGGAGCGGCCTAAAGATCAGGGTTGAGTGGCTGGTGGGGGGCAGTGGAGCAGAGAGCTCTGATGGACAGAGAGAGGTCAGGGCAGACAGGCACTGGCAACTCTGGATGGTGGAGCAGGATCCTGCTTCTCTTTGCATGAGGCAAGGCCAGCTGCTGAGTAAAGAGCAGGGGGAGTGAGGTTTTGGCCAGGGAGGGATTGCAGAATTGAAAATTTGCAGGGGGTGCAGTTCCTAGGGATGCTGAGGCCTCTGGCCTCCTCCCAAGCACAGCAACTCCTTCCTTCCCCCTTTCCTGTTGCCCCTGACCATGTGGGCTTCAGGGGCTCATGGGAACCAGCTAGCCTTCGGTGTTCTTGGGAGGTAAAGGCCTTTGGAATTGGGGCCCAGAGCTGTTGGGGACATCCAGCAGCACTCAAAAGGCTGCTTCTTCCAGGCAGCCTTCCCAGGTTGGTGGGGAGCTGTGAGTTCCCACACAGCTTACAGCTTGCCCAGCAGCCATTCCCCAGGTGACCCAGTCCTGTTTCCCAGTGCTTGGGCTTTAGGTCAGCCCTTGCTGTTTGTTAATGGTAATGGTTGTCATTGCTCACACTGACCTTGGCATTCTTGGAGCAGGCAAGTATCTGTTCACGAAGGTGGCTTTCTCTCTTAAGATGTGTTCTGTCTCCTGCTCCCCCCCGAGGCTCACTCTGAGCAGAGGTTGGTCTGAGGCCTGAGCAGCTTCCCAAGGGGTTGCTGAAGCCCCTGGGGCGGAGTCCTCAGGAGGAGAGTCTGCAGGCAGGTGAGTTATCCTTTCGGGGTTGTGGGCACCAGAGTGCTGCCTGCCGCCTCTGCAGCCTAAGCCCCAGCCTTCTGTAACGGCCCTGGCTTGGGGGATGCAAAAAGAACAATGGTTTCCCCAAAGTCCTGGCTGCTTCAACCTCTCAAGGACCTGCCTGGGAGAGGCCGTTATGGGGGCAGCCCCAGAGCAAGCCACCTCCTGGGCAATATGGGGCAGGACCGACCATGCTGCTCCCGGGTCTTTGCCCACCGCGCGTCTCATTCAACACTGTCTTTTAAGGCGAGACAAGGCCCTGGCGGCCACATGCTTCTGGTGGGCAGTAGTACCTCGTACAGAAAGAATGCACTTGATGGTCCAGGTAGGCCCTGGAGCCAGACTGCCTGGGTTCCTGCATTCAAATCCTGTTCTGCATGTGTCACAGAACAACCATGGGCATGGTTTTCATCTTCCTGAATTTCCCTCTCCATTTGTAAAAAAGGCTAATCATCATACCCACGGCATGCAGTTGTTGCAAGGATTCACATGAGATAATTCATGAGCTAGGCATTGCGAGTCTCCACAGTGGTCCGCAGTGGTCTTTTGCCCTTGCTGCTCCTGGTGCGGCAGCCCCTGCCTCCGGTCTGTGTGGGTACCTCTGCCCTGGGGCTGTCTAGGGAGTGGAGAGGAGACCACACATCCCTGGACGCGCCCCCGTCTGAGAGTGGAATGTGCGTGTGTTGAAGTTGAGCTGATCCGTGAAGCCGACCCTGGAATTCACTGCGCTCATCTGCTGAATCCCACATGGAAACAAATACAAATACTTTATAAACAAAGAGAGAGTCTTAAAACAAGAACAAACCAATGAGCCGGTCTGAACTGGAACTGAAGCTCTGGGTTTTCTGGTGATTTTCTTTCAATCTAAACAGAGCGCCGCCACCCCCTTCCCTCTGAGACCTGACATTCCTCAAGGCTCGGATACCGGTGGCTGTTGCAGCCCAGCCACGTGCCGGGTGCTCTCCAGTTTCGGGAAACTTCCAGCTGCCGGCAGCTCCTCTTACAATGCCAACCAGCAATGAGGAGAGAGTGCGTGTCCCTTACCTTTTGTGGGGGATGGCATTTAGCAGGCATGTTCCTCCCAGATCTAGGACACGTGGGTCTGTGGGTGGATGCTGGGGCAAGGCAGGGTGAGACCCCTGAGGACTCCAGTGAAAGGTCATTGCGCCCACATGTGCAGCTTCTCAAGGCATTCCCACACTCCCCACAGTCCCCCAGCCCCCCACTTCTCTCATGGCCCTAGGGGAAGAGACCATCCTGGAGAAGCAGTGACTCCCCTCCACTCCTGGCTCCACTCGGGATCCAGTCTCCATTTCTGATCTTGGCCCTGCACTACCTCTCCCACCCCCACCCACCGGCACATGGGCCCAAGGCCCACCCTGCAGCCTGCCCCTCCCCACCCCAGGGCTCTGGACGCTGCGTCTCCCACCTTCACCACCTGTGCCACCACGTAGCCCCACCCTCTCTTCTTCCCTAGCCTGTCCCCACTCATGCATGATAACACAGGAGCCTTCTCAGGCAGTCATTCACCTGACCACACATGTTCATTGGTGCTGCCGTGAGCCAGCTGGGAACAGGGAATGCAGAGTCGAGTAGGTCCTGGTCCTGTTCTTGGGGTAGTTTGGATGGGCCCAGGGACCCACCACTGCTCCTTCTGGCCTCCACACTCTGCCAGCTCCTGTCCGAAAACAGCTCTGACCACGTGCTTGTCTCCACATCCGCTTCCCATTTCCAGCAGGTGAAAATCAGCTTTCTTGGCAGCATTTAAAGCTCTTCGAAATATTTCTATTATTATTATTATTATTATTATTGTTACTATTTTGAGATGGAGCCTCACTCTGTTGCCCAAGCTGGAGTGCAATGGCACAATCTCAGCTCACTGCAACCTCTGCCTCCTGGGTTCAAGCAATTCTCCTGCCTCAGCTTTCAATGTAGCTGGAATTACAGGTGTGCACTGCCATGCCTGGCTAATTTTTGTGTTTTTTGTAGAGATGGGATTTTGCCATGTTACCCAGGCTGGTCTTGAACTCCTGATCTCAGGTGATCCAACCACCTTGACCTCCCAAAGTGCTGGGATTACAGATGTGAGCCACCACACCCTGCCACAATCTAATTTTTACGTCTAATTCCTGCCTCTCCATATCCTACCAGCCCTTCAAGCTCAGCATGCGCCTTCCTTTAACCATCCAGTCCCGAGCACCCCAAACGGCAGCTGGGCCCAGGCACACCTGTGCACTGGCTGCCTGGGAATCTGACTGTTCATGTGCAGGCCTCAGCCTGAGCTTCTGAGGGTGGTCTTCCACCACCAGCGACAGACCGACTGTTGGGCTTCCTGGGTCCCATAGTCTCAGGCCCTTTGAGAATGGGGAGTCGGCTCTGAAGCCAGCTGCTTGGGTGGTGGTTCTAGAGCTTGCTGGCTTTTGAGGAGCCCTGGAGTACACTGGGGGCCACCGAAAGATGAGGGGACTGTCTCTCTCGTCTTCACCCCTCCCAAAAAGCCCAGGGCACAGGGAGAACCATGTTCTGCCTGAGGCCTGCCTCTCAGCCAGCTGCACCTGCTTGCAGATGAGGGCATTCATTGCTGCGGTGATGGTGGGGGATCCCCGGGATGAAGGGAACCTAAAAACACTGTTTTCTTCTTAAAGGAAGTTGTGGGGTGGCAAAAAGATGGACAAGAGATCTCTAGGATGAGATTGCATGCTTGGCCCCCGACCTGCTGGTAAAGGGACATAGGCCCCTTCCTGGGGGTGCAACCTGGAGAACGTGCCTGTGAGTCATTTTTCTCTGAGAAGGTGACAAGTGTGCGGCTCAGCGGAGATTCTGCACAGCAGTTCCTGGGGTGATCATGACCATGGCTGACATGTGCTCTGAGCCACCGGTCATTTCCTGTGAACGGCAGATCTCACATGCACACGGTGCTGCACAGAAGTGCTGACGGGAGGCCACCTGGTGGCAGGCAGGTGGAAGGTGGACAAGCGCAGGCACCTGGCCCAGGCCTCTCAACTCCACGCCCATCAGGGCTGACCCAAGGCCAATGCTGGCTGGCCTTCCATTCTCCTACCGGGTTTCTGACATCGCGGAGCCAGGCCGCATGGGGCCGCCACTCTGCAGCCGCTCTCCCCGGAGGCCTGGCTTGTGCTCATCCTGTTGTCAGCACTCATCAGGGCCAGAACCAATGTGGCTGCGCAGCATTTGGAGCAGTGAAAGAGAACAATGTATGACTCAGAGTTCCATGTTTTTGTTGTGGGTTCTAATTTTAGGCCATTGTTCCATTCCTCCATTTGCCTTTCCCAGAATTCAAATGGGGGTGGGGGCCAGCTTGCCAAGATGGAGACCAAGGAGGGGTGTGGGTGTGAGGGTAGCAGGGAGAGATGTGGGACCCAGATGCCTGCTGTGGGGGCTGAGTTGGGAGTGGTGGTGACCTTCAAGTCCAGGGCTCTTAAAGAAGAGGACCCTTATGACATGGAACCCAGAGAGCTGCCTGAGGGTCGAGATGCTGGCGCTCTGATCCCTCCAACCCATCTGATTACTCAACTGTGTCATTTGAGCTACAGAGAGGCAGCTCTGGAAACCCCATAGCTCTGAGTCAGTCGGGTTTGCAGGCGAATGAAAAGCCCCATGAATCTCAGAGCAGCAGAGGCTGGTGGGTGCGTATGTGCTGTATGCACGTGCCCCCTGCTTGTGGTCACACAGTGCTGGAGACAGAGGTGTAGAGCTGCCCTATGGCCCAGGCTGGCCTGCACCCCATTAGTAGAGTGACCTGCAAGTGCCCTGCTCCATGTGCCCCCATTGAGCATGAAAGTGGACATCAGGGGTGGGTCAGTATGGCCCAAAATCCATCCAGGCACTTCCTCCCTCCTGGGCACTTGGCATCAGCATGGATTATAAACAATGGTTAGAGTGGGCAGAGTGTTGGGTGTGGAGTCTTCATGTCACCGGATCTTTGGGGTGTCCATTTTCTGGCCAGAAACCTCTGTGGCCAGTGGCGTCTTTGCCCAAGTTCTTGTCCTGCGTCCAGGAAGAATGAGGTATGCACACAAGTGAAGGGTGAACATGCGTGAGGAGATTTATGAAGTATTACAACAGAGCAGAGGAGATCCGCGGTGGGTAGCATCTCCCTGTAGGCAAGTCAGCACGAGTGTTCAACTCTCAGCAGAGAGGGTAGCACCTCTCTGTGACTGGCTGTCCCATCCTCTCTCTGACCACTGCCCTGGTCTGGCTGAGCCCCAGGCTTTTATGGGCGTCAGATGGGGGAAGTATGTGCTGATTGGTCCCTGGGCAGCCATGGGCGGTCCCAGGAAAAAACACCACCATAAGTTCCCCCTCCTGTCTGCAGGACTGGCAGCATGGCCTGAAGGGGGCTTCACTGGGGACTCACCCCCTTCCACCCAGGTGCCTCTCTGCCTCCTGTGACCATCCATGGTGCCCAGGCTACTGGCACCAAGGGGTACCTGCAGGCCAGTACCCAGCCACCCCCAGTCCCTCTCCACTTGCCCTCCCATGCTTCTCGGTGCCTAAAGTCTGAAGGGGACAAAGACAGCAGGGGACTGGCATGTCAGCACTGAGTGTGCGCACACCAGGCTGGGCTGTGACAGTGCTGGGCCCACCTGGCTTGGCCGTGACAGTGCTGGACTCAGCCCCAACTGTGCTCTGAGATTGGAAGGGTTGCTGAAAGTGGGGAGAGGCTAGGCAATAGGAGCAGGCACCTCTGAGCCTGCAAGGGTAAGGGGGCAAGAGTGCAGGGATGCCTGTGTTTGCAGCCCTGGTTTGGGCAGCTGTAGCCGTGATGGGGGGTGGTGCTCTGTGGAGCAGGAGCCCAGGAGGGTAGGGCTCTGCCTACTCCTAGATCCCAAGAGCAGAGGGGTTCCCTGGTTGCAGCTATGGCTTCAGCACACAACCTAGCCCAGTCCATTGCTGTGGCCCCAGGGTGGTGGGCTGCGGGGATGGGGGCTGCCTGCCTCCTCCCTTTGCCCTCCCTTCAGCCACCAGTGTGATGGCAGTGGCTGTACCAGATGGCCTACTGCTGCCATCACTAATGCCTGGGTCTTGGTGCTCACATGTTTCTGGAAGGTTCTTCAGAGCTCACATTTCCCTGGTGCAGAACATGGTGTGTGATTCACAACTACTTCCAGTCTGACACTTACGTACATGCACACACCCACACCCACACACACACACACACACGCACAGTCATAGTGGGTTAAGTTCCTTTCCGGAACTGTGAATAGCAGTTACACAGCTATGGTCCTGCCCGAAAACCAGCTTTGAGCTGGGCTGTCAACCACCTTCTCCCCTCTCTTCTCCCCTCCTCTCCCCTGGCTTTTCCTCTTTCACCTCCTCGGAGGTGGTCACTTAGGTGCAATCTCAGGAAAGGCACAGGAGGGGGGATCCAAAAGCCTGCATCCCAGCCCACCCTTGGATGGGTTGTGTGACCCTGGTCAGTCTCTGGTTCACCCTGGGCCTTGGCTTTCCTGGAAGCCTCTCCTTCCTTTCCTCTGTGAAGTCCTGGGAGGGGAAAAGGGCTCTGAAGGATGTACAGGGCCCACTGAGTGTGGCCCTTGGCCCTAGAAGGGTTTCCCGGGTGGAGGAGATGTTCCACCACTTCCCTTGCCTGAATCAGGCCCAGGAGCACAGCAGGCTGGGTGCCCCAGAATCCAATGAGGGCTCAGGGGCAAGTGTTCTGTCTTCCTGCTGTCCTTCTCTGAGCAGCCCTGCTCTTCATC
The DNA here is from genome assembly GCF_001604975.1 of Cebus imitator. Classification (NCBI taxonomy): domain Eukaryota; kingdom Metazoa; phylum Chordata; class Mammalia; order Primates; family Cebidae; genus Cebus; species Cebus imitator. Next base: position 1,732,618 of record NW_016107338.1, read on the forward strand.
CCCTCTCTCAGAGATTTTCTGTCATCTGGTACTCCTAGCTGAAGTCTCCAGAACAAGCATTCTGGGAGGCCTGGGTAGAAGCTGCCAGGCTAGGCACCTGCGGGTGGGCTCTCCAGCATGGCAGTCTCAAGGATAGGCACTGGTTGACAGCCCAAGGTCTGCACGAAATAGGAGGGGATTAGCTTCCACTTGAAACTGGAGGACTAGCAAAGACTTTCAGGCTACCTTTCATCTACCACACCATCATTCAGCATCATGAACTGAGGCTTCTGTTTTGCCCTTGCAGATGTGCTATTACCTTATAACTTTTTCTGGGTCCTTGATGGCTTTGACTTTCCCAGCTAGGCTGTGCAGTCTCCCAGGGAGTGAGTGGAGGAAGGTCTGAGCCAGGTGCTGCAGACCACAGCTTATGTGCAGAAGATGCTTAACCAAGACAGTAAAAGAGGCTCCCAGGAGCTGGAAAGGGGGTTGTAAGGTCAGGCATCATGCTGATGACATGTGCTATCTATGAGCATTCTCTAGGCACCAGGTTCAATCATGGGACTGTGAGATCCCAGCTCAGGGGCCTTGCCAGGGAGCAGGAATATGGGGCCCAGGCAGGTGGGTAATAACCACATGGTCAAAGTGAGCAGAGCACGTGCTATGTTAATGATGGTGGTTCCCACGCATGGCTCTTGGTTTGAGATCAGCAGCCGAAGTCAGACTGAAGTGTCTAATTTCCCATCTGCTTCAGTAACAGGGAGCTGGATGGCATGATGTGTCACTGCACAGCCCTCAGGGTCACCATGTCTGTGTTCAAACCCCTGATCCACCCATTGCTATTATGCAACCTGGACAACATGACAGCATCTTCCTGAGGCTCCGTTTGCTTTTCTTTAAAATGGAATGGGAAGTAGCACCAACCCCATTGTGCTGTTGCCAAATTGCAAGGATTAAATAAGATAACGAAGGTTAGCAGGTGCCGTTGCTGTTGTCATTGCTACCACTGTTGTCCTCAATCATTAGGACCCAACCAGGAGAAGAGGGAACACAGGCAAAAAGAAAAAATTCAGGAAGGCTAATGATTGCAGAGAGATGCATTATATGAAAACATACAAAGAGAAAAGAACTCATGACAATGCATGCAGGCGCAGTACAAGTCGACTTACAAAACGTCTTCACAAACTTCTACACCTTATTTAAACGTGTTTTATTTTGACAGTCATACTTGTACATGGTTTTAAAACTCTAACATTTTTATCCTTCATCTCTCTTGAATTCCACTTTCCAGAGGCAGGTACTTTGAGTTTTTTGTGACATTAGTCACAAAAATATTTAAAATAGTTAAATATTTTTAAATATCATCCTCATGCAGACTTTTGTAGTAGGCTTAGGTATTACTACTGGTTTTCTACTATTAAAAATGAGGTTTTTGCTACCATTCCTTTCCCAGCATATGGATGTATTTGTTATTCTAGCCTTCCAATGGAATTCTATCATCTTTTGTGTTGGACCAATGTTTACTCTTGGGATTATGTCTATATAATCTATTCATTGCAGCTGAACCATGTAGTGTCCCATGATCACATTTCCTTTCTTGTGCAACTTTTTGTTTCCCCTGGGGTTAATAATTGCCCATTTTTAGTTGTTTAGTTTCAATATCTCTCACTAATTAATCTATTAAATCTCTAAAGGAAGTGAAAACGTCTCTCAACTGTTCAGACATACTGTAATTAATATTGACAATCAATTGACTTCACTTTATTCTTGTCAACATCCCTCACCATATGTTAGCAATCCCTGGCTCATATTCAAGAGTGGGGCACTGAAAAACTGGAAACAATGTGCATGGATGAAGCTTCTTGCCAATGGTGACATTCTAGGACAGTCTGGCTGGATAATTCTTTGGGGTACCACTGCTTGTCAGTGTCCGTAGGTCTTTTCTCTGGGGACAGTTGGTTTAATCATAGAGGGATTCACAGTCTCCTGCTTGGGGGTAGGGGTGATGCGTAAATGCTGCTGCAGCAGTGTGGAGGCTGAGTTGGGGGAGGGGACTGCATTCTCCCCTCACTTAATTTTCCTGTTTACACTCTAGAAGTCCGCCTCCCCTGTCCTTGGTTGCTCCCAGTGCTGCTGAATTCAGAGCTTCTCTGTCTCAATCTCTTTAGAGTCTTCTGTAAGATTGGAAGAGGGCACTGGGGGGCTAATTATCCCTCATAAAGACTTTCAATCAAACCCATTTTCAACCCCACCTGCATTCTCACTTCCAAGAAGTACTTGGTACTTCTAATTCTTACATGTTCAGGGGCTCTGAAGCATAACGAACCTATCTTTGGTCTTCCCCAACAATTCATTTGTTAATTGAGCTTGATTTTGACTCACTGAGAATTCCATTGTATTAGAAAAATCTTATGGAAAAAAACTTCTGGAAAAAAAGACTTGAAAAACATGTGACTGGATACAATCGAATTAGTTCATGTAGGGGGAGATGATGGGAGGAGTCTCTGCTCCAGCCAGTCATTCAGGAAACCAGGCTGATGACAACTTGAGCACTCGCCTTCCAGGATGTTCCAGTCCTTGCCACCTCAGTCAACGGAGGGAATGTGGAGAGGTGGGTCTTGGGGAATATGGATCAGGCTCAGCAGTTATGCACATCACTGCTGCTCACGTTCTATGGTGAGAGTGGTCATGTGGCCTTGTCATGGGGACCAGGGGGACCAAGGGAGACTAGGAAGAGTGGTATAAGGCTGGTATTCACTTCTTAGATAAATCACTATGGAGGGAAGAGGATGGCATTTTGATAGATGCTAATTGTTTCTGCTATAACTATTAAGATATTTTTAAGAAAATGGAAATGAACTTCCTAAATGGAATGCTGCCCTCTGGCAGGCAAGGTAGCTCAAACCATGGCTGTATTTTTGAAATACCATTTTTTTCTTTATAGGATGTTTATCCATCCATCGGCCTATTCACCCACCCTTTCTATGTCTGCATTCGCTTTTAAAACATGGAAAGGAAGCTGTCAGTCAGCCTGAGACTTACTGGGTAGAACTGGATGCTGTGTTTCTCAATATCTCTGTTCCTGCAAAGTTTTCTCATCCTATCTTTGTGTATCTCCAGTCAAGAAGATTTTACTTTGAGTTTGATATGAGTTCAAAAATATTGAATATTCCTTTTCCCATTGTGTGTGCACCACCCCCAACTCCTGTCTTCCTCTCCCTACCTGTATGCTGATAGGCCTCCTTAGAAGGTAAGACTCTTGAGATTTCAGAATCATTAGGATTGGGGGAGGGGTAGCAAGCTTATGTCTTGCATGGGAAGTAAATACACAGGTTACCTAGGAAACCTATAAAAAGCCCAAGCTTAGAGCAGAGATTAGGCAACACAGAGACATTCTTAGATATACTAGGATTCAGAAAGTAAACCATTCATTCAGAAAAATTGCTTGAGGAAATAAAACTGAGGAATGAATCAAAATAAGATCTCCAATATGACAGATGTGCTGTAAAAGAAATTGTGGCAACAAACAAAACCATAAAACTCTGTTAATATAAATTATTGCTAGTAACATAGTTAAATATTTAATAAAGAGAGAAAAAACTCTTTAGAGAGCTAATCAAGTTAAAAAGAAATTTGTGGTAATAACATGGACCAAAAACATCTGTTAATTCCAGTGAAAATCCCCAGTTGGGTTAAGTCAGGAAGGAAGAGAGATGAGAAGTCAACAGGGCCTATTGAGAGGCTAAACTGGTTTTCATTCCTTCCTAAGAGATGAATACTACAAAAACAAGCATGAAAGTGTCAAAGTGATGAAACTGTAAGGGACAGTAAGGGTGAACTGAGACCCATCAGAACAAATGGGAATCTGTATCACTACCTGTAATAGGCTGGCATCAGCAGCGCATGCAACAAGACCAGAATTCTGAGAAGCAGGAGGAGACCCAGTGGGAGTTAAGAGCTTGAATGCTGCCCACACTGGCAAGGTCAGAAAGCAGATACTCCACAATTTATAAACTGTAATCAGTAGTAGATGACCCTACACTGACCTTTGAATTTAAGAAGTGACTGCTCCTTCACCCCTGCCTTTCAAATCCAATGTAAATTTCCCATGGGGCCAACTCTAACCACCACCCATATAAGGAAGAGAATTCTGTGAAATGCAGTTCTTCAAGCTTATTAAGTGGTCACAGTACAATGCCATCACAATAATTAAATAAGAGAGAATGAAAGCAAAATTCCTTCAACAGTTAATTCAAAAAATTTAAAAAGTATAACAAAATAAACCTAATGAAAACAAAAGGAAAAAAATTAATGATGATAAAAGCAAAACTTAATAAATTAGAAAATGAAAAGTCAACAGATTTAACAATCCAGTATTTATTTGTGTAAGGGCTAATAAAATAAAACCTTTGCAGTGCTAATAAGACAAACACACACACACACACACACACACATACACACACACACACACACACACACACTATTCTGAATGAGAAACAGCATAAAACTCTAAAAAGATAAAATTCTAAAGAAAAATACAATTAACAATCTAAAATTGAAATTAAAAACCTCAATTGTAAGAATATTACAATCTTAAAATAATCAAGGATAAGTATAACAAATTGTGTGCAAGACATGTATATGGAAAATTATAAAATATTGCCAGGCTAAATTAGATACAACTGAAATAAATAGAAAGATATACCATGTTCATTAGAGGACTCAATATTAAGATTTTAATTGTCCCTCAAATGATCTATAGATTTTTAAACAATCCAGATAAAAATTCCAGCAGATTTTTCTTTGAGTCAGGGAGAAAAAGGGGTAGAAATTGGCAAGCTGATCCTAAAATACAAAATACCTAAAATATCATAAACAATTTTGTAAAAAAAGATAAAGTTAAAAGACTTAAATTATTTGATTTCATGACTGTAAAGCTGTGGTCATCAAGATGGTGTGGTGTTGGTGTGATGGTGGTGGTGACACATAGATCAATAGAACAGATGTGGTCTGTTGACCTTCCACAAAGGTGCCAAGGTAACTCATAGTAACTCAAGGTAACTCTTTTCAATACATAGAACTGGAACAAAGGATATACGTATGCAAAAATGTGAACTGTGATCCTCAACTCACACCACAAAAAATTGACATGAAATAGATCATAGACCTAAATGTAAGAGTTAAAACTATAAAGTTTCTAAAAGAAAGCATGAAATAAAGTCCTTGGGACATTGGGTTAGGTAGATTTCTTATTATGTAAAAGCACAGTATAAAAGAAAAAAATATTAAATTGGAATTCATCAAAATAAATTTTGCTATTTGAAAGACATACATGATAAAGATATGCTATAGACTGGGAAAAATATTTGCAAACATATCTGTTATATAAATAATTCTTACACCTTAATAACAGGAAGGCAAACAACCTAGTTGTTTGGATAAAAATATGGATTAAAAGATTTGAATAAACACTTTACCAAAAAACATATGTGAATGACAAAAAAGCACATGAAAAGATGCTCAGGGATATATAAATCAAAACCATAATGAGATATCACTATGCACATAGTAGAATGGCTAAAATTAAAAAAGGTTAAGCATACAAAGTCCTATCGTTTGAATGTTTGTGTCTTCTCCAAAATTCACCTTGAAATGTAATTCCCAATGCAACAGTATTAAGAGGTATGGCCTTTTAGGAGTGCTAGATCATGAAGGATCTGCCTTCATGAATAGATTAGTGTTCTTATAAAAGGACTGGAGGAAACTAAGTCCTGTTTGCCCTTCTACCATATGAAGATGTCAGGATGTCATCTTGGAAGCAGAGACCAGGCTCTCACTAGACACCAAATTTGCTGATGCCTTGATCTTGGATGTCCCAGCCTCCAGAACTATGAGAAATAAATTTTGATTATTTATGTTAATAGATGACCTAGTTTCAGGTATTTTGTTGTAGCAGTCTGTTGAACAGACTAAAACATCACATAGTGATAAAAATGTGAAACAATGACAACTCCTATATATTGCTTTAAAAAACAGTCTACTTTTTATATAAATTTAAACATATATCCCAGCAATCCCATTTTATCCAAGAGAAATGAGCAACATATCCATAGATAGACTTGTTCACAAAAGTTTATAGCAGCTTTCTTTATAGTACTGCTGTAACAACTTACCACAGACTTGGGTGGCTTATTCTCTTACAGTTCTGGAGGCCAGCCATCCAAAAACAGATTTACTGGGCTGAAATCAAGGTGTCGGCGTGGCCATGTTTCTTCTGCAAGCTCCACGAGAGAAGCCATTCCTTGCCTCTTCTGGCTTCTGGTGGTGGCTGGCATCTCTCAACTTGTGGCTGCATCACTCCAGCATCTTCAAATTTCCCTCTGCTCAGTCTTCACATCTTCTCCTCTGTGTATGTGTCAAATATCCCTCTGCCATCCTCTTATAAGGATATGCGTGATTACATTTAGGGCCCACCTTGACAATCCAGGATGAGCTACCCATCTCAAAATCTTTAATTACATCTGCAAAGGTGCTTTTTCCATGTAAAGCAACATTTATAGGTTCCAGGGATTTGCATCTGAATGTTTTTTGGGGAGACACTTTTTTCAGCCTACCAGAGCCTCAAACTGAAAATAACCAAATGGTCACCAACTGGAGAATGGATAAACAAACCTGGTATATTTATACAAGACACTACTAGCCAGTAATAAAAAGGGATAAACAACTGATACATGCATGGATGAATCACAAAAACATTATACTTTGCAAAAAATGCCAAACACAAAAGACAAATTCTGTCTAATTTCATTCATGTGAAATTTCAGAAAAGGCACAGCTATAATGATCGAAAGCAACCCAGTCAGTAGTTGGCTCCGGCAGAGGATGGGGGAGGGTATTGATTACCTTTGCTGTCAGTTCTTTTGGCATGACTCTAAATACTAAAAAATACTCCATATTTTCAGTGAAGGTTACAAGAATGCATCAATTTGTTAAAATACACTGAACTTTACCTAAAACGGATGAATTTTTGAGTGTAAATTATACTTCAGTAAAGATATTTTAAAAAAGAACACTATGAAATGAAGAAATTGAAAAGTCCAGATATATTGGTTGTTTTTTAAGAAAAATATAACTAAAAGAGACTCTAAAAAGAACTAGAAAATCTGAATATAGCAAAAAATGTGAAATAAATTGAGAATTTTATGAAGAATTTTGTCACCTATATTCATCTTCAAACTACACCATAGGAATAGAAAGTAGATCTATTTGCAAGTGATTTATTTCAAACCCCAGAGAATATCCATGCAACTTAAATCACTCTAGGGCATAGACAAAAAAGAAGTTTTTAATTTATTTAATAAGTTTTTTTAACCCTAGTACAAAAACTTGAAACTGCACAAAATGGAAAGCTACTGAATAATATGCTAATGAATAAGCCATCAATAAAACATCAGCAAATCAAGAACATTCAGATGTGAAAAGAATAACACACTCTATAAAAATAAGACTCATTCTAGAAATGCAAGGTAAGTTTGAGTAACTAAGAAAAACAGGTAGAGATGAATTAACTTTGGACATTTTCTTCCTCACCCTTCTCTCTCCAAATTCTCAGGGCAGGTGAATTACATTGGGTGGGTTGGGTTGGGGATGGGGAACCTTCTCACAGTGCTCCTTCTTTCTGGGATTTAAAGGGTATATGAAGCCCAGTCTTAAAGAGTTATTTTATGGGGTGACTAATGGTTGAGTTTCTGGTCCTAGTCTCTTCACCCTAGGATTCTTCCACCTCCTCGGCTCACTGTAACACACACAGACAGGGGTCTGGCCTTTTCCCAGTTGTATTAACTAACAGAGAAGGCAATATGACCAGTGAAAAAATGAGTTCAGGTTAAAATAAGACAGATTAGATTCATAGTATTTCAAACAAAAAATAACACACAATCAGAGTACGGATTTCTTCAGAGAAAGAAATATTAAAATCGAAAACCACCAATGTAAAACTAGAGTAATAAGCTAAAAGTGATAAAAGAATATATTAGTAGGGTCAACTGAAGAATAATGAGGTGCGTAAATTTAAAAAGAAAGTTTTATTTCTCATAAATAGTTACAGCCTGCACGGAGCCCATTCCCACAGACTGGGAAGTGCAGCCTCTGGTCAGAAGCCAGAAACAAGCACTTCAAGGGTCAGAAGAATAAGACATGGATTTATGCTGAATGGTGTGGCCAAATATATATATATAGATATGTGTGTGTGTGTGTGTGTGTGTGTGTGTATATATATATATATATACATATACACACACATATATATATACACACACACACACACACATATATATATATATATATATATATATATTCAATAAACTCTAGGAGGAGTCATGAGTATTTATGAGTGGAGGAACCTGCATATGTGCTATTGAGCTTCACGTCCCTTCATGGATCATATGTACAAAAAATGGTGGCATTAGCATGCTCCCAGCGTAGGGTTTTCAGCCTCTGAGTCAAAAGGCAAAGCTGAGAACATGAAAACCCTCACTGTGCATTCTCTGTAGACTGGCCAGAACCACTCAGCGGTCCGTGGTCTCTTAGGAAGAAATGCTGGTCAGTTGTGTCAAACTGCAAATAGGGAGGAGCAGCATCAGGCAGTTGGTTAGCAAGGGAGGAGGGTATAACAAAGCGTGTCCAACCTCCCATCCCATCATTGTCAAAAACTCAGGTTTCTCTGGGGTCCCCTTGGCCAAGAGCAGGGTCTATTTAGCCAGTTGTGGAGGGGCTTCAAATTTTATTTTTATTTCTTAGCTGTATCTAATGTCTTAGAACAAGTACAAGAAAACATAAAGATGAAGTAGAAATATTAGATATGAAAAGTATAGTAGTTAAAATAAAGAATTGGGCTACACATGGTGGCTCATGCCAGTAATCCCAGAACTTTGGGAGGCTGAGGTGGGAGGATTGCTTGAGCCCAGGAGTTAGAGAGCAGCCTGGGCAACATAGTGAGACCCCTTCTCTAAAATAAATACATAAAATAAAATGAGATAAAGGGTAGAATAGTTAGGATAAGAAGTAGACTGGACCTACATGGGGGATAAATTAGTAATTTGGAAGTCCAAATTGAAATCATCTCCCTTAAAAAAGACAAAGAGAACAAAAAAATAGAAAATATATTCTTTAAAAATCAAAGACACATGGAAAAGAAAAGTATAAGTGGTTTGACTTTGTGTACTCACCCAAATTTCATCTCAAATTGTAATCTCCATATGTAGAGGGAGGAAGTGGTGGGAGGTGATTAGATCATGGAGGTGGTTTCCCCAGTGCTATTCTTGTAATAGTGAGGGAGTTCTTGTGAGATCTGATGGTTAAGTGGCAGTTTCCCCTGTTCCCTCTCTTTCCCACCACCATGAAATACACACCTCGCTTTCCTTTCCACCATGATTGTAAGTTTTCTGAGACCTCTCCAGCCAAGCAGAACTGAGTCAATTAAACTTTGTTTTCTTTACAAATTATCCAGTCTCGGGTAGTTCTTTATAGCAGTGTGAAAACGGACTAACACAATAGGAGACCCAGAAAGAGAGAAACATAAAAAATGTGGAGGAGGGCATATTTGAAAAAGTAGTAGTGATAAATTTCCCAAAGTTAAGTAGAGGGGAAGAAGGAGGAGGAAGAATGGAAGGAAGAGGAGAAGAAGAAGACTTTAGATTGAAAGAAGCTGCAGAGAACAGTAGAGAAAACTAAATTGGAATAAGAAATTTAAGATTAGCAAAGTCTAAGAGAAAATTTTAAAAGTTTTCAGAGAGATAAAGTAGCTCACACACAAAGGAACAAAAATCAAATTGACTTTCAGAGAGTTTTCAAACAAGCACTGGATACAAGAAGTCAGAAGAATATTATTTTTTAAGTATTAGAAGTAAAGAACTTAGACATTAGAATTTTATATCAAATCAAAACATGAGGCTGGGTGTAGTGGCTCCTACCTGTAATCCTAGCACTTTGGGAGGCTGAGACAGGGGATGACTTGAACTCAGGAGTTTGAGATCAGCTTGAGCTTGGACAACATGGTGAAACCCTGTCTCTACAAAAAAAAAAAAAAATAGCCAGTTGTGGTGTCACACATCTGTAGTCCTAGCTACTTGGGAGACTGAGGGGGGAGGATGGCTTGAGTCCAGGGAGGAAGAAGATGCAGTGAGCTGAGTTTGTTCCATTGCACTTCAGCCTGGGTGACAGAACCAGATCCTGTCTCAAAAAAATAGGCAGACAAACAAACAAACAAACAAAACCCACATGATTTAAATATGAGGGTGCAATAAAAATATTTTTAATCCCAGAAAGTTTCATAAAGTTTGTCATAGAAAGATCAACACTTAAAGATAATTTGGGTGGAGGGTATGAAGAGAAAATGCAAACTCAGAATTTGGCTATCATATTGGATGGCACAAATCTAAGTTCTTGCTGTGCAAAATGTGGTGTTTGAATCAGCATCAGTGTCACTACCACCTGGGAGCTTATTAGAAGTGCAAAATCTTAGGCCCCATCTCAAACATGCAGAATCAGTATCTGCCTTTAAAGAAGGACTATAGGTCCTTTGAGAATTTGAAAAGCCATGGTATAGATGATACCAACATAATTGAGGTTGGAATGTAGTGAAGACTAAGGGAATGTGAAATTTGCTAAAATTCTTGTTAAATTGGTGAGGAAATAAAGGATTGAAAAGCAACATTTAAAAATAGGACAACTGAAAAATTGAGATGATAGAAACTAGTCCCAATATATATAAATAGAGTTAATGTGAATGAATTTAACATACAAGGTAAAATGCAAAGATTGAAAGACTAGACTTTAAAATATCAATTTATGGTATTTACAAGGCAAATTTAAAGCTAAGTACCAGGACAAATTAAAAGTAAAATGAAGGAAAAATTTATACCATCAAATACTAATACTAATAGAGAACCCAGCCCAACCCAGATGTGTGGAATTTGAGTACAAGTAGGACGTGTCATGTCAGATCAGCAAAGATGTGAACATAACTAGAAAATAATGGTTATTCATATAGAAGATGATAAAATTGGAATCCTCTCTTTTGTCACATACAGAAATCAACTCAAGATGGATTGTGAACTTATGCATTAATATTCCAAATTTAAAACTCCAGGTATAAAAAAAAATTTAAACAAGACACAAAAAAGTGTTTCTTGTAAATGAAAAGATCAATAGATTTGTCTATATTAAAATTAAGAACATTAGTTGCCTAAAAGACATAGAAAAGAAAGTATACAAAGAAGCCAGCATAACAACCAGCTAATAATGCAGTGACAGGAGCAAATCCACATGTATGTCTATACTAACCTTGAATGTAAATGGGTTAAGTGCCCTATTTAAAAGGCACAGAGTGGCAAGCTGGATAAAAAAGCGAGACCCAATGTCTGGTGTCTCCAAGAGACTCATCTCACATGTAATGACACCCATAGGCTTAAAATAAAGGGATGAAGGAAAATCTACCAGCCAAATGGAAATCAGAAAAAAGCAGAGATTGCAACCCTAATTTGAGATGAAACAAACTTTAAACCAACAAAGATTAAAAAAAAAAAAAGACAAAGAAAGGTATTACTTAATGGTAAAGGGTTCAATTCAACAAGAAGAGCTAACTATCCTAAATATATATGCACCCAATACAGTAACACCCAGATTCATAAAGCAAGTTCTTAGAGACTTACAAAGAGATTTAGACTCCCACCCAATAAAAGTGGGAGACTTCAGCATTCCACTGTCAGTATTAGACATATCATTGAGGCAAAAAATTAATAAAGATATTCAGAGCCTGAACTCAACATTGGACTAAATGGATCTGATAGACCTCCACAGACTCTTTACCCCAAACAACAGAATATACATTCTTCTCATCACCACATGGCACATACTCTAAAACTGACCTCATAATCAGATATAAAATAATCCTCAGCAAATGCAAAAGAACAAAAATTGTGCCAGATACATTCTCAGACTGCAGCACAATGAAAATAGAAGTCAAGATTTTAAAATTTGTTCAAAACCATGCAATTACATGGAAATTAAACATCATGCTCCAGAATGATTTTTGGGTACATAATGAAATTAAGGCTACAGTCAAGAAGTTCTTTGAAATTAATGAGAGCAAATTTATAACATACAAGAATCTCTGGGAAATAGCTAAGGCAATATTAAGAGGGAAATTCATAACACTAAATGCCTACACCAAAAAGCAGAAAATATCTCAAATTAACATCTTAACATTGCAACTAAAAGAATTAGAGAAACAAGAAGAAAACAAACCCAAAGCTAGCAGAAGACAAGAAATAACCAAAATCAGAGGTGAACTGAAGGACACTGAGACACAAAAAACCATCCAAAAGATCAATGAATTCAGAAGTTGGTTTTTTTTTTTTTGAAAAAAATAGTAAGATAGTCTGCTAGCTAGGCTAATAAAGAAGAAAAGAGAGAAGATCCAAATAAACACAATTAAAAATGACAAAGAAGATGTTATCACTGACCCAGCAGAAATACAATTAACCATCAGAAACTACTATGAACAACACTGTGCACACAAACTAGAAAACCTAAAAGAGATGGATAAATACCTGGACACCTACACTTTCCCAAGACTGAACCAGGAAGAAATTGATTCCTTGAACAGACAATAACAAGCTTCAAATCTGAATCAATAATAAATAGCCTACTAACAAAAAAAAGCCTAGGGCCAGATGAATTCACAGCTAAATTCCTCTAGATGTACAAAGAAAAGAAAAGCTGGTACTATTCCCACTGAAATTATTCCAAAAAATTGAGGAGGAGGAACTCCAACCCATTCTATGAGGCCAGCATCATCCTGACACCAAAACATGGCAGAGACACAACAACAAAAAAAGAAAACTTCAGACCAATATTCTTGATGAACATCGATGCCAAAATTCTCAAGAAAATACTTGCAAACTGAATCCAGCAGCATATCAAAAACTAATCCACCAGGATCAAGTAGCCTTCATTCCCAGCATGCAAGATTGGTTCTACATATGCAAATCAATAAGTGTGATTAATTACAGAAACAGAGGTAAAGACAAAACCACACAATTATCTCAATAGATGCAGAAAATGCTTTCAATAAAATTCAACTTTCTGCATGTTAAAAACTCTCAATAATCTAGGTATAGAAGAAACATACCTCAAAATAATCAAAGCCATCTATGACCAGCCCACAACCAACATCGTGCTGAATGGGCAAAAACTGGAAGCATTTCCCTTGAAAACTGGCATAAGACAAGATGCCCCCTCTCCCCACTCCTATTCAACATTTTATTGAAAGTCCTGGCTAGAGCAATCAGGCAAGATAAAGAAATAAAGCACATCCAAATGGGAAGAGAGGAAGTAAAACTATCTATGTTTGCAGATGACATGATTCTTTATCTAAAAAACTTTTAGTCTTGTCTGAAAATCTCCTTCAGTTGATATATAACTTCAGCCAAGCTTCAGGATACAAAATACATGTACAAAAATCATTAGCATTCTTATACACCAACAATAGCTGACCAAGAGCCAAATCAGGAACATAATCTCCTTCGCAATTATCACAAAAAGAGTGAAATACCTGGGCATACAGCTAACCAGGAAGGTGAAAAATCTCTACAATGAGAATTACAAAACACTGCTCAAAGAAATCGTACATGACACAAACAAATGGAAAAACATTCCATGCTCATGGATAGGGAGCACTTTACAGATTCAATGGTATTTCTATCAAACTACCAATGATACTCTTCTGCAGAACTAGAAAAATCTATTTTAAAATTCATATAGAACCAAAAAAGAGCCTGAAGAGCCAAGGCAATACTAAAAACAAAGCTGAAGGCTCGCATTACCTGACTTCAAACTATACTATAGGCCTACGTTAACCAAAATAGCATGGTACTGGTACAAAACAAGACACATAGACCAATGGAAAATAGTAGAGAGATCAGAAATAAGGCAGCACACCTACAACCATTTGATCTTTCACAAACCTGACAAAAACAAGCAATGGGGAAAGGATTCTCTATTCAATAAATGGTGCTGTGATAACCGGCTAGCTATATGCAGAAGATTGAAACTGGGCCCCTTCCTTACACTACATACAAAATAAACTCAAGATGGACTAAAGACTTAAATGTAAAAACCAAAACTATAAAAACTCTGATAGACAACCTTGGAAACACCATTTCGGACATAGAAACGGGTAAAGATTTAATGATGAAGACTCCAAAAGCAATCACAATAAGCAAAAATTGACAGATGGGAACTAATTAAAGAGCTTCTGCACAGCAAAGGAAACTGTCAACAGAGTAAGCAGGCAACCTGCAGGATGGGAGAAAATATTTGCAAACTATGCATCTGACAAAAATCTAATTTCCAGCATTTATAAGGAAATTAAATAAATTTACAAGCCAAAACCAAACAACTCCATTAACAAGTGAGCAAAGGACATGAACAGATACTTTTCAAAAGACACACATGTGGCCAAGAAGTATGTGAAAAAAAGCTTAACATCACAAATCATTAGAGAAATGCAAATCAAAACCACAATGGGATACCATCTCACGTAAGTCAGAATGGCTATTACTAAGAAGTCCAAAAATAACAGATGCTGGCAAAGTTGCAGAGAAAAGGGAACTCTTGTATACTGTTGGTGGGAGTGTGAATTAGTTCGACCATGTAGAAAGCAGTGTGGTCTTTCCTGAAAGAGCTAGAAACAGAACTACCATTCAACCCAGCAATCCCATTACTGGGCACAGACCCAAAGGAATATAAATTATTCTGCCATAAGGACACATGCACATGAATATTCATTGCAGCACTAGTCACAATAACAAAGACATGGAATCAACCTAAATTATCATCAGTGACAGGTTGGTTAGAAAACATGTGGTACATATACACTATGGAATACTATGCAGCCATAAAAAAGAATGAGATCACGTTTTTTGTGGGAACATAGGTGGAGCTAGAGGCCATTGTCCTTAGCAGACTAATGCAGGAACAGAAAACCAAATAACACATAGTCTTACTTATAAGAACAAACTAAATGATTAGAATTCATGAACACAATGAGGGGAACAACAGACAATGAGGTGTAATGGCAGGTGGAGGGTGGGATGAGAGAACGGATCCAGAAGAAATAACTACTGGGCACTAGGCCTAGCACCTGGGTGATGAAATAACCTGTACAGCAAATCTGCATGACACAAGTTTACCTATGCAACAGACCTTTACATGTATCCCTGAACCTAAAAAAAAATTAAATCAAAAAAGAAAGTATACAAAGTAGAAACTGAGAGAAGATACTTGCAGTAGCTACAGATGATAATGGATTTGCATTAAGAAAATAAAAATAACTCCCATAGATTAATAAGAAAAGCACATACAACTCAATAGAAAATTGCCTGAAACTGTGAACAGACATTTCACATAAGAGGAAACACATAACATCCATAAATAGATGAAGAGATGCTCGGCATCATTAATGATCAGAAAATGCAAATTAAGACCACGATGGGATGTTGTTTAATACACATCCAATTGACAAAAATGAAAAGTCTAACAACACCAAAAATTGAAGAGGATGTGCAACCAAAGGACCTCTTTCTCGTGTCTTACTGGTGGAATTTAAATGGATACAACTAATGTAGCGAACAGTTTGATACCACCTCTTAAAGTTTATCCTACCTTTCGAGCCAGCAATGCTAATCCTACATATAGACTCAAGAGAAACTTGCACATGTACAACAGAGGAAACATGTATAAGAATGTTTATAGCAGTGTTCACAATACCAAAACTCTGGCAATGTAAAGGCCCGTCAGTGGAGGAGTGGATGAATAAATTGTTTTATATTCATATGATAAAATATTACATAGTAGTAAAAATAAATGAACTAAAATCATATATAACAATATGGATGAATCATAGTAATATGATATTAAGTGAAAAATGTAAGTCCCAAAAGCTTCAGCATAACACTTTTATGAAGTTAAAATATGTACAATTTTAATGAATATATAGATGGAGAAAAACTATATAAAAAGGAAATGTTTAAGTGATGAATACAGGGATTATGGATGATGGTTCACTTGAGTTGGGACAGCCAGGCAAATGGTATGGAGGAAGAGCCTATGTTTAGATGTAGGTTATTGTCAAGATCCAAACCTTTGTTTTGGGTGGTGGTTTCATAGATGCTTATGTAATCATTAAAGCTAACTAACTAAAACTACCCATTTCAATTAGTTATTGCTGTATAGCAAGCCACCCCAAGCTTAATGGATTAAAATCACTTTGTTATTAATCATACCTTAAGATTCTCTGGAGTTTAGATGGGGCACAAGAGAGGCTTATCTTGTATCATAATGGCTGAGGTCTTAGTTGGGATGAGTCCAACAGCTGGGGCTGAAACAGCTGGGGGCTGGTCAGGTGTTGCTTCCTTTCTCTCTGTGGGGCTAGCTTAGGCTTCCTCACAACATGGTGGCCTGAGGGTAGTTGAACCTCTTACATGGTGGCTCAGGACTCTAAGAGTGACTGCACTGAGAGGCTCAGGTGGAAGCTCCAAGTCTTCTTGTGACCTAGTGTCAGAAATCAAGGCAAGAGGAGGAATAGACTTCACCTCTCGAAAGATGAAAAAGATGTGATATAAAAAAGGGAAGAATTGATGGCACCCAACTTGGAGACAAGCTACCACATGGCCTACCTAACTAAATAAATGAATCCATAAAAGCAGGTCATGTGAGAACCAATGAGAGTGAGTCATAAACCAATGGTTATGATTAACCCAATTCTCTACATCTGAATTGCATTGAAAGAATGAAGAAACAATTCTAAAAAACAATTTCTTGAGTACTATTATGTTAAAACAATAAAATTTCAGTTTTTGTAGATGAAAAGGTCAAATATAAGCAGTTTTATGCAAGTCAACCGAATAGCAATAATTAGAGATAGCACATTTAATTTAATTTCTATGTGAGAAGACTATATCATAAATAGATAAATTCTCCCCAAATTTATCTACTGGTTATACGTAATTTCCACAATTTCTCAACGATTTTTTCGACCTCCCAGAAATGTTCTAATGTTTATGTAAAGATTCAATACAAAAGAAGAGTCAACAAAACTATGAAAAGCAAAGTAATGAAAAGACATTTACCCTTCTAGATAATGAGATATACAGAATTTTAAAACATAAATAAAAAGAGTGTGGCACCCACATCAGAACACACAAATGTAAAAGCAGAATAGAAAGTCCAAACAAAGACAAGTGTTTATAAGGGTTTAGTATAAGGTGAAGATAAGAGTTCATGTAAGTACAGAAAGAGTGGGCTGTCTGGCAAATGGCATATGCATAATTGAATTCTTTTTAAGGAAAAATATGGTTGGATTCTCTTCCTTTTTACAAAAAATAAATTTCAAATAGGAACCCTTTCTACTCTTGACGCTAGAACAAAGCAATAATGTAAGATGCTGATTGGTTTGACTACATAAAAAGTATAAATTCATACTGTAAAAACTATTATGAAAAAATTAAAAGAAAAAAGTATCAAAGTGGATTTTTTTTGCAATAAAAATATAGGAGTCAATCTTCTCTATATAAAGTGTTCTTAAAAATCAGTAAGAAAATGTGTAGCTTAATTGTAAGAACTGGAAAATTACATGAGTAGGCAATTCACAAAACTAACAACAAATGTATTAAATACACTGATATTCAGTAGTAAAAATAAATGCAAAATTAGATATATTATTTTATCCTTAACAGATTTACAAAGCTTAAAAGGAGTAATATTGCACAATGCTTGTTGGGATATCAAGAAATCGGCACTTTCATAACTTACTGGTTCGAGTATAAATTAGTACAAACTTCCTAGAGGACTATCAAAAGTCTTAAAATTGTGCAAGCCCTCTGACGCCAGCAGTTCCATTTCTGGGAAGGAATGTATCCTATACAAATAATTGGAGAGTTAAACATGATAGATTGAATATGTGGATTTCTCTCTGCCCCCCTCTTAAAATCCCACTCAATTGACTCAAGTTAAAAGAGAAGTGTAAAATAACAAGGAGATGACAATGGAATAGAGTTGTCAGCACAGCTTTGGAAGTTGAAAAATGGAAGGCTGAGCAGAGAATGGCAAATCAAACAGATGTATTTAATTCTACTCTTTTCCAAAATCTCGCAAAAGCTACAGTAAAGGGATTGTTTTAAAAGGCCTGAACCCACAGCCTGGGGAGCAAACCATTTCTGTTAGCTGGAAAGCAATGGAAGAGTGGTAATTCACTTGACAAATCTTACAAACCTGGGGACCCACCTGGATTGTGCCATAGAAGGCCCAGGAATTGAAACCTCTGGAAGGAGGGGAGGGAAGGAATGTGTGTTGTGTAAGCTAAAAAGTATCTGAGACAGGTCTCAATCATTTAGAAAGTTTATTTTGCTGAGGTTAAGGACACATGCCTGGCAGGCAAGTCTGTGCCTTCTCTAAAGATGACTTTGAGGGCTTTAATATTTAAAGAAGAAAGAGTGAATATTGAGTAAAGAGGAAGAAACTTTTAAGAAGTGTGGATAAGTAAGAGACAAACAGTTGCATTCTTTTGAGTCTGATTAGTCTTTCACCGAATACACAATTTACACACGGGGAGGGATCGGGTAGAGAAATAGTCACTTATGTCTGGTTCTGGTTCGAGAACCTGCATTTTTACATCAGAGGAAGCAATCAGACATGCATTTGTCTCAGGCAAGCGGAGGGATGACTTAGAGTTCTGTCCTTTGTCTTGCAACTCTGAGGATAAGCTATCAGTTTACATCTTGGGACCCACAGGAATTTCCTAGTGGGCAAATTGTGAGGGAGGTATGTAACGTAAAAAAAAAAAAAGTCTTTGTAGCTATCTTATTTAGGAATAAAATAGGAGGCAGGTTTGCTTGACTGCAGTTCTCAGCTTGACTTTTCCCTTTTGCTTAGTGATTTTGAGGTCCTGAGATTTATTTTCCTTTCACAGTCACTAACATAGAATTCTCTGAAAGCTGTTTAAAAGACAGTTTAAAAAAAAAAAAAGATGCAATTAGCTCTCTAAGCCCCTTCTCCAAATCTGTGCCACTGAGTGCCTGCTCCTCCCTTCCCCTGGCAGATGGTGAGGTCTGTTGTCTGAAGAAGGCTGTTGGCATTCCTTGACTTGTGGCCATATCATGCCATACTCTGCCTCTGGGGCCACATTGCCTCCTGCTCCGCCGCATGTGTAATCTCCCTCTGTGTTATAAGGACAGCTGTGATGGCATTTAGGGTCTGCCCAGATAATTCAGAATAATCCCCTCATCTCAAAGTCTTGAATGCCTTTTTTTCAGATAAGTTAATGTAAATTTACAGGGATTAAGCTATGAATGTCTTTTGGGGAACCGTTTTTGAACACCAACCTTACATTTCTGGGATAAACCTCATTTGGTTGTACTGTATTACACTTTTTAGAGATGCATTACTGGATTCAATTTACTAAATATCTTAAAGGATTTCTTTTAGGTTTAATATCATGACTACCACAAAAGACATTGGCTAGAGATTTTTTTGTAGTCTTTGTTAGATTTATTTTTTATTTTGTTTACCTATTTATTTGTCTTTCCTTGAGGACATAATCCCAGGGAATCTTTGTTACGTTTAGAGATCATGGTTGTGGTGTCAATTCCCACTTCATGTATTTTGAAGAACTAGTTATTTATTTCATGATTGCTATTTTTTTCTGTTCCCTTTAAAAAATTAATGTATACTCTTTATTATTTGTTTTTATTTTCTTATTTAGGGTTTAACTTGCATTTTTTTTAGTTTCTTAGGTGGACATTTAAACCATTAATTTAAAATCTTTTCCTCCTGATATATAAGCACTTAATGCTACAAATTTCCTTCAAAGCATTGCTTTACCTGTGATCCACCCACTTTGGTTGATTGTGCTTTCACTTTCATTTAATTCAAAATATGGTTTTATTTTAATTGTGAATTCTTTGAAGTATTTAAGGCTGGGTTATTTAGAAATGTGTTGTTTAGTTTCCAAATATTTGCAGATTTCCCAGATATCTTTGTGTTATTGATGTCTAGTTTAATTCTGTTGTGATAAGGGAATTTTGCATGATTTCAATACTCTTAAATTTTGGCGGATTTATTTTATGGCATGGAATATAATCTGTTTTGGTTAATGTTCCATAAACACTTGAAAATAATTTGTCTTTTGCTATGGTTGGATGGTATAACCTGTAGATGTCAATTAAGTCAAGTTGGTTGATAGTGTTGTTCAAGTCTTCTGTATTCTTTTTTTTTTTTTAAAGAGATGGGGTCTTCCTCTGTCACTCAGGCTGGAGTACAGTAGTGTGATCACAGTTCACTGCAGCCTTATTCTGCTGGGCTCAAGTAATCCTCCCACCTCAGCCTCCAAAGTAGCTGGGATTAAAGGTGCACACCACCATGCCCAGCTAATTTTTAAACTTTTTGTAGAAATGGGGTCTTGCTATGTTGCCCAAGCTGGTCTCAAACTTGTGGGCTCAAGTGATCCTTCTGCCTTGGCCTCCCAAAGTGCTGAGATTAAAGACATGAGCCACCATATCTAGCCCAGTCTTCTATTTTCTTATAAATTTTCTGTCTACTTGTTCTATCAATTACTGGAAGAGGAATGTTGAAATCTCCAATTGTAATCATAAATCTATCTACTTCTTTGTTCTATTGTATCTTTTTACTTTATATATTTTGAATCTCTCCTACTAGTTGCATACACATTCAGGGTTGTGATGTTCTCTTGATGAATTTACCCCTTTATTCTGTCTTTATCACTGATAATATTGAGTGTACTATATATTAGAATAGCCTCTCCAGCTGTCTTATGAATAGTGTTTGCATGATATATCTTTTTCATTGTTTTAACGTATCTGTGTTTTTTTAATTAAAAGTGAGTTTCTTCTAGAGAATATATAATTGGTCTTGCTTAAAAAAATCTAATTTAAGTCTCTGCCTTTTAATTTGTGTGCTTAGGCCACTTATATTTAATAAAAATTTAAATATTTTTCAACTTAAATCTACCATCTTGCTATTTGTTTTCTTTTTACTTAATTTGGTCTTTGTCCCCTTTTTTCCCTTTCCTTCATTCTTTTAAATAATTTTTTAAAATTCCATTTCACCTCCATTATTGGCTTATTAGCTATATGACTTTGTTTTATGTTTCAGTTATTCTCTGTGGTTTACTATAAACAACTTTAACTTATCATAGTGTAATTTAAACTATCACATCACATATAGTTATACAAACCTTAAAATAGTATATTTCCATTTCCTCCATCCTTTGCACTATTTTTTTTTTTTTTTTGAGATGGAGTTTCGCTCTTGTTACCCAGGCTGGAGTGCAATGGCGCGATCTCGGCTCACCGCAACCTCCGTCTCCTGGGTTCAGGCAATTCTCCTGCCTCAGCCTCCTGAGTAGCTGGGATTACAGGCACGCGCCACCATGCCCAGCTAATTTTTTGTATTTTTAGTAGAGACGGGGTTTCACCTTGTTGACCAGGATGGTCTCGATCTCTTGACCTTGTGATCCACCCGCCTCGGCCTCCCAAAGTGCTGGGATTACAGGCTTGAGCCACCGCGCCCGGCCTGCACTATTTTTATACATTTACTTCACATACGGGTAAACTGCAAAATACATTGTTATTATTATTATGTTAAACAGTATGCTATCTTCTCAAGAGATTAAAATGTGATTTTTATCATTTATAGTGCTCTTTATTCTTTTTATGGATTCATTTTTCAATCTGGCTTTTTCCCCCCCGCCCCATGACATTCCTTTAACTTTTCTTTTCTTTTCTTTTTTAGACAGTATCTCACTCTTCACCCAGACTGGAGTGCAGTAGTGCAATCATGGCTCACTGCAGACTTGAACTCCCTGGTTCAAATGATCCTCCCACCTCAGTCTCCCAAGTAGCTGAGACTATAAGTGTGTGCCAACATGCCCAGCTAAATTTTTAATTTTTTATAGAGGTGGAGTCTCACTATGTTGTCCATGCTAATCTCAAACTCCTGGGCTCAAGCAATCTTCCTGACCTGGCCTCACAACATGCCAGGATTATAGGCATGAGCCACTGAGCCTGGCCCCTTTAACTTTTCTTATAGGCAGGTCTGCTGGCAATGAATTCTCTCAGCTTTTGTCTAAAAAATTTCTTTATTTTCTTTTACATTTTGAAAACAGTACTTATCTGGGTAAAAATTCTAGGTTGACAGATTTTTTTTCCCTCACTTAATGATGTCCCTTCTTTGTCTTCTGTCTCACATAGCTTCTAATGGAAGCCAGTAAGCTGGTAAAATAATAGGGCACATTTTGCTTGTTTCCCTTCTTTCAGTTGGTAAAGTTCTGTGCTGCTTGTTATCCAGTGCTTTGTATATTTGTCTGGTTTTCTGATTGTGTAAGGTGCAAGGGTAAATCTTGTCATTGTTACTCCATGTTGGCTAGAAGCTGAGCTCTACTATTCTGACCATTTTTAAGTTCTATTATGTGTTCTTTTTTGAATCATTATTTAGAAATGTATTTCTACAATAATTATATTTTTGTAATTGAGTTCTAATGTAACTGCACTGTAATCAGAGATTGTAGTTTGGAATGATAGCAGTTCTTTGAATTGTGTTAAGGCTTACTTCATGTTCTGGTGTGTCGTCAGTTTTTGTAAATCATTCATGTGTGCTTAAGAAGTATATGTATTTTCTGATGGTGGAGTGCTGAGATCTAGAAATAGCCATTAAATCAAGCTTCTTCATTGTATCTTTCAAATTCTATACATCTTTATTGATTTTTATTCCCTTTCAGCCATAAGTAATTGAGTGAGTTATGTTGAAATTGCTGTTATAGTGGATTTTTTTTTTTTTTTTTTTTTTTGGAGTCTCACTCTGTCACCAGGCTGGAATGCAGTGGTGCAATCTTGGCTCACTGCAACCCCCAAATTTCTGGTTCAAGTGATTCTCCTGCCTCAGCCTCCTGAGTAGCTGGGATTACAAGCATGCACCACCATGCCCAGAAAATTTTCGTATTTTTAGTAGAGATGGTGTTTCACCATGTTGGTCTTGATCTCCTGACCTCATGATCCTCCCAGCTCAGCCTCTCAAA
Organism: Cebus imitator; assembly: GCF_001604975.1. NCBI lineage: Eukaryota > Metazoa > Chordata > Mammalia > Primates > Cebidae > Cebus > Cebus imitator. Next base: position 1,755,749 of record NW_016107338.1, read on the forward strand.
GTGCTGGGATTACAGTCGTGTGCCACTGCACCCAGCCTATAGTGGACTTTTCAGTTTCTCTCTGAATCTATCATTTATCCTAATAGGTGTCAACAAGTTTGTAATTATTTTATCTTCCCAGTACATTAAACTTTTTCTCATTATGGAGTGACTCTTTTTATCCTTATTAATGCTTTTCATCTCAAAATTTATTGTCTTTTATTGATGTATCTCCCTAGCTGTTTTTTTATTTTGAAGTATTTACTTATAACATCTTTTTTTCATCCTTTAACTTTCAATCTTTCTCTGTCTTAATGTTTTTTATTTGTCATTTAAATTTTTTTTAAATTATACTTTAGGTTCTGGGATACATGTGCAGATTTTGTAGGTTTGTTACATAGGTATACACGTGCCATGGTGGTGGTTTGCTGCATCCATTGCCCCGTCATCTGCATTAGATATTTTCCTTAATCCTATCTCTCCCCAATCCCCCCACCCCCTGCTATTCCTCCCCTAGCCTCTCACCTCCCAGGCCCTGGTGTGTGATGTTCCCCTCCCTGTATCTGTGTATTCTCATTGTTCAACTCCCACTTATGAGTGAGAACATATGGTGTTTGGTTTTCTGTTCCCGTGTCAGTGTGCTGAGAATGATGGTTTCCAGTATCATCCATGCCCATGCAAAGGACATGAACTCATTCATTTTTATGGCTGCATAGTATTCCATGGTGTATATGTGCCACATTTTCTTTATCCAGTCTGTTATTGATGGGCATTTGGGTTGGTTTCAGGTCTTTGCTATTGTGAACAGTGCCACAGTAAACATACGTGTGCATGTGTCTTTATAATAGAATAATTTATAATCCTTTGGTTATATACCCACTAATGGGATTGCTGGGTTAAATGGTATTTCTATTTCTAGATCCTTGAGGAATTGCCACACTGTCTTCCACAATGGTTGAATTAATTTATGCTCCCACCGACAGCATAAAAGCATTCCTATTTCTCCACATCCTCTCCAGCATCCATTGTCTCCAGATTTTTAAATGATCACCATTCTAACTGGTGTGAGGTGATATCTCAATGTGGTTTTAATTTGCATTTCTCTAATGACCAGTGATGATGAGCTTTTTTTCATATGTTTGTTGGTTGCATAAATGCCTTCTTTTGAAAAGTGTCTGTTTATATACTTTGCCCAGTTTTTGATGGGGTTGTTTTTTTCTTGTAAATTTGTTTAAGTTCTCCATAGCTTCTGGATAGTAGCCCCTTGTCAGAGGGGTACATTGCAAAATTTTTTTCCTGTTCTCTTGGTTGCCAGTTCACTCTACTCATATTTTCTTTTGCTGTACAGAAGCTTTTAAGTTTAATTAGATCCAATTTTTCTATTTCGGCTTTTGTTGCCTTTGCTTTTGGTGTTTTATCTGGGAGACATGTCATACAGGAGAGCTCTGGCTGACATCTGGCAGGTTCCCTTTTGGGATGAAGCTAACAGAGGAAGGAACAGGCAACAATCTTTGCTGTTCTGCAGCCCTTGTGGGTGATTCCCAGGCAAACAAGGTCTGTAGTGGACCTCTAGCAAACTCCAGCAGACTTGCAGCACAAGGGCCTGACTGTCAAAAGGAAAACTAATAAACAGAAAGAAATAGCTTCAACATCAACAGAAAAGACACCCACTCAGAAATGCCATCCAAAAGTTGCCAACTTCAAAGATCAGAGGTAGATAAATCGTGGAAGATGGGAAGGAACCAGTGCATAAAGGCTAAAATTGTCAAAAGCCAGAACACCCCTTCTCCTCTAAGGGACCACAACCCCCCACCAGCAGGGGAACAAAACTGGATGGAGAATGAGTGTGATGAATTGACAGAAGCAGGCTTCAGAAGGTAGGTAATAACAAACTTCTCTGAGCTAAAGGAGCATGTTCTAACCCAATGCAAGGAAACTAAGATGGTTGAAAAAAGGTTAGACAAAATGCTAATGAGAATAATTGGAGTGGAAAAGAACATAAATGACATGATAAAGCTGAAAAACACTGCATGAGAATTCCGTGAAGCATACACAAGTTTCAATAGCTGAATTGATCAAGCAGAAGAAAGGATATCAGAGATTGAAGATCACCTCAATGAAATAAAGTGAGAAGACAAGATTAGAAAAAAAAGAGTGAAAAGAAATGAACAAAGCCTCCAAGAAATATGTGATTATGTGAAAAGACCAAATCTACGTTTGACAGGTGTACCTGAAAGTGACGAGGAGAACGAAACCAAGTTGGGAAACAGTCTTCAGGATATTATCCAGGAGAACATCCCCAACCTAGCAAGGCAGGCCAACGTTCAAATACAGGAAATACAGAGAACACTGCAAAAATATTCCTCAAGAAGAGCAACTCTAAGGACTGCCCTACAAGAGCTCCTGAAGGAAGCACTAAACATAGAAAGGAACAAGCAGTACCAGCCACCACAAAAACATACCAAACTGTAAAGACCATCGATACTATGAAGAAACTGCATCAACTAATGGGCAAAACAACCAGCTAGTATCAAAATGGCAGGAAAAAATTCACACATAACAATATTAACCTTAAATGTAAATGGGCCAAATGCCCCAATCAAAAGACACAGACTGGCAAATTGGATAAAAAGTCAAGACCCATGGGTGTGCTGTATTTAGGAAACTCATCTCGTGTGCAAAGACATACGTAGGCTCAAAATAAAGGAATAGAGGAAGATTTACCAAGCAAATGGAAAGAAAAAAAAAGCAGGGTTTGCAATCCTAGTCTCCGATAAAACAGACTTTAAACCAACAAAGATCAAAAGAGACAAAGAAGGACATTACATAATGGTAAAGGGATCAACACAACAAGAAGAGCTAACTATCGTAAATATACATGCACTCAATACAGGAGCACCCAGATACATAAAGCAAGCTCTTAATGACCTGCGAAGAGACTTAGACTCCCACACAATAATAGTGGGAGACTTTAACACCCCACTGTCAATAGTAGACAGACCAATGAGACAGAAAATTAACAAAGGATATCCAGGACTTGAACTCCAATCTGGACCAAGTGGACCTAATAGACATCTACAGAACTCTCCACCCCAAATCCACAGAATATACATTCTTCTCAGCACTGCATCACACTTATTGTAAAATTGACCACATAATTGGAAGTAAAACACTCCTCAGCAAACGCAAAAGAACAGAAATCATAACAAACAGTCTCTTAGACCACAGTGCAATCAAGTTAGAACTCAGGATTAAGAAACTCACTGAAAACTGCACAACTATGTGGAAACTAAACAACCTGCTCCTGAATGACTACTGGATAAATAATGAAATGAAGGCAGAAATAAATGAGAACAAAGACTTAATGTACCAGAACCTCTGGGACACATTTAAAGCAGTGTCTAGAGGGAAATTCATAGCACTAAATGCCCATATGAGAAGAGAGGAAAGATCTAAAATAGACACCCTAACATCAAAATTAAAAGAACTAGAGAAGCAAGATCAAAACAAATTCAAAAGCTAGCAGAAGACAAGAAATAACTAAGAGCAGAACTGAAGGAGACAGAGACACAAAAAAACCCTTCAAAAAATCAATAAATCCAGGAGGTATTTCTTGAAAAGATCAACAAAATAGATAGACCCCCTAGCCAGACTAATAAAAAAGAAAAGAGAGAAGATTCAAATAGATGCAATAAAAATTTTCTAAAGGAGATATCACCACCGATCCCACAGAAATACAAACTATTATCAGAGATTACTATAAACACCTCTATGCAGATAAACCAGTAAATCTAGAAGAAATGGATAAATTCCTGGACACTTACACCCTCTCAAGACTAAACCAGAAATTCAATTCCTGAATAGACCAATAACAAGGTCTGAAGTTGAGGTAGCAATTAATAGCCCACCAACAAAAAAAGTCCAGGACCAGATGGGTTCACAGCCAAATTCTACTAAAGGTACAAAGAGGAGCAGGTACCATTCCTTCTGAAACTATTCCAAACAATACAAAAAGAGGGAATCCTCCTTAACTGATTTTATGAGACCAACATCATCATGATACCAAAACCTGGCAGAGACGCAACTAAAAAAGAAAATTTCAGGCCAATATCTATAATGAATATTGATGCAAAAATCTTCAATAAAATACTGGCAAACTGACTGCAACAGCACATCAAAAAGCTTATCCATCATGATCAAGTTGGCTTCATCCCATGGATGCAAGGCTGGTTCAACATCCATGAATCTATAAACATAATCCATCACATAAACAGAACCAAAGACAAAAACCACATGATTATCTCAATAGATGCAGAGAAGTCCTTCAACAAAATTCAACATCCCTTTATGCTAAAAACTCTCAATAAGCAACAATGCTTAATAAGAGCTATTTATTACAAACCCATAGCCAATATCATACTGAATGGGCAAAAAGTGGAAGCATTCCCTTTGAAAACTGGCATAAGGAAAGGATGTCCTCTCCCACCACTTCTATTCAACATAATATTGGAAGTTCTGGCTAGGGCCATAAGGCAAGAGAAAGAAATAAAGTGTATTTGAATAGGAAGAGAGGACATCAAATTGTCCCTGTTTGCAGATGACATGATTGTATATTTAGAAAACCCCATTGCCTCAGCCCAAAATCTCCTTAAGCTGATAAGCAACCTCAGCAAAGTCTCAGGATACAAAATCAATGTGTAAAAATCGCAAGCATTCCTACACACCAACAATAGACAGAGAGCCAAATCATGAGTGAACTCCCATTCACAATTGCTACAAAGAGAAGAAAATACCTAGGAATACAACTAACAAGGGATGTGAAGGACCTCTTCAAGGAGAACTACAAATCACTGCTTAAGGAAGTGAAAGAGGACACAAACAGATGGAAAAACATCCCATGCTCATGGTTAGGAAGAATCAATATTGTGAAAATGACCATATTGCCCAAAGTAATTTACACATTCAGTGCTATCCCCATCAAGCTACTAATGACTTTCTTCGCAGAATTGGAAAAACCACCTTAAACTTCATATGGAACCAAAAAGAGCCCGCATAGCCAAGACAATCCTAAGCAAAACAAAACAAAACAAAACAAAAAAACAAGCTGGAAGCATCATGCTATCTGACTTCAAGCTGTATTACAAGGCTACAGTAATCAAAACAGCATAGTACTGGTACCAAAAGAGAGATATAGACCAATGAAACAGAACAGAGGCTTCAGAAAGAACACCACATAACTACAACCATCCCATCTTTGACAAACCTGACAGAAACAAGCAATGGGGAAAGGATTTCCTATTTAATAAATGGTGTTGGGAAAACTGGCTAGTCATGTGCAGAAAGCTGAAACTGGACCCCTTCCTTACACCTTATACAAAACTTAACTCTAGGTGGATTAAAGATTTAAACATGAGGCCTAACACCATAAAAACTCTAGAAGAAAACCTAGGCAATACCATTCAGGACATAGGCATGGGCAAGGACTTCATGTCTTCATGTTTTATGTGTGTCATTTTACAATACCACATAGATAAATTTTTTAAAAGTTGACCCTGATCATATCCATCATTTAACAGGTGGAGTCTATTTAATTCTATGATGATTGACATCTTTAAACCTTGTGCTTTCTATTTTCTCTGTGATTTTTTTTCTCAAATTGAGTTTTGTGGTTGATTTCTTTGTTTTTCTACCACTTGCTAACATTGGCATTTTCCCTCAGGGTCATTATTTTTTTTCTTATTTGTTTATGTTTCACTTCTTCTATTTCCTTTTATTTTTTAGGTTTTTTTTCTGATTTTTTTTTAACCTAGAGGTAGATTTTGTTTTATTTTTAAATCCCTAGAAATGATGATTCAGTATGTGCTAAGGATAGGGTAAATAGGATTTTGTGGTAATGCAAGACAAAACAAAATCTCTTAGCTAACTCTGACACATAATCCCAATTAGAAGTTATTTATTCTGAGGAACTATGTATTATTTATTTATAAATCATAGAAGGAAAAGTAATTATGATCCCCATGGATTAGTATATGAAGCTACTAATAAAGATGTTTTGAGGTTTTCATTTGAATAACTTGGCAGACAAGGTGAATTCAAAGACAAATTAAAGAACATGAGCTCTTTATCTACAGTCTTTTATTGTGATTTTTTAAAAAAATCTATGCCTGAATGGGGAGATTTAATATTGTTAAGATATCAATACTATTCAAAGCAATCTACAAATTTGATGCAATCATTCTCAAAATTCTAATAATATTTTTTTGCAGAAATAGAAATATCTATTCTAAAATTTATATGAAATCCCAAGGGATCCTGAGTAGTCAAAATAATTTTGAAAAAGAACAAACTGAAGGTCTCACACTTGCTGATTTCAGAACTTCTCACAAAGCTACAGTGATGGTATTGGTATAAAGACAGACATATATACCAAGAAAATACAATAGACAGCCAGAAAAAAAATCCTTAAATACATGTTCAAATGGTTTTCAACAAAGGGCCAACTCTATTCAATGGGAAAAAGGACAGTGTTTTCAACAAATGGTGCTGAGAAAACTGGATGTCTTTACAGAAAAGAACGGAGGTGGATTCCTACCTTACGCTGTATGCAGAAATTAATTCAAAATAGATCAAAGACCTAAACATTATAGGGAGAACTATAAAACTCTTAGAAAAATAATTCAGTGTAAAAGCTACATTGGTGACAATGTAAAATAGTACAGTTGCAACAGAAAACAGTATTGTGGTTCCTCACAAATTCCTCAAAAAAAAAATTTACACAAGAATTAGTATATAATTTGGCAATTCCACTTCTAAGTATGTACTCAGAAGAAAGAAAGCAGAAACTGAAACCAGTATTTGTACACCCATGTTTATAGCATCATTATTCACACTAGCCAATAGGCAGAAGCAACTCAAGTGTCCATCAGTAGATTCATGGATAAACTAAATGTGGAACGTACATACAATAAAATATTATTCTTCCTTAAAAAGGAAGGAAATTCTGACACATGCTACAATAGGGATTAACTTCGAGGATCTTATGCTAAGTGAAATAAGCCAGTCACAAAAGGACAAAAACCGTATGATTGCATTTATATGAAGTATCTAGACAAGTCAGATTTATAGAGACAGAAAGTAAGATGGTAGTGGCCAGGGGATAGAGGAAGGGAGGAATAGGCAGTCAGTGCTTAATGAGTACAAAGTTTCATTATGGAAGATGAAAAACTTCTGGAATTGTATGGTGGGGGTGGTTGCCCAACAATGCAAATGCGCTTAATGCCACTAAACTGGAATGGCTAGGATGGTGAATTTTAGGTTATGTATATTTTAAAACACAAAAAAATTCAGTATTGTGACTAAAAACAAACAAACAAACAAACAAAAAACCTTAAAAACCAACAAACTATGCCCATCCCTATTCCAGACAAATTAAATCAATTTTGGAATATCAGTTTTTTTTTTGTTTTTTTTTTTAAGTTCCACAGCTGATTCTAATATAAAGCCAGTGCTGGGAATACTTGACCTAAATTATAGATCTCAATGATGAAATAATAGTATCCTAAGTTTGTTATTTTCATTTTTCTTGTTTTGTGAGTATGATTACAAAAATAGAAATTGTGTTTAAGGTAGTTTTTCCAGGATCTGGATATATTTTAGTGAGAAGGCTCTTTAAAGAATATAGAATTTTATACCCAGCCAAACCTTTCATCAATATTGAGAGTAGAGTAAAAGTGTTTTTAGACAACTAAATTTTCAAAACTTGTATCTCCCATTTTTCCCAAGAATCTACTGGAGATTGTGTTCCAACAAGATAAAAGAATAAACTAAGAAAATATTGACACGGGAGCCAGGAAACAAGACATCAACACAAGATAAAAGCAAAATAAAACCTTAAGACATTAGTGAAAGAAATACTAGAAGAACTGTGCTACGGAGTGTTAAGGAGCTAGAAGAGATGGAAGCAGCAGCAATGTTAAGGAAATCTAAGAAAAAAATAGAAGATAACTTGAGCTATTGACCTTATTTAGGGAGGTTTTATTGTTCTTTCAGAAAGCCTGAGTAGAATTTACAATAAGTATTGAGCAAGCTAGGCAAATAAAATTGAGGCAGTTTTTGACTCCAGGAGGAACTAAACATTGTAAAGGAAAGGAAATGTAATCATAGTATACTACCTGACTCAGATTTGGAAATGTTGTAATTAAAATCTATTAGCAGAGCAGGGAGAGGGGAAATGTTTGTGTGTAGCAATATAAGAGTGCTCCCTTTTTAATCTCCATAGTTTTAAGTCAGTAAATGATATTTAAATTTGATTAATCAAGAAAGCAGAATATAAACAAATTATTTAGATATATACAGTTAAATACTAGAAAAATTGCTAAAGAAATTGCAAGTGCCTCAGGGAAGCAGGGGGAGTGGGTCAGGATACTATTAATTTTCAGTGTAAATCTTTTTTGACTTTTAGGCTTTTAAAATTATGTTTAGAGCACTCCTCTGGTTGAAGAAATGTTTTCAAGTATACAAAACATAAAGGTATAATGTAAGAATGTTCATCACAGCATTGATTATAACAATTGAAAAATTACTGTCTACTTGGGGCAATAATTTGAGTGTGTATCTTACATGCAGTCATTCCGCAAATGAAAATAACACTTTATGAAGACAATAGAAAGCCATTCGTGGCCAAATGGATTATTAACTCACATTGAGGCAGGAGTTCGGAGGAGAGAGACAACCTTCAAGCTGGGATTGGCCAGAGGAAGGAGATGAAGATTGTATTTGGCTGGTAAGATTAGGTTCAGGGGCTCCGAAACTGGGCTCTGAGAGGGGCAGGAGTCCAGAGTCAGGGAACAGTGGGCAACTTTGTCTGGCAGGCAGGGAGAGGGAGTGCTGGGGAGGAGACGCAATGCAACTGTGGAGGGCATTAGGGCTATGCTAGAGAAAAACAAGGGCTTTCACGGGGTTTGATCACTTCCAATGTGCAGCCAAATGTCATCCATCAAGCCCTTCTGCCATGTACTGTGTGTTGGTGGTGGTGATGGTGGTGGTGGCGGTAGGGATCTCAAGAAATGTCTATGTGGTCTTTCCCCGTACCTTTTCAGATAGAGACATATAGTTTTGAGGTGGCCAGTAGCCAAGATTGGGCTCAGTGTAACTGCTATACTAGGAATTAGGGGTGAGTCTGAGGACAGGTTTAGCAGTGAGTCTGTGGCCAGGGTTAAAGTTCAGTCTGAGGCCAGGTTTAGGGTTCAGTCTTCGATCAGGGTTGGGGTTTATCTATACACACTGGTCTCTGATTGGATCCCCCCTTTTTTTCCTGTGTCAGTAAATGTTGCTTAAGTGCATGAATGAATAGCAAAATTTGACCAGCTCAGTCTTCTTAAAGCCCTTCAGCCTTGCCTTTCTTGGTCCCTTCTTTCTCAGACTCCTCTCTCCCTCTTACCACACCATGCACACAGGAATCCTTCCTAGACTTCCCCAGGCCCAGGCTTCCCTGAGTCTCAACCCACCACCTCACTCCATTCTTAGTAGTGGGGATCTGAGCCCTCAATTAATGGGTGCCTGGACTGTGAGGAAGGGGTTGCATGTGGGAAGAGGTGACGAGAGGCCACGGTCCCCTGCAAGGCTCTCCATCCCCCTGCCCACCTCACGCCAACCAGCGGCCAGCGCTTCTCTTCTCCTCATCCACATGGGATGGCTGCCTTACTCAGCACCCAGGAATCCTGGCCCACACAATGCCAGGGCACTTTCTAGGCAGGTTACTGAAACTTTAATCCGAGCTTTCCTTTCATTTCTGACCCCCCACCCCGCAGCTTCCATGGTCTCAGCTGGGCCACTCCCTTTCCCTGTCCCCAGCAGGCACCTGAGTCAAGCCTTGAAGAAGGACTCCCCATCCAGCCAAATTCAGCCAGCCAGTGCAGGAGTTTACCTCGGCCAGGTCAGTGTGTGTGTGTGTGTGTGTGTGTGTGTGTGTGTGTGTGTGTTGGGGTGGGGTGGGTATGATGATGGGGGCATAGGACAGGACAATGTCTCCTCGTCACTGCCATCTTCATGGGTGCATGGCTGCCTGGCAGCTGGTCCTCGGCTGTCTTCCAGTTTGGCTGCCTTCCTCCTGGCCTTCGTGTCCCAACATGCGGGAGTTTCAGGAGTGGCTTTGAGGATGCAGAGCCCAGCCTGGCTGGGAAGCAGCTGGGGAGGGAGGGGCCCACTCCCTGCTGCCCTCTGCCTCTCTCAGCTTTTGTTAGTCTTCCTCGCTCCCTTTCTGCCCTCTTTGATGCTCTCTGGGTCCCTGCCTGTCTCCACAAGTGCCTCTCCTCCTTCTCCCAGGCTCTGCTTCTGTCTGTCCCTGTCCCTGTCTTGCTCCCTCTCCAGATCTCTGCTTCTGTCCCTACCCAGTCTCCATCCCATGTCTTGTTTCTTCTCTCTTGTCCCATTTGCATCTCTTGCTTGCAGAGTTCACTCCATCATCACAGACTGGAAGAACAATCCTCTCCCCAATTGCTTTGCAACAAAGTCATGCAAAAAATACTCATTGGTGAGGATAATAATTTGAGGAAGGGACCCTTCCCTCCACCTCCCCTCACCCAGTTATCTCAGTATAGGAAATTTCAATCACTGAGTCACTCCTTGGAGCAAAGGCGATTCTAAACCACAGAACGTTTGCTGAGCTCCCAGCAGGTGGCTGCCAGCAGCATGCTGGGTGCTGGGAATGTGTAAGTAAGACAGGTCTCCATCCTCCAAGGGTTTACAGAAGAGTGGGAGATGGTCAAGAACACAAATGCTGAAAAGGTGAAAAGCAACACATGATGAGAGAGACTGTTCAAAGTAGTGACTGAGATTGATGGCAGGTAGCTGAGTATCTCCCACCATTTTGAGGACTAAGGACTTGTCAAGGGTGGCAGAAGCTGGAAAATCCTTAGGATGTAGGTGAGAGGAGGACCAGGTATAGAGAGATGGGTGGGATTTGCAGATGAGGTGAGTGCCTGCGGGGTGTAGCCATTCCAGGCAGGGGAAGCAGTGTGAGCAGCGGTGTGCAGGTGGGAACGTCAAGGGCCTGTGAGGTTAGCTTGCTGGGATCTCAGGGTTGGAGTCTGTGAACAAAAGGAAAAAGGTTGAGAGGCCGTTTGCGTGCAGAGGGCAGACTTGGGATTGACCTCTTGGGCACTAGGGAGCCATGGCGGCTTCTTGAGCATGGGAACGATGGTTACAAGTGATGTATTGGGAAGCAACTTGGGGCTACAGTGTGTCCTCCTTCCTTGCCTGGTACCCAAGCACCAGGAGACTTGGGCCAGGGACATTATCCCTGTCCGTGAAGGCAGCTGTGCAGATGTTGGCTCCCATGGAGGTCCAAGCTCAAGGCCGCAGCATCGTTCTGCAGTGGGAAGCCTGTGGAGATGCCCAAGACTTTCAGGGAAAGGACTTGGAGTGACCGTGTCACCCTGTGCTTCAAACCTGCAGTGGCTCCTCCTGGACCTGGATAAAGCTGAGAATCTGCGCTGAGGTCTGCAGGGCCTGCGTGGCCCAGAGCTTGCATCCTGCTGTGTTTCCACCACTGTAGGGTCTTCTTAGCAGGTCTGACCACCTCTCCACCACTTCCATACAGTCTACTCCTCCCCACTCTTGGGGGGCTGCGCTGGGGGCTTCCCCAGGGAGACCTTTGATGCCCACTGCAGATGAGGCTGGTGCTGCCTCTGTGTCACACTTAGGGAGTCCTGGCTGCTGGGCAGACACCTTTGGGTGGAGTGCTTGGCTTCTAATAGGTGCCTATAAAGCACCTGAAAGCATGAAAGATGACATTAGTGAGGAATGTGGCTGCTAATCCCAGTGTCTCTTGAGTCAGGGAAGGAGCTGGGGAGGGGACTGTCCCCTTTCCATCCCCAGGACGTCTGCCCCTTCAGAGTCTCCACCCATGGGGAAGGCTCAGAGGCCTCCTTTCCAGAAAGCTTCCCGAGCAGGGCCCCTGCCTGGTTGCTTCCATCTCTCAGGACCTGGTGGAGAGAGCGCCCATCTGAGGCCAGGAGACCTGGGCTCCGATTTCCAGAATGGCTGTGAGGTCGGGAAAAGCCACTTCTTGTAACTGGACATCCATGGGAACAAGCAGCTAAAGGCCCACCTCAGAGTAGCTTAAGCAAGATGGGATTATCACCTCACATAGCAGAGTCCGCTCTCAGGGTGGCTCCTGGGCAGCCAGATCTGCAGGCCGGCCGTCCCCTCAACTCGCAGGGACCTGGCAGCTTTCTGTCCCTCCTCTGTCTAACATAGCAGTTGCCCGTGTCTCCCTCAGGGTGGTCAATGATAAAATGACATCTGATAAAAAAGTGGAGGTAGCTCTCTCCCCGCTCAATCATGAGAAAACCTTTCCCCAACAGCCTAGGTCCCGTTGGCCACACTCAGGCAAGCAGATGACCGCGTCGTCAGCTTACAGCACTGGCTCACAGAAGAAAGCTGCGGGCATGTTGTGACTGTTGTGGAGATGGCATTTGGAAGGGTCTGGGGAGGGTGCAGGGAAATTTTGAATGTCCTGCATTGAATGGAATAATGTGTCCCTTCCGTGACCTTTAATGTCATGCCAGTCATTCATGAAGGTGAGAAACCTGTTTTTTATGATCCAGGCGTAGGCCCTGACTCCACTTTATAGAAGTGTCCTTGCCCCATGTTTACCAGGTACAGTGGGAGAAAATACTCCATGGTTTTCTTTGGAACTCGACTGAGAGTCTCCTGCCACTTCTGAAGGCCCCCAAGTGTTGGCGTGAGCGGCCGCAGTGCCGCGGGAGGTCTGCGTTGCCATGCACACGGTGCAGCCTGCGCAGTGGTCCTGCCTGACCATCTGCACACGGAAACGTGCTTATCTCATTAGAAATCACTTTTCTTATGCTTCTGCTTTACGCAAAGGCATTGTGTTGGTTCTTTCCTTTGAAATTATATTATCTATGGAATTCATTTCAGGATAGTAAAGAGGATGGCTCAAAATATTTGCTATCAAAGGTGGATTGGGTTTGGGAAGGTGGCAAGCCACTGGCCTCAACCAATGAGGAGACCCTGGAGCTGAGGGGGAGGAGGGTTGGGGGCGTCTTTCTCAAGCGCTGGGGATGATGAGCTTCAGGCAAAACTGGAGTTTCCAGAAACAGAGAAGGGCCAGGGTGGAATGTCTGCAGAGGAGCCTCCAGTGCATCTCAACACTTAGCCCACGCAGGCTTCAGTGTCCTCACCGGTGAAAAAGGTTGATCATCTCAGTTCTGGCACCTCCTCCCTGTGAGACTCTAATGAAGGTAATTGTGGAAGTGCCTGGAGTCAGTAAACTGCTGATCAAATGTGATGCCCCTGGGGTCCTGTGCCCTTTAACTGTCTTTATTGATCCCTTTTCCTGCCCTTGGGAACCCATATCCTGAGAATCCTGTATTTTAGCCAGTTTTATTAACTCCATTACATCAGCTAGAAGTGCAGTTACCAAAGCATCTCATAGCTCCACCAAAGTGCGATGTGTCTTAACCCACTTTCCTGGGAGGCCCTCCCACGGTATGCCACCTGCTGGAAGGCCCATGTCCAATAGAAAAGAAACAAATGGGGATGGTGGCATTTCAGGGATCAAGAAAAACGGAGACTCCTGGCTGATGCTGCCAGGAGTCCACTCTGCTCCAAAGATTCAACTTGCTGCTGCCTGGCATTCCATCTCTAGAGATTTGGACTCTGGCTTTAAGCTTCTATGAGGAAGCAGTGAGGTAGGGGTGCAGAGTATACAGGCCCCATGCCCGCAGCCCTTTGGCAATGTCACAGCTTGCCTGAGTTGGTGGGATTGGGGGACTGTTAGTCCCATCCTGTTCTGAAGTCATATTGTGGTTCAGAGCGAGGTTGGCTGCCTCATTGAAAGCCATGCCTGGATCTAAGTGCCAGACTCGTGCATTTAGCCATTCTGTGCCTCAGTTTCCTCATCTATAAACTGAGTAATAGCACATCATTGGATTCTGACACTATGTATGTAAAGCTTTAGAACTGTGTCTGGCACATAGCTTAGTCTCAGTATGATTTAACCTTTAACTGACTCTTGATTGCTGACACATGAGGCTTGGGGCTGGGAGCAGCATACTGGGGTACCCCGATCTGCTGGGCCCAGTAGCTGCAGTCCTAGGGATTATGACTCACAGGTACTCTGGGGGAGCCACCTCAGAACCTCTGTCTCCCCTCCCAGGCTGAGGTGGTTGGGCCAATGGAATGACCTAAGCCAGAAGGAATGAGGGGCGCGGAACCTGTAGGTCCCTGCCTGCCCCCGGAGCGTTTGCAGCCCTGCCTTGCGCTCACTCCCTGGCAGGTGACCATAGCCAACAGGACTCCAGGGGTCACCCTGGTGACTCACTGTGGTGTCTTGATCCAGACCGTGTCCATGGAACCTCCCAGCCTCTTCCTTCTGCAGCCCACCGCTTAAAAGTTGATCCCAGCCCCATTACCCTTGACCTCTAGCTGAGTCCTCAAGCTGGCCTCTGACTAATGCATGACCCTGATTTTGACTGACCTATGACCCTGGCCATGGACTGGCTTTGACTCAGACAGAGTCCCAGTTCTGGTCTCGACTGGGCCATGGCCCTGGCTGCAGACGGACCCATTGCACAAACACGTAAGATGCTCATGGGGTTTCTGGGCTGATCTCAGCACCGCATCAGCTCCCCTCCTTCAGCCTTCCTGGCTCCAGGCTGGAGTACTCTGCCTGCCAGGCAGCCTGGCTCCCTGAAGGTGGGGAGTGCTTGTCTGTCCCCCTTGCTGGGAGAGGCCCACATCCAAAGGAGGCCTCAGCTTTAGAGAAGATACAGGTGAATTCTGCTGGTTTTGTCCCTTTAGCTCACTTCTCAGTGATGGCCGCTAAGGAACATCGCTTCTCCTGCCCCTGCTGGCTACAGCTCCTGGATAAAAGCACCCCCCCCCAACCACCACTGTCACCCTGCCATTAACCACTTACCCAGGGGCTTCCTAAGGGCAGCAACAAAGCTCCCCAGCTGGGCCATGTTTCTGTAGGACTACAATCAGACTGGGAGATCCCCAAGGTCAGGAGTTGTGTCTCAGTCACTCTCGGAGGAGCCCAAGAAGGGGCTAACAGCAACTTGAGCGCTGAAGCTGAGCACACTTGGACTCCAACCTTGGCTCCACTATTTACTAGCTGTGTGTCCTTGGGCCAATCTCTGAACCTCTCTGAGCTCAGTTTCCTCACCTGCAAAACAGGGTCAGTGACATTACTTACTGCAGAATGATGAGGATTGAATGGGCATACTCTGGGAGGCCCTGAGCATGTCTGGCACTTGCAAGTGCTCAGTAGATGTCAGTGGTCAGGGGTAGTCTGTCTGTAGCACATCAGGGGCTCCACAGGGCAGGGCAGCTCAGGGAGGCTGAGATCTTCACCCCTGCAGAGGCAGGATTTTCTCACTAAAGAGGGTCAGATGGAAATGTCTAAGCTAGCCTCCCCTGCCAGCCCTTCTCCTTGTAGCTCCTCAGGGACTCTGGGCCTGCAGGGCTCAGCCCAGCCTCTCCATAGAGCTCTTCTCTGTCCTTCACCGTAAGAAAGCCTCTTCTCCCAGTCTGTCCTTCCTGGGTCACCTGACCCAGGCCACCCCTTCTAGGAAGCTTCTGAGAGTGACATCTGCCAGGGCCTGGCTCTTAAAGGCTAAGTCACAAAAGCCAGGGCTGATCCTCCACTGTAGATGGCCTTGCTGTGATCCCTGGCTACGTGGTTCTCCTGAGACAGTGAGGATCAGGGCCCAGCCTGCCCCGGCACCATGGACCCTAGGGTGGGGCCAGGGTGGGACGTGTTTCTTGAACCTGAGCCACCAGGCCGGGGGCATCTCCGTTGCACTCATTGCCCAAGCAGGTACTCAAACTGCCCTCAGAAGGGTTTGGTTTCTTTTCCTCTCTTTTCAATTAAATCAATTAAGTCATTTTGAGTCACTCCTGTTGGCCACTTGGGGCTTTCTCCTTAGCGAGGCCTGATTCATTAAGACAGCAGGACAGATGCCAAAGTCAGCCCTGACGTCATGATCCGGGGGCACACTTCCTGTGGGCGGAGAGGAGAGCCACACAGCCACCCAGGGCGTGCCCCAGGACTGACCTCTGGGGAGGGACCCAGAAAGTAAGGATGTGGGTTGCCGTGGGGTCACTTGGCCAAAGCAAGTCATGAACTTAGGCTGCCACCCATGTTTTCAATCAGCCTCAAGCATTCTTCACGGTCTCCTTGATGCCAGGTGCTGGGGGAGGATGAAAAGATGGTTTGGTGCCTCCTGGAGATGCCCTTTTATTAGGTTGGTTTCCAAAGTAGTGTGTCATTTTAATGGGAGACACTGCAATTACTTTTGCACCAACCTGTGCCGGGGCTGCTAGGAGTGCAGATATAAAGTTAACCCTAGTCACGTGATCTGTGTCAGCCCCTGTGTTTGGCATATTTGGGTCTTCCTTTCTCCTCTTGAATTGTTATGTATTACTATTTTTTGTTAGCAGCAGCATTACGTGCAAGCATTTTATGGTAAGCTACTTCATGTTCTCTTTGGAAGTAGGTAGAGTATAAATCATGTCAGTTAACAAGGCCTGGAGGAACTCACAGACCATCAAGGGGAACTCACGGGAACATCCTATACCTTTCCCTCTTGGATGCAGGAAACCTCAAGCTACAGGGTGGGAATAAGTGAGTCTTCTGGGGCCTGAAAACCTGGAAACAAATTGCAGCTGCAATCTTCAGTTGAGGAGAGAGGGAGCAGGGGCCTGGGCTCAAAGGGCAGCTCCCTGCCGGGGGAAACTGCCTGGGGTTTAAGGTCTCAAGTCCTGACTGCTGGTCCCAGCTCCACCTCTCACTGGCAGTGGGACCCTGGGAAGATTCTCCTGTCCCTGTGGGCCTCTGTTTATCTGAGTGTTAAGTGGATTTAATGAGGGCCCTGACCGTGGCTCTTATGGGATTGGTCTGAGGCTCTCTTGAGCCAAAGGGTAGATTTAGTGGTTTCTCTGGTCAGAGCTGGTTTGCACACTAATCTTTCTGCTCAAAGAAGAAACCAGGAGAGTTTGCTCAGGCTCGGAAGGCTACCTACTCCCAGCTTCTAGAAGAGAAATCTATTATATAAATGACTGTCCCCTGACCCCAGAGAGACCCACTCCTCTCTGAGGCCCATGCTCTCTGGTCACTGCCTCCCTGCTGGCCTGGGTTCCTCCATGTCACACTCCCAGCATCCAAGGGTGACCGAGCATGTGAGTCAGGGCTGGCTCGGACTTCCTTGAAGCAGGGTCCTGCTTTGCGGCATGGGGTGCCCTCCCAGGCTCTGGGCAAGAAGAGCCTGCTGAGTGAGCTGAGAGAAAGAAGCTTTCCGGGCACATCTCCTGACCTGGAAAGGGGCTCCGTGGGCCCCGACACACCTGCCTCCCCGTGATGCTGTGCAGATGGCATCATGGTCACCGTCCATTTTACTGAGCACATGTTAATCCGCACAGCAGCCCCGTGAGTCAGGTACCATTATTAGCTTAATTTTACAAATAAGGGAACTGAGACATGAAGAGATTATGTTGCACAGTTAGGAAATGGCAGATCACCAAAGTCCTCTTTCCCATTACAATCTACTGAGGCCGATTCACTCAGTCACACTGGAAGTACTGATTGAGGGCATATGACGTGCCAGATGCTAAGGATCCTTCAGAGAACAAAACAAAAAGCCCTGCCCTCCTGGTGCTAACATTCTAGAGGGAGAAGAGAGACAATAAACAGCAAACATGATAGATGCACTGTAGAGTGTGTTAGAGGTCATATGAGGCATGGGGGAAAAGCAAAGAAGAGTCAGGTGGATCGGGGCTGCCGCCGGGGCAGGGTGTTGCAATGTAAGTGCAGTGGCCAACAAGAGCCTGGGCTCAGCCAAGACTTGAAGGAGGTCACGGAGGGAGTGTGTGGCTGCCTAGGAGAAAGACATTCATGGGCTCTGAGAGAGGAGCTGAAGACAGCAAGGGGTGCTTTCGGCTGAAGTGGAAGGAGAAGGGTCCGAGAACCTAGAGGTAACAGAGGACTCAGCGTGCAGGGCCCTGTCCACCATTGTAAGGCCTTTCACGTTTTTTTCCCAAAACCGAGTTGGTTTTATTGCAAGAATAGAATTGTGCACTGCCCTCAAAGCTTTGGGTTTACTCTGAAACCTCTGTGGAGTTTGGGCCCCAAGGGAGCGGATCTGACTAGAGGTTAGAAGGATCCCTCTGACTGTAGCAGGGAATGCTGATGCTGAGGGAAAGTGTGGGGCTGAGGGACCCGGAGGAGGCTTCCTCAATGGCCCAGGGGACCACAGGACCTGGACAGAGGAGAGGTGCAGTGAGCTCCAGCAGGATTCGGGATCTGTTTTGAAGGTGGCACCAGAGTACTTGCTACTGGATTGGCTGTGGGGTGGGAGAGAAAGAGAGGTGTCAAAATTTGGAGCCTGAACACCCGGAAGGATGGAGCTGCCTTTTACTGGGATACAGGGTGAAGGAGGTTCTTTTGTGGCATTTGGGGATGGTCGGAGTTGGATACTGGGCATGCAGGAATGCAGGGTTGAGCTGCCCAGTGTGCATTCTAGGCAGAGTTCTAGGTACAGCAGCTGGCTAGGCCAGTGGTGAGTGTAGGGAGAGAGAGGTTCCGGCTGAGACGTCACTCGGGTCACACTCCTGTCAGAGCAGGATGGACTCTTAGGGATTGCCGAGAGAGCAGAGCAGCGAGCTGTCAGGCCACACAGTTGGTGAATGGCAAGGCAGGGGCTGCAATCCCGGGCTGTTCCCAGATGCTCCTGTCTCCTGCAGCCACTGCTTGCCACCCACAGCCACATCAGGAGGAGCGGCTGGGGCCGACTCGGTCCACCACCCCCTTTACCAGAGGAGGGAACTAGGCCGATGTGATTGCCTGGGTGCACACCAAGGACGAGCAGCAGAGCTGAAACCAGGGCCTCCCTGACTTGGGGTTCAGAGATTTTGCATGACAAGATAGCACTCGTGAAGACGCCCTGACAGGTCTGGAATCTGGGAGTGAGTGTGCTGGTGATGATTATTGTGTCCCATTGGCTGGCCAGGGGTGCATTTTGGCAGGATTGCTCTCTTACCCAGTGAGCGCTGGGGACCGGCTCACGTTCTTCCTGCTGGGAGAGGCCCAGGCCCCTGGGTGGGGGCCCCACACTCAGTCCCTGCCTTCCTGATTCATCCTAGATCTCTTGGAGGCCTGAGTCACTTTATTTCCAGGTGAGAGCTGCCTGTTTGGCAAATTCCTGGATTCCAGGGGGAGAAATAGGAACTCCTGCCCAGGGTTGGTCCTGTGCACCGGAAAGGCAGGCAGCAACCCACACCTGCCCCAAATCCCTGCCCTGGCCTGGAATTCACTCACTTGTCTATCTATCCATGGGGCCAGCCATTCCTGAGTAACGATCTCCATTCTGATATTCAGTATTTTGCAGTTTGCAAATAACTTTCAAATACAGGCAGTCCTATTTTGTGGATGAGAAGACTGAGGCTCAGAGAAGGGAAAGGCTGTTTCAAGAGTACCCAGCTGGGAAACAGGGAGCCAGAGTACAGCCCCAGGCTTGTCTGATGCAGGAGCGCTTCCATTTACAGTCACTACTGTCCCCACATCTGGTCACCGTTTGCAACTCTTTGCTCCAATTCTCTGTGCTAGGGAAGGAAGCTGTGACCTTTGAGAAGTTTGTTGATTCCCTTTGATTCCCTTTGCCCTGTGGGTTAACAAGAGAAGGAGGAGGGATGGACACTGAAGAACAGCCTAGGGGACGACTGCACAGCCGGTCTGGAGAACGGCCGTGGGAGAAGCCTTGAGTGGGTTGGCTGCCCAGCAGCAGCTCCGTGGAGGCTATCACAGGAATATCAAAGAAGCGAGGTGGGTAGGAGACGTTCTGGGCAGGGAAGCAGCCAGCGGAATGGGATGAACTTGTATTCAGGGGCCAGGAACGTAGGGTGTGTGTATGGCTGGGTGGGAGGGTCAGGTTGCTGAAGTTTCAGAATGTCTATGGAATGTTCAGGGCAGTACTGGTGAGGGGCCCAGGGCTGCTGCCTCTTCCCCCAGGAAGCCTTCCTGCGCTAACTCCTCTGGTTCCTCAGCCCCAGCCGGCTCTTCTTCCCCAGGCACAGCCTGTTCTTAGAGACTTCCTGGGTCATGTCCTCTCTCCCAGAGAACAGGGCATGAGGCCCTCGCAAGATACCTTGCTGATAGAGACCGTGGGAAGTTAGGGAGCCAGAGTCTTTCTCAAGAAGGATCCAGGCTTGGAAGGAGGGCCAACCCCACAGACAGGTGGAATGTGTATTCCTCAAGGAGTATGCAGAAGTCTCGTCTCCATAGAGCCCCTGATTGCATGCTGTAGTGCTAGAGTTCCACTTTCGGACAGGGCATATGCCCCCATTACAGATACATTTCCTTGAAAGGGTATTGCTGTACCCATCACTGTAAATGATACAAGCAGTTTCTTTGCTGGGTAGGGGACTGGGGGAAGGGGGAGCCGGGAAGAGGGTGACCTGAGAACCTCAAGGGAAGATAAAGTAGCAGAGACACCTTGGGCCACTTCATACCTGTGCTATAGGAAGACTGTGTCTATTTGGAGCCTCCACAATAATCCATCCTCTTTACCAATGCCCCAAAAGCCAGTTCAAATTTGCCCTCTTTCAATCAAATTCCTGGTGGGTCTTGGGCTTCTTAGTATAGGGGGTGCAGGGGCTGATTCAGGGCACCATGAAGAGGGTTTTTGAAAACCAGTTTCCCTTGGCAGGAAGAACCTAATTCAGGGAAAGGCAACCTGGGCACCTGTCAGGTAGCCAGTCTGTAGTGGGCACAAACAGTTCAAGCTGGAAATATGATGCTACCTAACTCAGGTTTCACTGTGACCATGTCTCTGTAATTGACAAAATGCAAATGAGCTTCACTCCCACTGAAGCAGACAATGCCCTGGAGTAGAACTAAAAAGGAAATTGTGCCAAGCTATCCTGATTGTGTATTTCTGCAATAAGAATGCACATGTGGCATGGCGCGATTATATGCCACGCCTCTCACCTGGGACCCAGAGTCAAAGCTGCGATCAAATAACGCCGGGTACGTATGGCTCTGCTTTTTGAGAAGGAGTGATACAAAGTGAAGGTCTTTTACATGACTCTCAGAAACAGATCCAGTTCAGGAAAACAAGGACCAAGATCTTTAGGCGGGCTGGGCATGGCGGCTCATACCTGTAATCCTAACACCATTGGAGGCCAAGGCAGGAGGATCCCTTGAGCCTAGGGGTTGGAGACCAGCCTGGGCAACATAGTGAGATGCTGTCTCTACAAAAAATAGCCAGGAGTGGTGGTGTGCACCTGTAGTCCTAGCTACTCAGGAGGCTGAGCTGGGAGGATTGCTTGAAACTGGGAGGTCAGGTCAAGGCTTTGAGCCATGATTATGCCACTGCACTCCAGCCTGGGCAATGGAGTGAGACCCTGTCAAAAAAGAAAAAAACCAACTTGAGGCATTGGCAGTGAGTGACCATGATCCAGAATAAAATAATTTCTAAATGTGCTGTAAATAAGCTTAGTAACG
>NW_016107338.1:1777273-1807185 GCF_001604975.1 Cebus imitator
TAAAATGGGAAGGTTATGAAATGAAGACAATTTCAAATAAAAATATATTACATCACTTCAAGTTGTTAATTCCTTATTCTTAACATAAAAACATATGTAATTTACATAGTTGGAAAACCTGTTTCTTTCAATTTTTCCTGAATAAAAGATAAGCCAAAAAATTTTAATGGTTTATTGAGATCACCAAATGATTAGCCGTCATGGGTTGACCAGCTGCCTTGTTCCTCTCTGATAAGAATGGCGGGTGGAATAGAGGCTTCTTGTGGGTGTGGAAAAACCATCATGTGGGGACAACTCAGCTTCGAGTCTGTGCTATGGCAGCACATGTGCTTCTCATTAGTGACTCGTATCACAAGATCTAGCAGCGGGTCCAGGAGTTTTTGTAATAATTTTAGCATTGGGATGAGCATTTCTGATATTTCAAGATGTCTTCTCAATTGTAATGATATGAACATATCTGATTTCTATTGCTTACAAAGTCACAGGTCCTTTTACGTGCTTTTGTGGCTTGTGGTCTCCAAACATAATTGAAAGAAAGTTGAGCTGGGGTTGGTGAAAATAATGGTGTCATTTTCTCTGCATTCAGTCCCCAAATCCTCCACATTCTCTCCTTGGACTTCCTTGGATCTTCCCACAGGGCAGATGCCTGGAGTGAGAGGCTCTGGGGTTAAACTCCCCATGGAGGCCTCTGTCCCTCTGCCCCACTCTTAAGTGCTCCCTGCCTCCCTCTGAAATAGACAGTGCCCTGCGTCTTGTGTCCTCACACTCTCCCCTGGCGCCTGCTCCTTGGTGGCTCCTGACTGTCCGCTCCTGCCCACCTCCATGCCCCTCTGAGTCAGGGCCCTGGGCCTGGGCTACTTCAGAGCCCCGCCATGGTCTCCCAGCTCCGCTCTGGTGGCCTCCCATTGATTCCCCACAAGGTAACCAGAGGGACGTTAAGTTTTAAAGTTCATCATGTCACTCGCTGCTTAAAATCCTTCAATGGCTCCCAGTACCCTTAGGGTAGGAATAAGAACCAGACTTTTGCCCCCAAGGCTGGCCCAGGCTGCCTCCCATTTCCGCTAGGCCCCTCTGTAGCACCCCGGCCAGCTTACACTTCCTGGCTCATGCCATGTGCCTCTCTGCGGGCCCTTGGCACTCACCATTCCCTCTGTCTGGGGCTCCCCCTGTTCTGCCCCATACCTTATGAACTCAGCTCTCTTGCAGACTTTCTCTAGAAGCCGCCCCTACTCCCTGTGGAGTCTCCATTCCACACCTGCTGCTCTGTTCAAGGCTGGTTTGTTAGAACTTTCGTTTTGTTGTTCACATTGGGGATGTCTGGAAGCCATTTGATGCTACAAAAGGGCATGGGTGGGGGCACCAGGGACATCCTGCTGCCTGGGAGGACCACCCAGCTTGGGGACAGCTCTGGATCGAGGTTTGTGCTGACTTCAGGAGCTTGGAGGGCCTGAAAGGCGACGCTAACACAGTGCTGGGAACCCAGGCCCAAGGGCCTGTGGTGTGGGACAGAGGCAGGCTAGGCTGCCCTCCAGGTGTGGAGCAGAGCAAGCACTGCCTGTGCTGGCTGTCCCGGAATCGTGAACTTTTGGTTGAAATCCCCTGATATCATTGCAGTTTTACCTTTCTTTGATTAATAACATCTCCCCATTAGACTATAAGTTCCAAGGAGGCAAAGATGGCATTAGCGTCCGGCATCTAGCACGTGCCTGCATGCAGTGGGAGTTTGACACTTGCTATTGATGGGAGGTCGGAGTTCTCTCTTCGACACTCATAGAAAAGCCTTCCAGCTCCTTCTGTCCCTCTCTGTTTCCCCCTGCCTCTTCAGAGCCTGCACACCTTTGGCTGGGTTTTTTGGGTATTTCCCCATTAACTGGCTAAGTCATCCCTTACTCGTTTTGCAGGAGGGCTGCTGGTGACTCAGACCCGGTGTGGCTGGGCCTGGCTCTGAGGGAGCTCCCAAGAGCATGAGTAGGTGTTCAACAAACATGTGCCGAGTTGAACGTCAGCCAAGCTTGGAGGCAGGGGGGTGAACAGGATGACTTGGTTACAAGAGAGTGAGTCCTTGGAGGAGGGAACAGACAGGTCAGGTGCCTGAGAACAGGGTTCGATTCCCAGTCAGGTGACTCTGAGGGAAGGTGCTGGGGTGTCTGGGGAGTCTCACACCCCATGATCTGGGCTGGGTGCTCCAGATAGGATCCTGGCACATCCCCGGCGACCTGCCCCCACCTGCTCCTGGGGCGGGGGCAGCAGGTGGGGCCCATGTATTGCCAACCAGGCCAGCAGGTGGAGCCAGCCTGGCCCGGGGGAGATGGCAATCACACAGGCACTCCTCAGTGGAAAATCACCACACCACACGGCTTCCTCCTGGGAATGGGAAGAGAAGGGACTGGGAGACATGGGCCAAAGGCTGCCTCCGAGTGCGTGAGCCCATGTAAGGGGCTCAGGCTCCCCTCGAACTGGGGACGCAGATGGGCCTTCCCTCTATAGTGTCACATGTGGGCAGTTCTTAGGCTGGGTCAGGGTAAGCTGAGGGTCAGTCCTCAGCCCCATGGATCTAGGCCCTCCAGGCCTTAGAAAGCAACCGCAGCCTCCTTTCAGGCTCTTGAGATTTCAAATTACCTCTAATCACAACTGGCTGGCCTGGACCTACTCCACATGTGATCCCATAAGGTCTACTGGACTCCCAGCTTGGGTGTAGCAGTGTCCTTGGCAAGGGCCAGCCTGAGGGTTGAGGGCACTGAACACTTTTTTATGGTGATGGTGGCTACTGGCCCCGTAACCGTCAAGGTGTGCAGACTGAGAAGTATCCATAACACTTGCTAATTGCTTTGCTCAAACATGAAGACTTGCACACAAGAAATATGTGCACATACTCAGAGCATACTCTGCATGTGTTTTTGCACCTATGTCCACACATGAAGACATTTTCTCACATAACCGCAGGCAAAACTGGGCCTCAGTGTACACTGATGCACAGAGTCCCACGTGGAAATACACGTCCGTGCCTCGGACACCTCACAGTCTCGGTATGCAGGCTGAGCAACACCATCTTGTCCTGGAGCTGGGGAGTCATTGCCTCTTTCCTTCCAGTCCCTTTTCTATGCACTTACGAAGCACACTTGCATGTGAATTGTTTGTACAATTTTGTGTGTTGTGTCATGAAACACTCTCTGTAAACATCATTTTAAATCATTGTGTAATCTACCATCATATGGGTGGACCATAATTTATTTGACCAACGCTGCGTAAATCTTTATCCACCTCTCTGATAATTTCCTTGGACAATACTGGGTCAAAGGGTAAGACTGTTTTAAAGGCCTTGGACTCATATTGCTGAATTCACTGAGACGCTCAACTGATACTCTTACCCAGAGTGCTCATTTTCATGTTCCTTGCCAAGCCTGAATACTCTTTATTTTAAAAACTATTAATTTCACATGCTAAATTATTGTCATTTTTTATTTGTATTTGTAAATTATTAACGATTATGAACAATTTTACTTTTTTGTTAGCCATTTATATTTCCACTATTTCTATTTAAGTCTTTTATTACTTATCTATTTTGATCCTAGGATTTTTTTTTTCATATTGATTTGTAAGAATTCTTTGTATATTAAGGAGATTAACTCTTCCTTTACTGGCCATGTTTGTTTCAAATCTTGCTTCCATGTTTCCTATTTGATTTTATATTAAGCTTTTTATTTTTTGACATAGAGAAAACTTACATTCCAGGCATTTACATTGAAAATATTTTTCTTCACATCTTCTCTGTTCACATTTAAGTTCATTCAGAAAGCTCTTCTTTGTTCTAGTTGTTGAAAATTACCTCTTCCTGTGTGTGTATCTTTATGTTCAGTTTTGTAATCCTCTGGGAAGTAAGGAAGGTAAGATATTATTCCTGCCCTCAAGGAGCTTTCAGGAAAAGGCAGAGGGAGCAGAAAGTGACAATTATCACTGCTCCCATTGTGAGCCAGAGATAAGATGTGCAGATAGGGGTTCACTGAAAGGAGAAGGAGGCTGCATGGAGGAGACGGGACTTCTTTAATGGAGTGCTCAAGGTGGCACTGGGCTGTAAGAGGTTTTCTTTCTTTAACAAACATGTACATAGGCAGATTATGTGGCAGGCATTGCTTTACATGAGTTATAAATACGAACTCATTTAATCCCCATATAACTTACTGAGTTATTATCCTGTTCTCATTATCCCCATCCCACAGATGAGGAAACTGGGGCACGAAGAAAACAAATAACTTACTTGCGGTGGCAAATAAAAAGGCCAGGACTTGAGCCCGGGAAGTGTGGTTTGGTTGGGGGCTGGGTTGAAGTGTGGTTGGCAGGGGTGCTTTTGGTTAAGGGAGTTGAATGTTCAAAGGAAGAGTTTAGACCAGAAGCCAGCAAATCTTTTCCTGTAAAGAGCAAAACAGTAAATATTTTGGACTTTGAAGGACAGGAGGAAAAACCAAGGATATTATAGGCACTTATATAAAAAGAGAGAAACCATATTTTTACAATTTTTTAGTGAAGAAATTTAAATATAACAATACAGTACATTAAGAAAATAACAGGCCTACAAATGCGAAGGATACAATTTTGGAGAGGGAAGGTGTACTATTTTGCTTAACTGGGGTAAAGTTAGTGATGCCTACCATCACACTGACGGCAAACCTTTACCTGTGAAAGCCAAGGAGCTTGTGGGGTCCCGGGGAGACAGGCCGCAGGCTGGATTCGGCCTGGGGGCCTCCCAGAGCCTGCCTACCGCTGATTTAGACCTACTCTTGTAGGGAATGACACCCTTGAAGCTCTGTGGCACCACGTGGAGAAGAGGTAGAAAGTTGCTGCCGAGGTCCAGGAGAGAGGGGAGAACAGCCTACAGCAGGGCCAGGGCGGTGCGGCTGGAGAGGCGGGAAGGATTTGCCAGGTTTTTCTGAGGCTGATGATTATGTGTGGGTGGGGACGACCTGGCGCATGGAAGCACCGTCGGCCTGCCCACTGAGTCAGCAGCACCCTGCATGCTTGCCTTTCTCTCAAGGGGGCGCCCATTTGGAGGCTTTGGCAAGGGGCCAAGGCATTAAAGAAGAGAAAGCGATTGCTGCCATGGTTTGGTTGGGCTTTCCTTTTACGCAGCACTGGGAAGACTCTCATGGGGTGGTGCCCGCCACCCCATGAGAGGGTCATTCTCTCTTGGGCATAAGCATTGCCCCCTTCAGGCTCCTTTCGCAGAGTCGCAGGACATTCAGACCTTCCCTTTTGGGGTGCACGAAGGGATTAGGCTGAAACAGTGGCAGGGACAAGAGGAGGCGGAGGGCGGTGGACATGGAAGGGACAGCGAGAGGCACCAACACCTGAGAAACGGAGCCACGTGGTCACGGTTTCACCAAGACTGACTGCACTCCCAGGCTGTGCTATCGGGAAATGCCTCTTGATTTCTCTTGCTGATACTTCCTAATGGAGCACACACCGGCCCCCCTTCTCTGTCCCCTGTGGGGGTGGAAGGTGGCCACTTGCTGCAGCTGGGCTCTGTAATTAAGTCTGTAGCAATGGGTGGGGAATTGGATGGGTCTTGTCTCAAAGTTGTTTTTGCTGTCAGTGGGCTTAAACCCAGGCAGGTGGCTTATGAAATGTTCCCAGGGACATCCTCCTGGGTGAGCCCAAGGCACGCAAGGTGCAAATGGGCCTGAGGGACAAATTCAGGGCACCTCTGAGGGGCAGCAGAGAGTGAGTTAGAGGGCTGTGTGGGCTGGGTAGGGGGCTGATCCCCACCACCATGGCCACATGGGGCTGAAGGGTATCACTCCACCTCACAGTCCCTTGACCCTGACCTCCGGGTGACCCTGTTCTAGCTTCAGACTAAACCTTAACCCTGACCTCAGAGCTTTAAGCCCTGCTAACAGACTGACCTTGAAACCCTACTCATCATTCCACAAGATAAGCATTCCTTCTTCCAAGAGACATTGGACCCAGCAGTAGAGGCAGCTTAGTGAGGGTCTGGAGGCACCAGCTCCCAGCCTGAGCATAAATGCCAGAAAGGCAGGCCATGGAAGGGCAGTAGGAGGTCACCGGATTGAGGATCGGGCACAGGCTTCTCACCTGACTGCTACTCAGCTGGGTGACTGGGCCACTCTCTTAACCAAGTGAGGTTTCAGTGCTCAGAGAGATTTATTCATCTGCCCAATGGGTATAATGATACCTAAGTGCCTGCCCTGCCCGTCTTTTAAAATAGGTGTAAGAGTTCAATGGGGAGGTGCAGAAGAAATTTGGAAACTGTGTGGCATTATTATCCAAATTTATAGTATTAAAATGAGAAGAGCTGCACACGGATGGTCTGTCAATCAGCCTGCACGCTGTGAGTCCAAATGTTGCCACACATGGCAATTTGGTGACAGTTTCCCCCTCCCTACACTCTTCTGCTCACTTTGTTTTTTTCTTTTAATTTTCATTGAAAAATATTTCAAAAGTACTCAATAGCAGAGAATAGTTTAATGAACCTCCATGTGACCACCCAGAGAGCATGCTTTGCGGACCTCCTGTGGCGGGGGCCCGGCTGCGTGTGGGGTCCAGTGCTGAGGATTCGGTCTTCACCCTGACTGTGCAGAAGCTGCATCTCCCCAGGGCTGAACCATGCCAGTGCGGCAGGGATCCTAAGGCAGGCCCCTTCATGGGAGCTGTGAACCCTCTGTCAGTGACTTTCACTCAAGGGCGTTCCCAGGATTTGCTCAACTGTCCATAGTCTCAGGAGGCTGCCCTGCTGTCTAGGGTGCACCTACCCAGCCTCCTCTCCCTCCCTCCTTCATTCAGGGTCAGACTAGCCTTTAGAATGATGGTGAGCACTCCCAGCCTTTCTGGCTCCTTCTCTATTTCCTTCCCCAAAGGCATTTCCCCTAATAAAATAACACCTTTCATCCCACCGTGCTTCCTGCTTCTTAGAGGAGCTGAAGCAACAGACCCCCAATCCCATGTACCCATCATGACTGTCCATAAGTAGCAATATCCTCCAACGTTTGCTTCATCTATCCTTTCCTCACGCTTTTTGTTTCTTCCCCCGCCGAAGTGATTAGAAGCAAATCCTAGACACTATGCCGTTTTATTGTTAAATCAGTCCATCCTCACTCTTCATGGAGTCTGTATTTGCACAACTGCCAATCTAAAAAATTCATTTGGAATGCAAACATCAACACTCATGGTGCCCTCTTGGTCATTCGCAGACATGAGCAGATTGGTGATGCATAGGTTCCCAGATGAGGCCAAACAACGTGACGCTCTGCCTCCAGTTTCTGCCCTCATACTCTAAACAAGTGTCCTTTTCACGGTCTCTTCAGTGCCATGTTTTTCACACTCCTGTGCTTTTGTTGGTGACTTTTTTGTTTAAAGTGGTCCCCAAGCACAATGCTGTCTGATATTCTTAGGCACAAGAAAGCTGTGATGTGCCTTACAGAGGAAATATGAGTGTTAGGTAAGCTTCATCTAGTCTTGAGGTACAGTGCTATTGGCCGTGAGCTTGCTGTTAATGAATCAACAATACATATTAAACAAGGTGCCTTTAAACAGAAACCCACATACAACAAGGTTATATATTGATCAGCTGAGGAAAACATCGTGATCAGAGGCTCATAGGAACCTAACCCTCTATTTCCTCTGGGAGCAATGATTCAGTATTTGCTAATTCAGTGTTTCGATGACTTTACAAAACAAAATAACAAAACCACTGTGAACAAGAATCAACTACACTTCAGTATTACAAACGTTTCCTTACAGGACAACAATGTCATTATCACACCTAACAAAATGAACACCAGTTCCTTGGCATCACTGAATACGCAACCTATTGTCAAACCATCGCTGCTGTCTAAAAGTGTCTTTTTGTGGTTGGTTTATTCAAACAGGGCAGGATGCAAACAGAAGCCATATTTTATATCTGGCTGTTATAATTCTTAAATTTCTGAGTCTAGAGAATCTCTCTCCTCTTTTATTTCATGATTGCCCTGTTGCAGAAACCAGGTCAGTTGCCCAGTGAAATGCCCCCCATTCTGGATTTGTCTGTTTGCCTCATTCTGTTTTTTCCTTTATCTCATATTTTCTAGCAATGGAATTTATCTCTAGAGGATTCTAGTACTTGGGGAGTGTGTCAAAGTTTAAAGGGTGAGTTGGGAGGGCGGTGCTAAGAGTTGGGGATGAAGTGAGGGTTATAGGAGGGTGGCATCAGGGTTGGGATGGGGTTTAATTCAGGACAGAGATAAATGCATTTGGTGGGATGATCTGAGAGTTGAAAGTTAAGACCCAGGAACCAGGATTTCTAGGTTCAAACCACAGCTTTACCACTTATTAGCTGTTGATCTCTAACAAGCTATGTAACCTTCTTCTACCTTAGTTTCCTCATATGTAAAATGAGAATAAACAAGAATTCTTACTTCATAGGGTTGTTGTGAGGTTTAAATAAGATAATGTATGTAAAGCATTTGGGCTGGTGCCTGACACACGGTAATTGACATATGTAATGCAAGTGTTTGTTATTCTATTGTTAGACTAGGGGTTGGGGCTGGGTTAGCTGCAGGGTAAGGGTAACTCTAGATCATGATTCCACCCATTACTGAAGTTTCTGCCCCATGGTCAGAGAGGGTCTGGGGATGGAGAGTGCCCAGATTATCCCTCCCTTGAAGTGACCTCTTGCTTCCTCTCTAGAGACCGGGTAGGGATGGATGGAAGCAGGAGCTCTGTGTCTCTTTCTCTTGGAAGCTCCTCCATTCTTGACTCTCCAGTTTTGACTCTGACCTTTCCCCTTCCTTGTTCATATGCCCAAGGGGCTGCGGAAGTTCTCTGATACAACCACAATCCTGGGTGGGATTTTAGAAGAGTGGGGGGAAATGGGCCTTGGCCTCATAACTACTGAGAAGAAGATTTTTGCTGGGCAAGGACACCTGGGTGGACATTTGGATCAGTTGCATGAGCTAGAATGGAGAAGGGCTGATACAGTTCCAACCTAAGAATAGGGCAAACCATATAGTGGCCACTAGAGATGCTGGTGGGTGTGGATGCAGTGTTCTTTTATCTGTCCATATGCCATCCATCCGTCCATCCATCTATCCATCTGCTTTTTCATCTCTTCACTTATCAATCACCCCAGGAAATACCAAGCACCCCTTCTGAGTCAGGTCACACCATCCCTGCTTGAAGTAGGTCATTATCTAGTGAAGGAGGTACATATTTAATTATTACACACTGTACTAGTAGAGGAATGTACAATATGTGATGAGAGTTCTGGAGAGGGTGGAACCATTTACGGCTGGGGCTAGGGGCTGAAAAGAGGCCTCTCTCGACCTTCCTTGGGTCTGACTCTTCCATCCTGATGAACACCTGTCCTAGGGTTGGGTCCAGGGTCAGGCTGATTTTTTAGTTTCCTGTTTCTAAATCACCAGGTTCAACTTGAGAAGAGACCTGTTCCTTCTGGGAAGGAATTCTGGAGTTACCAAATAGCCCCACCACACTGGTCCAGGCACCCTGAGGTCACGGACAAGTTCTCTGGAGATGGGCTGTCATCCTCACGAAGACTCCCTTGGGGAGATGTGGGCACAGAGAGTCTAGGCACCTTCATGCCAGGTCAACAAGATGCATGGACATGGCATCGCTGTCCCAGTGTGCAGCTGTCTCCTCTCCCCCTTGTGTGCGGCTGTGGACAATGGACCAGAAGCCTCTCTAATATGGCCCTACTCTGCTTCCTCCTACCCACATCCTACTTCCTGCCCCTTGGTTCAGGTCTCTTGACTCTCTATGTCAGATATCCTGATGGGGAGTATTTTGCCTCTCTAATGAATTGCAGGCTCCAAAAGTCAGTGTGTAGTAAGTGTGACCACTAAATAAGACCAGACTCTTTGAGGCTGCTGGATGGTGGGGACTGCTTTCGCCAACAGCCCAGGGGTCAGACAGCAGGGGCTGAGAGGCATGGTCCTTACCCTCTGTCTCTCCCCAGCCCCAGATCAGGAAGGAGCCCGTGGGCTGACTCAGGCTGGCATGTTGACAGGAGAACCTGGCCAGGGCCCCAGGTGGTTTCAGCACACTCTCCCTCCCTCCATCTGTCTGACTAATAGCCCCATCTGCAAGCCCCACGTGAGACACAGCAGCGTCTCTGCTGCTGCCTTGCGAGCGATCGGCTGTGTTTGCAGCGTAACTGCCTGATGGTATCTCCAAGGGTGGTGTGGGTGAGCTGTCTCTTGGGAGTGTCTGCCTATTTGCCTCAGCCCCCACCTGCCCCCACCCCAGCTCCTGCCTGGACTCACTGCATTATTCATAGAACTCTAGGACCAGCTCCCCTTCCCCTGGCACTGTGAGAGACACCTGCCTGGCTGATGCAGGGGGTGGAGGGTATGAGAGTGTGTGTATTTCAAGGGAGGGGGTTCTTTCTGCACTCCTTCTTGAACTAACCCCCATGACTTCTTCTCTGACACATTCCTAGGTAGAAGCCTTGAAGACATGATTGCTGCCAGGGTGTCTCCAGAGATACGAGGCCCAGTTTCCATCTTCTGGCTCACAAGTAATCCAAGCAAGAGTCCCTGAGTGCTACTCTCCGCTTCCAGTTGCTCCTGCTAATACTCATTTCTGCCTCGATGGGATCCTACCTCCTCATTCTGCACAATTTCCTTTTTGCGCCTGCCAGCTGATGAGGGCCTTCTCCTGGGCCCAGGTCACTCTTATGGTAAGAGAAAAGCAAGTTGCTTCCCAGCCAGGCCTGACCTCTCCCGCCACCAGCCCACCCCTCCCACTGTGCCTTCATTTTCTAAGCTGTAGAATGGGAATCACAGTACGAAGGGTCCTTGTGGGACGAAAAGAGGTCATATATGTGAAAGTTTGAGGGAACACAGGAGCTCAATGTCTGCCTTCTTCCTCCTGACCCTGTCCCCTCAACCTTAGATTCCCCAAGACAGCAACCACAGAGAGAGTATATAAAAGGAGAGGTAAAAACTCAAGAAAGAAGAAGAGCCCCTCCCTTTGAGATCCTCTGAGCTGATGAGAGTGATACAGTCTGCCTTGGGGAGCTCCCAGTGTGTTTGTGTTTAGGTTTGTGTGTCTGTGGTGGTGGAAGGGTCGTGTTTCCTAACCAGAGAGGAGAGCTCAGGTGTGTGTCTGGGCCTAGAACAACTCTCGTGGTGTCTTTTTAGCAGATAGGAACAATCAACACATTCATTAATATGTTTACACATCTGTTGTCAAAGCTAATAATTTGATTTAACTAAGCTGATTACCTTCATTAAAAACCATTAGTTCCCATAAGCAAATGTTCCTGTGTCTGCATTTTCATAATCATGTTGACATTTCACAACTCGCATTTCAAGAGAGGCCTGTACTCAATCTCCCTCTTGTCCACCTCAGCCCACAGGGCTCTCTCTGTGCTGCCGTCCAGCCCAGGCCTTTGCTAGGTGTCAGGGACCACAGGGAACACGACAGGCCTGGGGGCCTTTGCCTGCAAGCAGTGCTTCCTGCCTCCTCTGGTGTCCCTGTGCTTGGATGGCATTATGAGCTATCCGTGGAAAGGCTGGCTTCAGGGAAGGAGAAGGGACCAGTGTTTGTCGAGTGCCCACAGGTGCCAGCTGCTGGCACAGGGGTTGGCTCTTTAGTCCTTCCAGGAACATATCAGCATCTCCGTTTTGCCGATGCTGAAACTGAGACTCAAGAAGTTTAAGTAACTTACCCAAGTTCACACGGACCTCCTGAAGCCTGGATTGAGAGCCCACCGACAGGCTGAAGCCTACCACCTGCCCTTCCTCCTCTCCTGCCAGTGCTCCAGTAGGTGTTCCCAGACACCCATTTTCCTGAAATAAGAGCTAGAGTCTGGGCCTAGGGAAGTGTGGAGGCGGCACACCCTGGGAGGGATCCAAATGAGCAGAGGAGTCCATGCTTGGCAGTGACATCCATGGCTGATATTTACTGAGCAGTGGCTGGCCCAGGGTCTGTTCGGAGCACTTTGCCACTGCAGGCAGGAAGAATTTGCCTCTCGGAGCCTCAGTCTTCCCATCTATAGAATGGGTGGAAGAATCCCTGCCCCACCCACCTCTCAAGGGTGCTTTCACCCTCATGGCACCCGTTGGGGAAGTGCATGGGAAGGTGCTGCCACAGGGGGCTTTGTGCTGGATTCTCAAAACAATGGGCACGCCCTCCCTTCCTCCTTCCTCCTGGATTGTGATGGATGGGGGGCTGTGTCGCTGGTCACTAAGGAGGGGGATGTTGGAGCTTGGAGGAAGGAAGGACCCTTTCACAAATATGAGGCAGGGTCAGGGGGCCTGTGGGGACCCCAGGGACCCCTGGGGCAGCCCATAGAGGCAGGTTTTCTCACCATCTTCCATTCCTCCTGTGTCCCTGGCTTCCTGGGGAGGCCGTCTCCCCACCGCGGTCTCTGCTCACCCACCCTCTCTCCTGCTTCTCCCTGACCTGAGCCAGGGGAAGCCTTGCTGTGGGAGCTGTTTCCAAGGACAACCCTGGCAGCCCAGGGTACAGGAAGCCAGTCCCTCCCCTGGATCCTTGCACAGCACTGTCCTTTCCCGGGGACCTTGTGGTCCTCTCCATCCATGATTCTTTCTCTTGCCTCTTTCTATTCCTCCTCCCCTCTCTTCCTTTGCCCTCTCCTCCCCGCCTTCTCCCCTCTTACTCCAGAGGCTGCCTTCCGGATGGTAAACACCCCTCGTTCCTTTCTCTTCTCCTCTCCGTCATCTCACACTCCCGCTAGCTCTCTCCCTCCTCCTCACCCTCCTGAAATTCAGCTTGTTTCCCTTCCTCCCCGCCTCTGCCTTAGACCCTCTTCTGGACTCTGGACGCCTGTGCACATGCACCTCCACCCCAAACTGAGACAGAGGAACCCTCTACACCTGGAGGAGACAGAAGCTTCTGGAATCCATGTGGGTAAAAACTGAGGGCCCGGACCAGGTAGGTCAGCAGCTGATGGTCTTGACCATGCAGAGAAGCCAAGTGAGCCAACCAGAGGAAGCGAATGTTGCTCGGAAACCCAAGAGAGCCCGCGAGACCTTCTTTGGAATGTGTTCCTGTGTAAATCTTCCTTCCTGCCCCAATTGGAGGACACAATTGACCTTTTAAAAAGAAGCCCATTACCAGGCATGGTGGCATGAGCCTGCGGTCCCAGCTACTCTGGGGGCGGAGGCAGAAGGATCGCTAAGCCCAGGAGTTTGATGCTGCAGTAAGCTATGATTACCTCACTGCACTCTAGCATCAGTAACAGAGCAAGATCCCACCTTTAAATAAAATAAAATAAATTTTAGAAGCCCAACATTATTGTAATCCTGAAGGTGCGTAAGGTTAGCTGGACAAGAGGATGACTCGGGGTAGGAAGATGAGCCTGACAGTAAAGGAGGGTTGTGCTTTTGGGTGCCTTGTCCGTCCAGGCACCTCCATGAGAATCTGTTGAGTGTCAAGCACAAAACACCAGCTCTGGGAGGGTCGGGAGCCCCAGCCAGACCCGCCTGTCCTCCAAAGCTCATGTCCAGTGGACTGACTCACTGGAGGGCTTCTAGATATGAGGGAGAAATTCAGTCACCACTCTAGGGTATGGGAAGTCTTTTCGAAAGGGTTGTCTGCTACTGGAGCATGAAGAATTGGGCGTTTGGTGTAAAGGTGCTGAGAGCATGCCTGGCCCTCTGTGTTTGAATTCACACGCCACCGCTTTCTAGCTGCATAACCCTGAACACATGACTTTCTGGGGCTTGGTTTTCTCATTTTTAAAATGGGGATAATGTTCAGACTAATTTCATAGTGTTAACATGAGGCTTCAATGACTGAGTCCCAAAGGACTCAATAGGAAGGACATTTCTAAAAAACGTTCCATTTCAAAAACATTTTTCAGTGAAGCGTGAACCACCACCTAAGTGATTGCACAGAAATCTATTTTTTGGTATCCCAGAGTGAGAGTGCTGGATTCCAGCTTGTCTTTGCCACTCACAGCTGTGTGCCCCCAGGCAAAGCATCTGCCTCTCTGAGCCTTAGTATCTGCTTCCGTAAGATGAACAGAATTTATAGATATAATAGATATTTCCAAAGTTTCTGCAGTTTTGACATAGAGACCCAAGTGGGAGAACTCTGGTCTTGGAGTTAACTTCTAGAAAGGAAACAGGGTCCGTGCATGCACTGGAGCCCCAAACTGCGTGTCCACAGGCTTCTGCTGCTTGGGTGTGGCAGGGTTGAGTCACTCAGCAGAGGAAAAAAATTGGGAAAACATTTCCCTTGTCCTCCTCCCTTCTCCTCCTGGTGCTCACGAGCAGGGAGGCTGAGCAGGATCAAAGCCGTCCATGCCTCCCCATGTTGGCATGTTCAACCACCTGGGTGAGCTGGGGGAACGCCGCCGTGGGATGGAACAGCGCGGGCACTTGAACACCCATGCACACACGTGCTTCCTACCACTACCTTGCGGTGGCTTTAATGAACCCCTTGCACAGCTACAGCCCTTTAAACAGGATTGCATCCATCCACGTCGGAAGAGGAGCATTCATAATTTGCCCTGGGCACCCAGTAATGACTGTGAGTAACAGTGAGCCAGGGTACACCAGGCCACTGCAACTTGAAAGAACATTTCCCAAAGGGAGGTGATAGGTCTTGATAATTGTTATAATAACAGCTCAGTGGGCCTGGGTTGGTTCCTTTCATCCCGTGAGGTCATAAATGGCTTTCTCCACCGGAGAAAGGACAGGGCCTCCACCCACCACAAACACCCTCTCGCCTGTGTTCATCCAGCTGGGGATTTGCCCAGCTGTGATTTCTGAGCTGGGGAAACTTCAGGATCATTAAACAAGGTGAGCTAATCACGCCTGTGTGTGCCATTCTCCCAGGATGGGAGTGGAAATTCCATTTGTCAAGTAGGTTCTGGAATGCTTTGCCAGGACGCCGGTTCCAATGCATTGGCCTAGTTTCCCTTCACTGTCCTGCACACAAGCTTGTAGTCTATAGTGTAGTTTGTGCTTTATTTGCTGTG
The DNA here is from genome assembly GCF_001604975.1 of Cebus imitator. NCBI lineage: Eukaryota > Metazoa > Chordata > Mammalia > Primates > Cebidae > Cebus > Cebus imitator. Next base: position 1,792,233 of record NW_016107338.1, read on the forward strand.
TGAGTGACCACCAGGGCATGGTGATTGCTTTTGTTCTTCTTTTCAAGTGTGTTTATATTTAAAAAGTTGACAGTTGTGTCTTGAGAGTAGAAGCTTTAACACCCCTCTGACTTTCTAAAAAGACCAGCAACTGAAGGATGGATGGGAATCAGGATGACAACAATGAACCCCCAGACATTGTCCAGATCGTGCACTGATTGAAGGATCTGTCCTCTACCTGTTTCCTTTAAGTTGGGCTGAGATGGCACAATCACAAGAGCACGGGCCATGGTGCTAACCTGAGACCACGCTACCATGGTGCCCCTCTTCCCCCCTGCCTGGCAAATTCTCCTGCAGCAGAAGAGATGGCCACATTCAGGGTCACCTGGTTTGTCGGACAATAGCGCTCATCTCCACTTTGCCCCTGCTGCTGCCCCTGTTTGAAGCTGCCTGGCTTAGAGCCAGTGTCCTCCACGCCCTCAGGTCTGGCAGGGGTCTCCTCCTCGCCCCTCCACAGAGACGCCCCTGAGGTCTGCAGTCTCAGACCACTGCCCTCGCTGCGCAGCCAGTCTTCCCTGTGAGCCTAGTGCAAACCCCACCCCTAGCTTTCCTGTAAATCTTGCTGTTCTACGCACAACTGTTTGTCAGATGCTGGGCTCACGTTTAGAATTGGAAAAAATGGCCCCTTGATTTTATTCCATACCAGCCTTTATAACATACAGAGAGGCCTTGCAGCATTCAGACATTCATGAAATTGCTGTAGCCTTGATTTTTTTCATGTTGGTTCTGCTCTGTCCGATACACAGACCTGGGAGTATGGAGGACTCGTGGGAAATGCCGTGAGAGCAAAGAGGAGGATATTCAAAGACATACAGATTTGTAGGGAGCGTAGGAACATGGGTTCAGGTCTCAACACTACTGTTTACTTGCCAAGTGATTTGGGGCAAGTGATTTGCCTTTACTTCTCAGTTTCTTCAACTGTAGAAAGGGGAGAATAGTACCTCATAAGATTGTGCGAAGATTAAATGGATTGATGCACTTAGAACACTTTGAAAAGTGACTAGAACACAGAACGTCAGCTGCTGCAGTAACTACAGTGATTTTTTATTGTTGTGAAAGTGGCAGAGAGGCCAAACTCTGACCTTTCCAAGTCCCAGTCCCTGGGAAGAAAGGGTCTGCAATTCACAGGTGGGGAGTGGGATCCAGCAGTTAGCGGACAAGGGTCTGTCTAAAAGCCTTCAGGGCAAAGGATTCTAAGATCATCCTTAGCTCTTATGAGATTTTCACACTTTCCCAGTCAGGAAGTTCCCCCTTAGGTCAGACTCGTAGCCTGCATATTGCAGCCAAATCACACACCTCGTGCCTCCCTTATGCTTAATGCAGAGGAGGATGGTCTGCTGTCCCACTTGAGACAACTCAAGTTGTCTCAGTGACCACAAGGAGGGATGTGGTCCTGAAGGAGAGCTGCCTGGGAAGTTCCTGGGCATGCCACCTCCTAGTGCGCTACTGATTTGTATCCCCATGCTATCTCCCCACCCCAGAGCAGCCTCTGACTGCAGGGCTATGCAGCTGTTCTTCCAACGTGGCTTTCATCCTCCCGCCTATGGCTCAAGTGCACATGTCTCCCCTACCCCAATTCATGGCCCCTGCAGGTGCCACTACAGAGGGTGTCTTCTTTTCTCTGTGTCAACTCCTATCCACCCTTCAAGGCCCAAAAAACATGCCACCTCCACCAGGATGCTTATCCGGCCTTTCCAGTCCATGCAGCTCTCTGAATTCCTCTGGCCCTTGGTGTGAATATGAAGTAGGCCCAAGATTGATTAGGGTCCGTCCCCATTCCCCCATGATTGCTGAGGTCTGGTCAGAGTGAGGTGACAGTGTGGCAAAGTCTCTTCAGAGGCCATGAGACAGACCTGCTTTGCTGCCTGTGGAGCTCAGGGGCCTCCCTGGTGGAAGGCTGTGATGGAGCCTGAGCCACACTTGCTTCTGGAGGGGTGGGAGGGGTTGTTGGACCTTGCTTTGAACTTGCCATGGGACGCTCACAGGATTTGATATTCAAGAGGGGGATAGGAGAGGAGAGGAGAGGCTGGCCTCTTTGCATTGGATTTGGAGGTCAAGGGGCAGGAGAAAGCTATTTGGGAAACATGGGTGTCTCAGTTAAGACTACTCCGTGGCTGACGCATCCCACCTGCCTCCCCAAATCTCTTTGGATCTCTCTTTGCCCCGCTTCTGTCTCGTAGTCTCTGGGCCGTGATTTCTCTGCTTTCTGCTAAAGGCAGACTCCCAAAGACTCCTAGATGAACTATTCCCTGGTATTAACCTGATGCGAGTGTAGACACAGCTTGGCACTGAAAGCGTTCTGCCATCCCATGCCATCAGCTTTCACTGAGGACTGCATCAGCTCAGCGCCCAGTGCCACGGGCTAACCCCTGCCCGCGTCAGCCATAAACTCCACCTGGAGATGCCAACTTGTCTCCGTTCCCTCGAATTCTGGATTACGCCATACATAATGAAGCATCCAGGCTCAGAGGTTATTATTATTTTTTTTGGTCAGGGATTATCCATATTATAAACAAAAAAGAGAAGATAGCTGCCCCCCAGAAGAGGAAAGTCGGGGGTCCAAGATGAGCCATGACTGTGTCCCTCTTCAAGGGTGGCAGAGACGCCAGCCAGGATGTCGTCTGATTCCCCAGGCACCAGCAGGGTAAAGCAGCCATGTTAGGGTGCCCCAGAGTGGTGGGGCAGCAGGGGGGAAGAAATTTCCCAGGGTCTTAGCACGCGGTAAACTGAAGGCCAAAGGCCAGGGGAGGCGTGTCCAGGTCCAGATGGCCACAGTCTAGGGAAGGCTCTGTTCCCAGACCCTGGCACCTCCTATTTGCTTCTCGGCTGGACACACCTCACCTCTCTCTCTGGGGATCGGCCTTCTGCCCCAGGAGTTTTCACACACAATGGTTGGCAGGCTTTGGCATTTATTTTCATCACCGTTTTGAAGGTAAATGACATTTGTCACATTCCTTCCTGGCTGGCTTTGATGTGGGGTGAATTCCCACTCCCTAATGACAGGTGAGGCGCTGGCCAGTAACACCCAGCACCCCTGGGCGGCTGTGCTCCCCCTGCCAGGCCTGGTTCCCACAGCTGCTGCTTGTTTTGGGTGTCTATTTCAGGGACTTTAATTAAGATCGTCTTTAATGATGGAGAGGAACCTCTCCAGTGATTACCGCCTCACTTTTACAGCTCTCTCAGGCTCTTTCTCTCTCCCTCCTCCTCCTTGACTCCCACAGTCTCCAGCCCTCACCTGGATAGAGTCAGGCAGAGGCTACAGCTTCTCAGGAGGGGATGGGAGTTCAGGTTCAGAACTTCCCCGCAGACAGTCCAGCAATGCTCGAGGGCACCACAGTGATAACATGTGAAAGCCCGTTCCCTAAACACACTGTGAAACTCCGGAGTACAGTGCCCGGCACACAAAAGGAACTCAATTTGTGTTTGCTTGATGAGTGAAATGAATAAAAAGATTAGCATGTGGGTGAGTTGAGTGTGGAACATTAAATACTGATGTTTAGGGCAGGACACTTCTGATTTTCTGGCTGGGAGTAGTCTTGGATTCCCAAACTCTTCTTATGAGCTACACATTTGTGTTCATCAATCCAGAGACATGGGATCTGGTCATGACGGGTATGCTGGGGCCCAGAGCTACGCAGAGGACAAAGCACTGGCCAGACCCTGCAATTACTGCGCTGCTGTCGTTCTGCTCCGACCTTACTTATCTGGCCCCAGTTTTCTTGTCTGCAAAATAGGAATATAAATCCCCAGGCACAGGTAGGTTGTGGAGCAGCAAGGAGATCCTGTGTGTCAGAGTCTGGCCAGGGCCATTCAAAGTTGACATGAGTTAAAGGCGGCCTTGGCTTTTCCAGCTGGGGAATGAAGGGACTGGATGTCCTAGGACTTCAGGGCCCTGGGCTGAACTGCAGCCTCATGGAGCCCCAAATGGGCCAGAAGCTGCTCTTTGCCCTCTCCCTTTGCCCAGGGTACCTGCTCTTCCTCTTCCTCAGAGCCTTACCCCTCCTGCCTTCTTCCAGGCAGGCTTCCTGCCTCCACCTCCAGCCTCCATCCAGCTGTCACCCCTCCAGTTCTGCCCTCCATGGTTTCCCACCTCACTGGCCACAGCTGGTCCTTTCAAGGAGAGTATTCCTTTCTTGAAGGAAGTCCTGGAATTCTAGAATAAACATTAAGCCAGAGTCTGATAAGCTTCTTGAAGTCAAGCCCTTTGTGGGACAGGCTGAGAAGAGGCTCCTAAAGTTTAAAGAAAAGGCTCAAGGCCACCCAGAGGGTCAGCCAAGACTGGGACCAGAAGGAAGAGCTACTGGTGTGCAGTCCCATGCTCTTTCCAGAAGAACTCACGGCCAGGCCTCGTCAGGGTGGCTTAGAAGAACTCAAGGGGCCGGGGGAGGTGTGTGCATGGTGTGTGGCCAAGTGAGAGTCTGGCTCCTCCATTGCTCACCTATGGGTGCTGGTGTCCAGCTTCCATCATGGAGTGGGCACTCTACTGAGGAGCCCTCCCACTCCCTGAACCTCAGTTTCCACATCTGTAAAGGGAAGAGTTGTAATGGGGAAACTCATGGATTCCCTCTGGCTGGGTCATCCCCTAATACCATGAAACAGGAGCTATGGATGTGATGCAACTCCAGAGAGCCCTCCCTACCTCCTGGTCTCTGCCCCTCACACACACCTGCATACTGTGCACTCCAGTTGCCCTCACGGGGCAAGGATGACTCCTCCTGGATCCGGTGGCTGGTTTTGGGGATAGAGATGTGTGTAGCGACTCATAGGCCAGAAGTCTGGAGCTGTGAGCTCTGCTCCCTCCCTGGACACAGTGGGGTCCGGCTGTGGGAAAACCATGGGATGATTCTGAGCATGTTTCTTTATTTGTAAAATTGAGATAATAATTAGCCTCCAACCACCCACCTTCTTGTGGTTGTGGGGCAGATCTAAGGTGACCTCCTGCCTTGCTAACATGAGGGGTTATTATGACTAACCCCAGAGAACAAGCAAGAGGGTGCAAACGTGGAGAGGGGCAGCCAGATGAAAGCTCAGGGGACCAGGGAGGCCGGGGGGTATAGTCCACAGGGTTAGGACTGAGCTCTCTCCATAGAGAGGCCAATTCTGCTGCTGGCATCAGTGAGGAGAAAGAAAGAGGTATGAGGGGTACAGGGCGGCTGGGAGGTTGAGAGTTGGTTCACAGAGCGAGGAAGCTGCTAGGTGGCCAGGAGGGAGGCAGGGCACTTCTTGGGGACATTGATGGACTGGACTTTGGTAGTCGAATGTGCTCAGTGCTTGTGGATTTGACAGGATGTTTTAATCTGTGTCACGAAGCATTTAGGGAAGATATTCAGAAAAGCTACCAACCCATTTCTTTGACTTGGTCATGGAGCTGAGATCCTACTTTCAGGAGCCAGGGCTCTGAGCCCTCCTTGCAGTTCCAGTCTTCCAGCTGCTCTTTGTCCCATGCCATGTTTCTTATTTGCCTAGCACTTTCTCTCCCAGGATCTCAGAGGAGGGGCACTTTGCTATCTTGGAGACTTTCAACACCCCAGGGAGGCAGGGAGGTGGCTGGGATCCTTATCAGGGGTGGGGAGCGGGTCTGGGGAGGGGCCACACCTGCTCTGCTCTGTCTCCCACAGGCCTGCAGTCTGGATTTTCTGGGGCAGCTTGATTTCAGTATTCAATCCCAGGACACAGCTCGCCCTGTTATTTAATTATTGCCAGAAAGAAGGATTCAGATCAAATACTCTATCAGCAAAGCCATTATTTTTGATGGTTGTCCTTTGGCTTTTAACGACAGTTAATTATCCTACACAGGGCTCCACTCAGTTAACTTGGCGTGTGTTCACAAATGGTTTATCTTGGAAGGTACAGCAGGAAGGAGACTTTACTGACACACACAAATTAGGTAGGTGTTTGTCTGGGTCTGCTTTAAAATGCTCCCAGGTTGAAGGCACTTGCACTCTATTGCACTGGGCTCATCATTATTTTCTGGGAAGAATCTTGCTCTTGTTTGAATCTTGGTCTTGTTTTCTGGGAAGAGTCTTGCTCATCTTGAGAGAGGGAACAAGTCCTTGTTAGGCCTGCTTCATTTTTACTAGAGGATGTCCAACCTCTTTGCAGTCTGACTTCTAGTGGGTCTCAAACAAAGCTTTGTCACCTAGCCTTGTCATGTTCTTATGATAGTAAGGGTGCCAGTCATGAGAACTCACAGTCCCCCAGCATCTGTCTGAAGCTTGGTCTAAAGAATCTCCCCTTAGACAGCATTACTGGAGCTGGGTGCAGTGGCTCATGCCTGTAATTCCAGCACTTCGGGAGGCCGAGGCGGGTGTATCACTTGAGGTCAGGAGTTCGAGACTAGCCTGGCTAATATGAAATCCTGTCTCTACAAAAAAAAAAAAAAAAAGTGGCATGAACCTGTAGTCCCAGCTACTTGGGGGGCTAAGGCATGAGAATCACTTGAACCCAGGAGGTGGAGGCTGCAGTGAGCCGAGATTGCATCATTGCACTCCAGCCTGGGTAACAGAGTGAGACTCCATCTGAAAGAAAGAAAGAAAAAGGAAGAAAGGAAGAAAGGAAGAAGAAAGGAAGAAAGGAAGAAAGGAAGAAAAGAAGAAAGGAAGAAAGAAAGAAAGAAAGAAGAAAGAAAGAAAGAAAGAAAGAGAAAGAAAGAAAGAAAGAAAAAGAAAGAAAGAAAGAGAAATTACTCAAGGGATTTGTAGATTATATCCCACCAGTTGCTTGGGCACACCTATGGCTGGACCAAACCCTGTGTCCCTAGCCCACCAAATAACTGCATTTCACATTAGTCAGACTCCCATAAGTTTGGCTAAGATATGTAAGAAACACAGCTTATGGCTGTGTCTGCTGCAAAAACACCTCTGAGCACATTGCTTGCTGTCTTATCCCTTGTCATCTCTGGGAGGGTTAAGGAGCCACTTCTTTCTGTTCTCTTGGACATCAGGAATGCGAGTGTTTCTCCTGGGCTAGTGGTTTGCTTTAATCTTGAGGATCCTGGGAATTGTGGAGTTGATCATGTTTCATCTTGGCACTGACTGTTAGAAATTTTAGAGCCAAATTTGTGGCCCACCCCTAGCAAATGGATCAAAGTTTATGGTATGTTTATTTTGTATTAGTCCCATCCTTGGCTCCATTTTATGGCTTTGCCCTTGCTTTTACATTTTTTTCTTTCTCACCTGCTTCTAATTTATGTTGTCTTGCTGAATTTTTTGCATCTTTGTAAACTGCCTTAAATCCTTTTGTGAAACAAAGAGGTGTATACACAAACAGACAAATAAATGCATATTCTGTCTCATTACTAGACAACATATCATAGTTTATGGCTTGGGAAATAGGGTCCACACTGCTGCTGATATCCTCCCGGGCCACTGTTCTTCTACAAGAGCATAAAACAGATAAACTGCAAGCAAAGCCAATCATCTACTTTCCCAGGGGTGGGAAGACAAACAGCAAGCCAATAACTACACAGCAATGTAAGTGCTGTTGAGGGCTGTGATGAAAATAAAGCAAGGAGGAGCAGGCGTGGCAGGGCTGGCCAGGCAGGAGCTCCCTGTATTTGAACAGAGCCCAGCGAAGAGAGGGAGTTGGTCAAGGAGTAAATGGTGGAAGGACATTCCAGGTAAAGTTGTGAGGCAGGTTGAGAGTGCAGGAAGAAGCCAAGGAGGTCAGTGTGGCTGGAGCCATGTGAGTGAAGGGGAGCGTAGCAGGCAACAGGGAGTGGGGACTGGACCCAGTAGGGCCTCGGAGGCCACGGGAAAGACTTGATGTCCTTCTGAGACGAGAGGCCTTTGATGGGTTTGGCCAGAGGCATGATACGATCTGACTGAAGTTTCAGCACAGTCATTGTGACCGTGGGGGCAAGGTCGAGGCAGGGACGAGTCAGGAGGCTGCTGTCGTACTGCAGACAGGAGCCCGTGGGGGTGTGAACTGCAATAGTGGCAGTAGAAGATGTAAGAAGTGTCAGAATCTGGATCTTTCTCCATACTGTGTCACCAAACTAGACGTCTGTTTGTCCACTCTTGTTGCCTACATTTCCCTGTCCTTTTCACACCTCAAACAGCGCAGCCTGGCAGCTTCCCACACCTCTTCATCCACAACGCTTCTGCATGACATAGCCCTTGTGAAACCTTGGCTGCTGTCTCTCCTATGATCCAACCCTCCAGTATTGCCTCCAACCTGGCACAGGGTTCCATCGTAATCTCCCTGGCTTCTTTGGCACCGCCCACCCCTTTGAGCTTGGGGCTTCAGAGTTTGTCTTTGTCCTTCTCACACTCAGAAACTGCCACAAAATTAGCAGGGCTCAGTGCAAAATGAAACTGTGGGTCTATGGTTCAACAATTATTAAGAAATTTGAGATAGTGACAGCAGAGCATTAAACCAAGCATGGGCCCTCTGAGCACGGGTCCTGTGTGGTCCACTGCCCATGCAGCAGCCAGCCTTTCTCATTCTACATGTTCTTGAGATAATCTCATGCACATTGGCCTTAACTACCACACACAGCAATGACTCCCAGGCTCATCTTTTTCTTGAGCCCCAGACCCAACTGGTGGCCCCATAAACTGACACTAACACTTTGTCATTTTTGCAGGCAACTCAAAAGCAGTGAGTTAAGACTGGACATGTTATCTTCTCCCACACCTGCTTTTTCTTGTGTGGTCGCCTATCTTTATACCTAATACATAGAAAAAAATCCTTTTTGAATACCTGTAAATTATTTACAAAAATTGACCTTGTACAACTACATAAATAAATTCTCAAGGTATTTCAAAAACTATTGCAGTCCAATAAAACTAGAAATAATAAACAAAAGTAAATGGTTTTCTAAAAATAAAATTATTGATAACCATTTTAAAAGTTACTATTTAAAAATTAATAATAAAAAAGATATATCAAGGCTTATGGGGTGAAGCCAAAGCTACACTCAGAGTAGAATTCATTGTTTAATTATTTTATTATAAATAAAAGTTTGAAAAGAACTGACTGAGAGTTTTATTCTGGAAACTAGAAGATAAACAACAAAACATCGAAATAAAGTAGAAGAAAAAATGGAGCAGTAGAGCAAAAAAAATAGGACACAGAAAATCAAAACAAGTTTCTATTGATTTACCTTGACAATAAATATTTATTGTGTGCCTATGTCTAGGTACTGCACAAGAGGATGCTAAGATGAACAAAATAGAGGTGACTTTTGTACTTGTGGAATTGTTTTGAAAAGATTTTTAAAAAATAGATAAATTTTTTAAAGACTGGCAGAAAAAAGGAGTAAAAAAGAATACAAATACATAATTTTCTTAATAAGAAAGCAGATATGTATTAGTCCATTTTCATGCTGCTGATAAAGACGTATCTGAGACTGGGTAATTTATAAAGAGAAGAGGTTTAATGAAGTCACGCTTCCACATGGGACCATGGTGCAAGCTGAAAGACACATCGTACATAGAGGCAGGCAAGAAAGCATGAGAATCAAGTGGAAGGGGAAATCCTTTATAAAACTGTCAGACCTCATGAGACTGATTCACTAAGAGAACAGTAAGGGGAAAACTGCCCCCATGATTCAATTACCTCCCACTAGGTCCCTCCCACGGCATATAGGAATTATGGGAGCTGCAATTCAAGATGAGACTTGGGTAGGAACACAGCCAAATGTTATCAAGATATAACTACTTATGTAGAGGGAATTTTAAAAAAATTAATATCACATACTTATTTCAGTAAAGTTGAAATTCTAGATGAAATGACCACTAATATAAGTATGAATAGCAAAAATAGCTGAAGAAAAGGCAGAAGATCTGAAAGAACAATAATCACAGAAGAAAGGGCAAAGATAATAAGATACTTAACACCCTGAATACCTCAGGGCAGATGGTTTTATAAGTGAGATCTGTCACATCTCCATAGAGCAAATATTTGTTATCTATACTTAAAGATGAAGTCCTTCCTGAGCAATTTTATGAGACTAATTTAACCCTGATGCTAAAATCTGACAAAGATGGTGCCAATAATTTATGAAAGAGTAAAAATCCAAAATAAATTATTGAAAATTTCAGTAAAATGATGTATTAAAAGATAAAAAATCATGAATAAGCATTTTAGAAGCTCAAGTCTGGTTCAGTAGTAGATATCCATACATTTATATTAATAGTTAAAGAAAAAAATGGTGATCTTTTCAACAGATTGACAAAATCTTATTTGGCACAATTCAAATTCTGTTCTTGATAAATCTTCTAGTAAATCATGAGAATAAGGAGAGTTTATTAAATAGACAAAAGTATCATAAAATCATTGAACTTCATCCTTAATGGTGAAACACTAGAAACACCATTAAAATAAAGAATAAGACAAAGATGCTCACCATCACTGCTATTATTTATCATTGTTCTGAAGGTTCTAGCCAAAACAATGAAAAAGTCAAATAAAGAACTACATAAAGTAAATTAAAAAGGAAAAATCATCATTATTGTGGATAATGTGAATAAATGACATATCCAAGAGAATCAGTCAAGTATGTAAACAGTGAGTTCTGTGAAGCATCAAGATTAAATTTATATTAAAAAACCAAAAATCCATAGACTTCCTACTTACCAACAAAAACCTGTTAGAAAATAAAAATTTTAATAAAATCCTTCAAAAAGCATGCTTAACTACAAAATAACTAGTAATATATTTTAAAAATGTATAAGATATATATAAAAATTAAACAGTTTTCTTCAAAGATATAGAATATTTGAGTTAGTAAGTGAATGGACACCAGTTCTTGGATGGGTAGATTGAATTGTATAAAAATATTAATTATTCCCAAATTGCTCCATTAATTTAATTACATCCCAAGGAAAAATCAATTCTATTTTTTGTAAAAGAAGCAAATTAAGAGGGAAATTATTCTATGAGCAATCAAAAAGCACCATAAAACCACAGTATTGAAAATTGTATGATAGAGGTACAGAAAAAGAAAAGTGGCTGAATGGAAGCGAATTGAAAATGTAAGACTAGATACACATAACAAATGGGAAGTAAATAGGTAAATAAGTGGCAATTATAATAAAAGAGGGTTTTTAAAAAAATAAATAGGGCAAGAATATTTGGATATTCATTTAAAAAAATAAGGTACATAATAAATTGACACTGCATTTAAAAATTCAGACTAATTAAGAAATATAAAACATCATATCATAAAAGTATTAGAGAATATCTGCATAATCTTTCCATTTGAAATAGCTTTTTAAGGATAACTTAAAACCTAAAATTTATAACATAAAACATTGTCAGATTTTATTAAAACTTTTCTCAAGTAAAAGATCTAAATAGATCTAAGAAGGCATATTCAAAACTAGAAATAACATTTGAATATATATACACCTGAACAAGTCATTAATATCCACAATATATAAAGAACTTTTACAAAATACTGATAACTCATCGAAAAATGGACAAAGATTATGAAGAGGGGCAATTCATAGAAATCAATGCTTAACTAATAATTCACAATATTAACTAATAATCAAATAAGTAAAAATTTAAATACAAATTTTTCAGTTTGACATAAATGATTGAGTGCAATTGTCCAGTATTGGTGTGGGTAAATTAATGCAAATCATTAAGGGAGATTAAGTTTGAAATGCCTATCCCTTTTACTCAACAATTCCATTCCTGGGAACTTAACCCATAAAAATATTTACACAAGTGCCCCAAAGTAATATATAAGAATGTTTATTGCAGTATGGTTTGTAATAATGAAAAATTGGAAACACTCTAAAGGTTCACTAGTTGGGGGCTGATTAAATTAATTATGGTAAAATCAAGTGCCAAATCGTGCAAACGTGTACAAGGAGGGTGAGGAAATGAGAAGAAAAACTTGGCAGCAACATCAAACTCTTACTTTTGTAGCCCAGAGACTATAATCCACTGGGATAGCAGGAAATAACTTAGAGATCTTCTAGGTTTAACTCTTTCATTTGATGGATGAGGGATCTGATCGCTGACCAATGGTGGTCCATCTTCTACTTGAAACCATTGGATGTGAAACTTCCTTTATTGTGTAGAGCAAATCTGACACTGAAACCTATTTGTCATAAGAGAGCAGCTAAGGAGACAGGGAATGATGGATGAAAGCCAGAGGAGGCAGAGTTCAATGTAACGTGAAACACTCCAGCATCACCTAAAGATCACAGGATTGCCGCTTTGCTGAAGGTGTGGTGGCGGGGTAGCTGCTGTGGAAGTACTGTAGAAGGGATGTTTGAAAAACGGGTTTGATTCATTGACCACCAACGTCACTTCCAGCCATATCTCATGAGTCTGTGATTTCACTCATTGGACCCAGTTTTGCCCTTTGGAGAAACACAGATTTAGTCTGGTCTCTATCCCCTTAAGATCCTTCATATACTTGGAGATAATGCTCCAGTTCACTTTTAGTGTTTCTTCACGGGCTCTAGTTCCTTCCCTTCTCCACACACACTTCTCATATATTATGACTCCTTGACTCTTCTTCCTCCAGTCCAATTTTATTTGGTCACTTAAAAAAAATTCTTCAACTATGAAACCAAGAATTTATCAAGAATTCCAGCTGTGGTGTGACCAATGGAGGATATGGTGAGATTTTGACCTTCCTTACTCGGGACATATAGTTCCTGTTGGTAAAGTCCTAAGCGACTTCTTTGACAGCCATTTTATATACCTGGATCATGTTAGACTCACAGAAGGGATGCTATAAATTATTGTGAGGTTATGTGTGGCACAACTCTAGGGGGCTCTATTTACAATCTGTTGTAGATTTACGTATTTCCTTCAGTAATTTTCCAGTAGATGGCAGTAAAGTTGCTGAGGAAGGTGGGTGCCTTTTCTAAATCATACAAAGATCTTCTCTGGGCTGGCAGTGACCCTGGCTCATAATTGATTAAAAAATATGTTTAATATGAATGTAGTATCTTTATGACAGGTTCCCCAATGTCCATCCCTCCCTCCTTTCTTCCTAACAATTCCCAGTTTTGCTCAGCTATCCACCCTTCCCCCAGGTGACTTCAGGGAAGCTTCCAGGCAGTAGATCTGGATTACTGTAAACTAGGGCTTCTCAGTCTTAAACTACTGACATTTTGGGCCAGGTATTTCTTTGCTGTGGGAGTTATCCTGCACATTGTAGGATGTTTAACAGCATCCATGGCATCTCCTCGATCCACTAAATGCCAGTAGCATACTCCCACCTTACCAGTTGTGACAACCAAAAATGTCTCTAGGTATAGTCCAATGTCCCCTGGGGGTAAAACTGCTCTGGTGGACAACTGCTAGCCTGGAGTATCTCAGAGAAGTAAAGCTTTCACACCAACGGTTGCTTTTCCTGTCTCTTTATTACAGGAGATGATAAATTGCCTTATCCATCTCGAATCAGATATTTTTGTTACTTGCAGCCAAAGATATCCCCAACTAATGCAAGGGATTACTGCTAACTCACATCTATTCTTCCTGTGCTTATACAATTTCTTTTTTTACACCCGAAGGAAAAACTCCACACTATCTCCATTCACTTTGTTGTTGTCAGCTTTAATCCAAGTTCTGGTCTAGCAAAATACTTTAGAATCCTAACTTTGTCAGTCATTCAAATTATTAGCTATCCCTTGCAATTTGGCATCATTTGTAAATGACGATAAGCATGTCATAAATACTTTTGTGAGTTGTTGATTAAAAAATATTTTATCAATGTCCTTTAGGTATAGTTGTTCAGCCAGTTACAAATCCACCTAATTAACCAGTAGCCAACTCACATTTTTCCATCTTATCTACTAAGATTTCAAAAGAAACTTCTTCAAATCTCACTGTCTTCAGGAGGAGCCACACCCCTAGTACTTCCTGATCCTTGACTCTAATAAGCAAGTAGAAACAGACTAGGTCATTTGGCATGAGCTATTCCTCGAGAACCCATGTAGTGTGCAGAAACTGTCTACTCAGTAGTCAGTCCATTCTGGTATCTTATTGGTAAGAGATGTCGCACTCATCAGTTTGCAATTTCCACATGCCATCCATCTCACCTTTGTGAAAAACATTTGTCAATCTTTTGTTTTGTGGCCCGTCTCTAGTTCTCTATGACCTCAAAAACATTATCAACAATGGTTCAATAATCACATTTGCAATGATATTTGATGCTCTAAGAATTCATCCAAAACCTGAATTCATTTAAAGCCACCTCTTGTGTAAAATAATTTAAATAAAGGGGCCTATACACTTACTCAACCAGATACCATGGATGCAAAGGAATGTCTGCTAAACACAGGGCTTATGATTCTGGATTAGGAAACACCACAAAGAGTTCTCAGACTCTACCTCTGCATCCAACATAAATAGCCAGGATGATCAGCAAACTAAGGGGGAAAGACAACCCTGGGAGAGCCCTATGCACACAGGAAGTGACTCTAATGAGAAAGAAAAATAGAGAGAACTGAGTTAAGCTAGCAACCTCCATTAGTTTGGAATACAGTTCCTCCTCTTCCCTCTGACCAATCCCTTCTCTCTACTTAGTCCTGTAGCCTCCAATCAGATACTTTATTGATATGGAACCCCAGGAAGGAGGCTGCAGTGATGTCAGCGCCCACTGAGTTGAGTGAGCATCTATAGCAGATGTCAGCCTGGGGAGGTGAGCTGGGACCAACAGAAATTATAATGTCAAGAAGAGAACCAGCCTATAATCCCAGCACTTTGGGAGATGGAGGCAGGAGGATCACTTGAGCTCAGGAGTTCGAGACTAGCCTGGGCAACGTGGCAAAACTCCATCGCTACAAAAAATTAGCCAGGTGTGGTGGCATACACCTGTAGTCCCAGCTACTTGGGAGGCTTAAGTGGGAAGATCACCTGAGCTCAGGAGGTTAAGGTTGCAGTGAGCTGTGATCACGCCATTGCACTCCAGCCTGGGTGACAGAGAGACCCTGTCTCA